>NC_092702.1:23679020-24009512 GCF_964275005.1 Diadema setosum | reverse complement strand
TTTTGGTGAAGATCACATATTTTTTTGATTAATTGTCAGATTATCAGAGCGATGTCCTGTCCAATTCCAAGCTGTCTTACTCCCCAAAAGAAGCCACCACGGCATCACTAAGGGAATAGGCAATCCCATGTTATTTTGCTTTGACTGCCATTTTTTGTTTTTGTTTTGTTTTGTTTTGTTTTGCTTTGTTTTTTGTTTTGTTTTTGTTTTGTTTTGTTTTGGGTTTTTATGTGTGTGTTTGTTTGTTTTTTCTCCTGAACATTTTGAAATGTTTGACATACGAGGTTTTGTTTCCCCAAAGCGATATATGGTACGGAAATGTTAACGTGTCAGTGTCTCAAGAATGTTTGTTTGGTATAGATGTGCAGACGGATGTATTAATGTCGAATCGTCTCCTGCGTTTGTGACGTGTTTGTGCATAAACTATAGCCAAGTGACTGAACCCATTATACACTATGTACTGCTACAATTATTGAACAGCTTTCTTGACATCACTGCATTTTCTACGGGCATGCAAGCATAATAATCCAGAACGATTTTGGTTTATTAGACCCCCCCCCCCCTAAAAAAAAAAAAAAAAAAAAAAGTTTCAAAGTGAGATCCACGTCCCGAAGCGAATCGAGACATCAACAGCAACGAACGTTTTTTAATTTATCCTAAACCGAAACTTAAAGGTATTATTTACTATTGGGAACGGTGATTTAAAAAGATGTTCGAGTTATCACATTAATGCATATGTGTAGGTCAGTTGTATCACAAAACATCCCATCATATACAAAATTGCAATAAAGCCTAAAATATAAGGAGATATTTCTATTTTTCTCACTAAACCATTACTGCAGACGGTTTAGTCCAGACACAATTTTATTAGGTCCTATATCTATTGTTCAAATTTTTCACATTTAACAATATTCTAAACTTGATTATACTGATCAACTTTTTTTTTTAATACTGGTTGCTTCTATCCCTAACTCACATTTAGAATTATTTTAAACCAATAAAGCTGGGTTTTTGTTTCATCTGCAAAATGTAAATTATGCCTTTAATTTTGGGATATCGTGACAAAAGGTTGAAATGCGTTGTCGATGGTGCAGCCACCATAGCCTGATTAGTAAATAAGGCACATGAATAACCTCGGCATACTCAGTAGCCGTCATCATCTTCTCAGCAATAGTCTCCTTTTTCTCTTTAAAAGTCTCCTTCTTTAACCCGACCTCAAAATACACTGCTCAGTAACATCGCATCCCTCACCAGAGCTATAAAGGGCTCGAGTGTTTTGAGCTTGTCGAGGAGGGACCGGTGATCGTCTTTCGTCTGCGGACCGTCGTACCTCGTCCGTCATATCAGGGAGGTGACACCTCCCTGGTCATATTACTTTGTCCGTCATTCGTCGACTGCCATCCGTAACCCATCGACACTACTAATGGACGTGTTACATCGCAACATGGAGCAACACATTGAGCAGTGTCGAATATCACCACATCCCATGATGCATTGCGCCTATAGCTGTCACTGTCTTGAACGCTGCCACAGCTGGGACATCAACCAGAAATATAAATCATTTACTTTATCAATCCAGTAATACAACTACACGAATCATCATTAATTTATACCTATCTCAAATTCATCTCAAAGTCATCTGACATGGAGCGTCGTTAGGTTCTTTCCTCTGATGACTTTCCTAGCTGAATTTAAGTATTCATAAAAAAAAAAAAAAAAATCTCTTTGTTGTCTAGAGGCCTTGAAGTTCCTTAATCTGGTGACACGATGGGTTAATCTACATTTTCTTACCATTGATGTCAGTCTGATGCTAAATTCCAGTCGAAGTTCAAAATTAGCTGCTCTTTAACACACCACCAGTATTAAACAAAGAGGAGACGGGCCAGCTATGTCGTGAAAAAGGGTGAGCTTTAATTATTCTTCACGTTCAACTTTAACTTCAACTTTATGATTTGTATGTTTTGTAATGTCATGTATACAGTGTATTGTTTTTCTTTCTATGTTTTGATAACTGACACTCTTTGTTGAAAATGAAAATACATGGCATGAAATGGAATGAAATGAAATGAAATGAAATGAAACAATAATGTTATCAATAATTATGATTTACAAACTGTATTTGAATTACCTTCTGTTGCTCGATGGAAAGAAGGCGCAAGTAAATTGAAAAATTATCTTGGCTACCATGGAGCGACGAAGTTGAACCTTGAACCTTGAGAAGGTACTCCCTCCCCCGAAAAAAAAAACACACTTACACACAAACACACACACACACACACACACACACACAAACAAACAAACAAAGAGAACAAATAAGCAAACATAAACATACTGTCCTTCGGAGAGCTGTCCTGTGCCAATTAAGTGCTGCTAATTAATGCCCAGGCAATGTGACGCGCACACTGTCGATGACGGAATCCCTGGGTGGGTAAATACTCATATTGCGCCAGGTGCACTGCGCAGGTGGTGCGTATGTGTCCCTCTCGTGATTGTATACAGTCATGTTCATCGATTGATGTGGCAACATCTTCCGTGTATAAACAATGTTGCTCCTGAGTGCTAGGAAGGCTCTTTTTAACATTAAAGGGAATCGTTGTATATGTGTGTAGCAGTTCACTCTGGGAAACAAACAAACAAACAAACTAACGGGGAGGGACTGGGCAATACAATACCATTATCAAGTGATCGGTGTGTCGAGGGTTTCCTTTGTACATGACGGAATTAGATCTTTCATGGTTGTATGACATTGCCTGGAACGTCCTGAATTATGCACGTATCCATGGAAACACACAAGTCTGGAAAGTGACCGGGATGCAGGATTTCCTTCAGGGCAACGTATTCCCCATTTAAAAACATAACTTTAGGATAATAATGGTGCTAAAGATGATACCAATATCCGGCTCCAGACGTGTTGATTACACCAGCACTCGGAAATCAAGAGAACATTAACACCACGTGAGACCCATAACTTTCATTGCTGTTCAAGAGTAATGTTTCCATCCGGGTACGGAGTCAATGACTTTTTCCCTTGAAATATGCGGGTCATGGTCATCACGGCGGTCATCACGTCCCTATAGATTCGTGCATCAATCATTCATTCGATCAATTGCTCACTTCGTCTATCCATTCATTAATCGATCTATTTATCGATTAATGAATGGATAGTTGAATTGAGCAATCGATGCTTGTTCATCTATAAATCTGTTTTATTATGGATTATTTTTTTTTTTGGTGCATAGTCATACCTATTCTTATCCGTCTCTATATCTATATCAAGTAAATTAGCGGTATTCCCACTGCATTCGCCCCAGATATTTAGAGGGTGTTGGTTGGGTCTCTGATGTCTTCATCAGCAGACTTAGAGTGTTAGGCAATAACGGGCATGTTCAAGTTGATTTGAGTAAAATCAGACAATATTCTTTTTAAAGTGAAAATTACAAAACTAAAGGCTTGAACTTTAATTGTATTCACTGAATAGTAAAATTGGTCGCAACTAAATACGACAAGTAGCTGAGGTGTGAAGATACCAACTCACAACTCTTTTAATAAGCATTGATTTGGGCATGCAATGTGTAGCGGAAGTCATACTGGGTTTTTTTTTCCCCCATGGTGAATTATTGACAATTACAACCGTTTCCCTTGAAAGTCAACATAGGTTTAGGTTAATTCAACGCTAAAAATATGAATGATTGATGCTAAGTGTATAAGTTTTCTTTATTACTTCATTCAGAAAAAGAGAAGATAATGAGAACTAATGCGCGGGTCAATGGAAGACTCTTGTAAGACAATGACGTTTCCTTGTTTTAACGGTTGCTATTACTGTCTCTGTTCATGCTGTTTCAGGAAAACGTTATCGTAAACGACGCGTCTTTTCTTTTTTGGTTTAATTTGGGCGCGATTTGTCGAAACCACTACAGTTCTATTTGCTTTATTATTCTAAGTGGAACTTGAAAATAGCGTTGAATTACTCTTAGATTTCGATTCATTCGTACTCTCATTAATGCCCTTCTGCCCAGCATATATGTGCGCACACGGTGAAGTTTTGATTGGCAGAAAAAAGCGCCGTTTCAGTTTTTGGAGAAACATAAACCATGGACCCTACCCATGCATAAACTGACTGCATGTGTCAGCGGGTCACTTCACAATCAATTAGTTTACCTGTTCATGCAAGCGACAAGAATCAAAGAAAGCAATATCACACGTTCGTGAGCTTTCTACAAGGTTAACATAAATCATGCGGAAATCGTGTAGGCACGTTTACTCGAGTGGCGAAACATGATATCACCGTGACAGAAAAAAAAAATAGTGCGATATAGCTGTCGAATAAAAACTCTCTTTCTAGTTTTGTATATCGGAATTTTGTGGCGATCGTGCCATGCAGACTTTCTCTAGAAGTGCGAAGAATGGTCGATTTAAACATAAAACACGTCTGACAGCAGAATCCAAACAGTACTCTGATTTGCGTATGCCTCACATCATGGTATCATTTAATTTTGGATGTAAAAAGATGACTGTTGCCCCCCCCCCCCTTTCATGAGGACAGGAAGGGAAATTTGAGGTGGTAACATGTCTTTTTTTTATTTTGTTTTATCTTAGTAAACTTTGTCAAGAAATTTGACCAAAGAGGATGATCACGTTTTTTCCTTAATGTTAGCACAATGTGCTTTGAACACAATTTACACAATGTCTCTACAGTATGTCCCGAAAAAAAAATACAACGCGGCCTTCCGCAATGATATCTTTAAAAATAGTGAATGAATCTTAATAAAAATTCAGGGTATGAGACTATAACTCATCGCACATATCTTACAGAAAATCCCATTCGATTTGCTTCAGTGGTCAAAGAGAAATACGGAATTTTGTAGAGGATATCGGGAATCTCTTCTGTCCAAATTCTGTCTATTGTTCACACACAAGATCATCGAAATGCTAAACTCAGAAGAATCCGATTCATGACATGCTTTACAACAATCCACATTTCTCTGTGACCGCTTAACCAAATTGAATGGGGTTTTCTGCAAAATAGAGCTAAGATGTTATACCTTAAGAGTCTAAAGTAGCACGTACACAGGTTGATCATAATAGGTGTTATCAATTCGAAAATCTGATTGTAATTTTTGGGGCGACTTACTGCAGTATGTCCCCCAAAAAATTACAATAAGACTTTCGCATTGATAATGCCCAATATGATTAAATTTTTCAAATGCTACTTCAGGGTCTTGAAATATAACATTTTTTGAGTTATAGTTTCATACCCTGAATTTGTATTTAGATTGATTCACTATTTTTAAAGATATCATTGCGGAGGGCCCCGTTGTAATTTTTTTTTTTTTTTGGGGACATGCTGTATAATAGGGACATAGGGTAGATAATTTAACTTTTGTTTTGTATTGTTCAGATGAAATCTAAATCGAGAGTGAGTTTTCATATAGTACGGCGGCAGCAGTTCCTGTGATGAGATAAAATTGGCGAGCAATAAACTTACAAAGGTATGCCAGCCATACAGATTACATCATAGACCTTGACTGTTTATATAAAACATGCTTCATTTTTGACGGTGTATTACAGTCATGTTTGTGAGTTGGTTATCATTTCGTTATTCCGGAAATAAAATAGAGTTCAGTTAATCCGAAAGTTCGTTAATCCGAAAATAAGAAAAGGCTCGTTTTTCCCAAGGTTCGCTAATCCGAAAACGAAATAAGGTTTTTAGTTCCGAAGGATTCACAAACCTTATTTCATTTTCGGATTAACGAACCTTCGAAATAACGAACCTTTAGAATAATGTCACAAAAATAAGGTTCGGATTCACGGATCCTATTTCCTCGTGGAATTCAGGAACATCTATACGGAATTTGTGTGTTTTTGAATTAACGAACATTTGGAATAGCGAACATCACCCTATTAGTTGTACATCTATTTAAGCCGTCGTCAAGACGCTTTGAGATTTCAAGGCTATAATAAAGGGAAATTATATGAGTGCGATTGTGTTGTAGAAGCATTTAAGTAGTCACCTTTCCCTTCTGGATATAGTTCATGATGTGGGGATTCACACTGAGCACAGGGTGCAGGGTTAGATTATGAAATTTGGTAGAATCTTTCTCTCCCTAGAGAGAGAGAGCTCTCTCTGTCCCTTAAGGGCTTTTTACACTTGTGTTTCTTAACCCCGGACTTTCTCTGATCCAGGGCTATCGTTAATCCCGTACCAAGTTTTTCATCTCTTGTCCGGGGCTAAGGAGAAATCTGACCTTTTTACACTCGTATTTCTTAGCTCCGGACTTTCCAAACCACATGAATATTCATAATTACGCTGTGTACTGTACACGTAAACAACACGCACTCACCGGCAGCACTTGATTACCTTGTTTCTGATTGGTTAGTGAGGGTCGGACTTCGTCTCCGTCGCTTAGCCCAGGATTATTTTTTCGTTCTGTTTACACTCACTGGCTTGGCACCGCAATAATTGCGGTGCTAACCCCTGTTATTTTGCAGGGCCAGATAGTACCGCACTATCGGTGGGGCTAGCCCACTTTGGCAAAAACGAGTGTAAACAGAAAGTGGGCTAAGGATAGTCCCGTACCAACGGTGGGGCTAAGCAAAAATTTACAAGTGTAAAAAGCCCTTTAGACTCTGTTTGTCGCAGGATTTCTCTCTGAAATATGTTTATTATGTAATTACATTGACTAATTTAAGGAATGATATCCCTTATAAGCCCTACACCAGCTTTTTTTTTTCCCGTCTGTAATACTGTGTAGTATGTTGGTAAGGACTAGCATGAGGGCGTATAATAATTATTGTGGTCATTTTGCTTGTAAAATTTTGCTTTATACGTCATACCTTTCTTTTCCTTTTTTCAGATAGGACAGAGCCTGAACATCGATCGAGGTTGAATATTGTCTTCTGCTGCACTCCTTCAATTTTACTGTAACATTCGTTTTTGTAAATCAGTAAATGGCTGTCCTTTAAAGCAGATTTTATGGCGTTAAATAAACAGAATATGTTCTATCCAAGAAAGGGCGGTCATCGTACCCGCGCAGGTACCCTCGAAGTTCCGGGTATACTTTTTCTTGGTGTGAGGACTCTATGCCTTCGCCCCTATACGGTCGCTTTTATTATGATACATTTACTGACTTTCAAATTCTTTCGCACTGATTTTAACACGTCTTTCTTTATTTTGTCATGAATGTTGCATTCTGTCTTGGTGTTCTGTCAAAAAAAAAAAATGTGCATACTTCTTCTATAGTGTGAGGACTATAGTATGCCTCCTTGGTGTAATGAGTGCTTTATAATGATGATAATGCTTGCTGATTTTCCAATTCTTAATTTCGCACTGATTTAAACGCGTCCTTCTTTTATGTCATCATGCATGAAAGCTAAGTTCTATCCTGCGTTATTTCAAGGTGAAACAATCTAATCGCTTCTTATCGATTGGGAAGGAAATGCTGAGGTACTTTTCGTCGATTACGATCCACAGTTGATCACCACGATTACACCAAAGCTAATTGGTGCTGTTGAAATCTGCCCCATGTCTAACACATGCACTCGCACGCGCATGAACATGTGCTCGCACATTGGGAGATACAATATTGCATGACGCCATTTCATTGTTTTGGGCTTCTCTGTCGTGAGAGTGATAGAGACAGGCAGACAGAACCGGGAACCCCCGGGAAGAGGGTGATAAAGATTCCAGACAATGGACCAGTCTTCATGACTGCGTATGACTACGGATAAGGGTAACGGCCAATGGTATTTCGTCTATCAAAAAGGAGCCATACGTAGACATAGGGGACTGCCTTCCCAATTACAAAGGGTCTCATTACAAGAATTACCTTACCTCACTCAGTATAGGCTTTGTATCTGTGCTACAGAAATAGATCGTATGTTGTACCTGTCACTCTTGCATTTCTTAGAAATGATCGCTCATGTGTATATCATCATGGAAGCTATAGCCAACACTGAGAGAAAATGAAAGGAAACGCGCACATTAATCATGTAGATTTGGGCTTAGAGTTACGGTTGGAACAAAGCAAAGTGGTCAACATTTTGCACGGAAAATGAAATGCATTTCTAGACACCGTGATAGCGACTTTACGTTAAAGAGAAAATGAAAACAGGCCGAAGGTCTTCCTTCTCATCGGAAAAAGAGAGAATAATGATAAGACGTTGAAGGCATTTGCCATTAACTGAAGAGAAGACGTCTTACTGACAGAACGGACAATAGGAAATAGGGGTTTTCCCAATGGGCACAATAGTGACGTCATTTAGGTCCGGGTCCCGTTTCAGAACGAGGTTTCAAACATTTTTTTTTTTCATTTCACTGTACCAGTAACTGGAATCTTCAGAGATCATCGGCCGCTGCTAGGTCCCTCCCTATAGGAAGAGTAACTAAGGTAAGTATGAAAACCTGCTGTATATACAGTGGTTCCCTAATATCGGAATAAAGCTTACCGTAGCTCAAACAGCAGTGAATATCAAATGATTCTTTTTCTTTGATCGCTTGCGGATTCCTCCACTAATTGCTTGAAGACAAAGACAGAGAAAGAAGAAACAGTATATTACTATAAATTCACGAACACGAGTAAAGCGAGAGCGAAATTAATGTTGACAATTCGTTACATCATAATAATTTTCTTAAACTATTCGACTAAACGATTTACAGCAGAGATTCTCCCATCCACATATCAATACAGAAACACACAAAACACACTTACAATTTCGACAGACAGTTTGCTTTCAAAGACTATATCTTATTTCTTTGGTAAGTTTGTCTCTCACTTTACTCTGAAATCAAAAATAGAGCAAACATCAATTTGTAACCGACTCTTTGAATTTCGAAAAGGAGTCTTCTTCATGTATAATATAGGGTGACTAATGGCATCGAAATGTCGCACAGTATACCACAGGAATAAGAGATGTATTTGAATAGTGACAAAAATATGTGTTTCTATTTCATGTTCCAATTCACTCAGCTTTGGAGGGTGAACCGTGTAGCCACTGAACCGTGGATAAGTGGAGCAAATATTATATATTAGCTCCGTGTTTGCACAATAAGAATTCAGAGAAGTTGCGGTATAGGGGTTAAAACCAAAACTCACCAGAGGGTACAGGGGACACGTATGGATCGAAAGGAGAGCTCTTTTTCTGATTTCCTCTTTGCGTTTTATCTTGGCGTGTTGCAAATTACCGATGCTTGTCCTACCCACCACCTCCCTTGTGACAAGGACATTATTGCGTCGTGCGTAATTAACAACGGAACAAATCAATTCATTCCGTTCCGTTTTTGTCATTATCTCATTGTTATCTCATTTAAGGTTGTCTATCATTAAAGCAAGGTCGGCTGAACGCCAATTAGCACAATTCTTTTCACTTGTATGACACCTTTTACCATCAGGATAGTGTACGTAAGATTTCCTGGGGGGGGGGGGGGGGAGGGAGGGGAGTCCAACACACCTCCCATTTGTACATGATCCATTTTTATACAGTTCACATTCATTCATTTCGCTTTACTCTAAGAAATTCAATTCATTTGGCTGGCTGTGCATTTGACAACCGAATGTCTGCATTGCGTATTGTAAATTATCTGTTTTGTTGTTTCGTTTTGTTTTGTTGTTTTTTGCCACTAAACATTCAGTGAGTTTACATGAACTTTGATCGCTGGCAACATGTTCTGTTCTGAGCAATAAAATTAAATGATATCATACAGTGTACTTTGAACATGAATTTGAAACATTTTGTTCATGTAATGCTCGTATCATCAGACAACTTACGTTTTCAGACTAAACCGTCTACAAGTTATGGTTTATTGAGAAAAATACTGATATCTCCTTATATTTTAGGCTTTATTGCAAAAATCTCATGATGGTAGGATGTTTTGTGATACAACAAAACTACACATTTGCATCAAATGTGATATCTTGAACATTTTTTAAATCACTGCTCCAAAGGTAAACAGGACCTTTAAGATACGTGAAATCAAAGATTTTTTTGTGTGTATTTGTATGTTTTATTGATTTTCTTGATTACAAACAATACAAATTACACAATAATTATGAACATATGGAACAAAAAAATATAAATAACAATAAATCAAAGAAATCTTCTACAGTATTCAGAGGGGAAAAAGAACTTGGCCCATTGTTTACCAGTGATTTAAAAATGTTAGAGATATCACAATTGATGCATATGTGTAGGTCAGTTGTACCACGAAACATCCTACCATGTAAAAAAAAAAAAGTTGCAATAAAGTCTTAAGATTAGTATAAGGAGATATCACTATTTTTCTCAATAAACCATAACTGTAGATGGTTTATTCTAGAAACATTTTCATTATGACTATAATTATTGTTCACATTGTATGACTTTAACAATATTCAACATAAATCGTACTTTGATTTAAATTATCACATTGATAGTTTCTATCACTAACTCACATTTTAGAACTACAGTCTGTATTTTGAAGCACTAAAGATAAGTTTTTGTTTCATCTGCATATGGTAAATTATGTCTTTAAATCTTGAGAGTTTCTAAAAATATGGCGTGGTAATGCTATAGTGAACGTGAAGGAATGTCACGCGGTCTTCCATTTGAATGAGATCCCACACAAAATGTTTACGATGTGACGGCTTAACTGTAAATTTTCCCCAATTTCCTCCACTTCCTCCTATGTCATCTACCACTCTCCCGGGGAGCTAACGGGCGCTCTATAAGGTTTGAGAGATTTCCCAGCGAGGGTTCGATTTCTATAGCAGATTTCGGGGCCACGTGACAGGCCGTCTTCGGTGATCATCTTGATTCTTTCCTCTTTTCAAAGTCGTCGAGGGACTCGTCATCGTGTTGCGCCGCGTACTCCACGATTCGTCACCAACGTGATGAACTTCCTAAGAGAAGTCTTTCTTCGTATACTTCTTATGTATAGAGAAAAAGAGTCTTTTATTGACAGGGGCCATAGTCGTTGTAATGTATATTATGTCACAATGCGTTATGGTATTATAGTCTCGGGTGGTATATGATTTGAGTCTATAGAAGACTCCCCGTTATGATATGAAAGTTTTACCTAAAGTATGAGTGTGGAGTCAATGATGTTAAGGCGGGTATATTGGTTGTACACATAAGTGATCTTTGAGGAAAATCGGACAACCTGTTTAAAAGTTATGAATTCTTAAAGTTTCATTTAAATCTCTATGCCTTCCTCGCTGCTAGGGACTATAAAGAATAAAAGGATATAAAGATGATGCAAAGATAATTCCACAAAGTATTTTTTTCTAATGAAAAGTACAGATTCCTTCAACTTATAACTTACATAATTATGTTCAGGGTAATATAATTCTTCCTGCCTTCTGAAAAGAAGTACGTTAAGAGCTTTTTCGTTACGCTATAAAAAAAAAAATATATGTTGAACTCTCTTCATAGCATATTAAGAGGATTGTCAAATTTTATCAAACTTCATCGATATTCACTACTAATGTCTTTGCATACAGTGCCACCACATTAATTGGGGGTAAATCTCCCTCGGCAACTTTTTCAGTTTTCGACAGGTTCATGCGAAAATCAACAATTATCTTATTCAGTCAGTTAACTAATAAGGCAACAATTGCATACAACAGGCTCTACTCGTTATAAATTTCGTTACAAAACTTGCTCAATATGCAGGAAAACGACTTTTGACAAGCGCAGTGAAACAGTTTGAACTTGACAGAACTTTGCAAAGTAGAGACTCTTCTCTTTAAAACGGGGCTAAAGCTGCTGATTTATGGAGTCACGGAAATGTGAGTCTTCTTTCGAAGATGCAAGATAGCTACGTGCATGAGGAAAAGATAACATTTCGCACAAAGAGAAGCATAAAAGAAATAAAGAATCAGATAGGATCGAGAAAGGAAGAAAGATCATGATAATATGTATAGTGTATAACGTGTATTGAAGATTGACCATGGACAAGAGACGCTCTCGAAAGGAATGTGAAAGTAGATAGATGTTCTTCATGTTGTTCTTCGTTGTTTGTTTGTCTGTTTGTGTGTTAACATGCACATGTAAGGGGAAAATTCCCTTCGTGCAAAGAGACACATGCACGTGTTTTATGGATCTTATCCCACGAAACCGTATAGGCCTACCTGCAATCTTTCCTTTCTGTTCCTTCATTCTTGAGGTCTTTCTTTCTTCACTCTCCTTCTTTATTTTTATGCCTCCGCCAACGAAGTGGCCGGAGGCATTATGTTTTCGGGTCGTCCGTCCGTCCGTACGTCCGTCCGTCCGTACGTCCATCCCGTTTTGTTTTTGTCGATATCTCAAGAACCGTTAGGTGGTTTTGCATCAAACTTGGTATGCATGAGGGTATCTCCTGGGGGGATGATACTTTGTTTGGATTTTAGGGTCACGGGGTCAAAGGTCAAAGATCACAGGTTATTTTGTGAAAAAAAGGTTGAAATTTCATGTTTTTCTCCATATTTCGCAAATGGTTCAAGGTATCTTCATGGAACTTAATATATATGCATGTACCGATGGGCAGTGATTATCTAGGGAAGTTGGGGGTCATGGGTCAAAGGTCAGGGGGTCAAAGATCAAGGTCAACTCCTCAAAATATCACTACTTTCCTTATTATTTATGCAATGCCTGAAGGATTTTTTTTAACTTGATGTATGCATTTATAACCCAATATATATTCTGTGGGAAGTTTCTTGCCAAAAGGTCAAAGGTCAAAAGGTCAAAGGTCAAGTGAAAGTGCTAAATTGCACTTCTTCCTCCATATCTCAAAAGTAACTCAAGGTATTATCATGAAACTTACATATTTATGCATGCTCTACCTAACAGTGATTCTCTTTGGAACTGTGAGGTCAAAGGTCAAAGGCCAGGTTTAGATAATACTATTTTACCATTTGATACTGAAATTATACTTTTTCTCAATACCTTGAAAATTACTCAATGCATAAACTTATAAAAGGGTCAAAAGTCAAGTAAAAATCATCAGTTCCCCCAAATACCTGCACTCTGACGTTTTAATCATTCATCCAATTGAACCTAGTTCTAGGAAAGTGAACATTCAGCACATTTGTGGCAAACCTGTCATTTTGATATTTTGCCAATTGTGTGAAACTGTCATCACACATTGTCAAGACATTGTACTATAGACCTATTAGGAGAACCATGCATTATGGCGGAGGCATCACCAGTCGCCGTAGCGACATTTCTAGTTTTTTTTTTTTTTTTTTTTTTTACTTTTGATTTTTCTTGATCAATTTATTCTTATCAAGGAGGTTTATCTCATTCGAGAATCAGAAGATTGAAAGTACTTATTACGAGGTTGGTCTCCTGTACGGTCTCCATGGAAACCAGAGACGGGTGTGGTCGTCTCAACCACGTTCGTAACAGGAATTCTCCGTTCACTGGAATTAAGATATCCTCTGGCTCATCGATTTAGAAGGAGAACACTCTCTATAGGGATTATGCAAGAAAATTGATAGAGCGAGAAGATACTGGAAACTTTAAGACCGAGAAAAGTGGGGTGGGGTGAGGATGATGAATGCATACGCTTTACTACGTCACTGAGACGACTCGTAATAACGTTCATTTAAAGGACAAGTCCGCCTTCATATACAAGTGGATTGAGTGAATGCAGCAATATTAGTAGAACACGTAAGTGGAAGTTTGGGGAAAATTGAACAATCTGTTCAGAAGTTATGAATTTTTAAAATATACGTTATATGCGCGGTCACTTCTGCAATAAGAGAAAGCTACAGTGTTTGATCAGTGTTGATGTCACATGCGTAGAACGATATAAGGAAAGTATAAAGAGAATTTCACAACATTTAATTTTTTGATACAAGTGCACATTCCTCGACTTGTCACTGACATATGTTAAGGGTAATATTATTCCCCCTGCCTTCTGAAAGAGGCAAGTCAAGTGTTCTCTTATTATGCGAGAAAAGTGAAAATATGTTGAGTTTCCTTTATATTTTCTATATATCGTTCTACACATGTGACATCACAGGCTGTAGTAGTCTTTTCATCAAGAAGTGACTGCGCATGCAGAAACTTCAAAATTTCATAACTTTTGAACGGATTGTCTGATTTTTCTCAAACTTTCACTAATGTGTTCTACTGCTACTGCTGCATTCACTCAATCCACATGTATCTAGGTGCACATGGACTTGTCCTTTTATTCTCCACACTGAGATTTTACTGTAATCTTTAAAGGAACTATGCAAATACAATGCAAATGCATGATGATTTGTACTGATTTATGATACACTGATCATCACTAAGTCTTATGTGGCCAAAAGAATATTAGTTATTGCGTCGTGTATTTCATAACATTTTTTTCCAGTTTTTCTTCAGATTATTTAGATACCTCCTGAAAAAAGGGGGAGGCCTTCTAAATCAAGATTCTGTCCATGACATCATCTGTCAATCACTGGTAAAGTATGATAATAATATGATAACGAAAGAACTTCACTTTGACCATCTTGCATGACTCCCTACAATATCTTTTGTTATCCGTTTAAGCAGCGATTGATAAAATGAATGATGCCAAAGACAGAATCTTGGTTGGGATTTATTTATTTGTCTGTTTTATCATATCTTATTTCATTTAATTTTATCACTGGCCTATCCAAGTAGTCTGAAGAAAATTAGAAGGAAAATGATTATAAAACATATGCCACGTATTCAGATAATCCACTTGACCACATAAGTCATGTTGACGTCACCACGAATCAACATGCATTTGCACTGTATAGTTAATTGTGAGAGATGTTAAATACAATAGCATGACATAATATTATATTGAAAGCAAAGATGTAATCCCACGAGTGTTTACTTGCAGCTGTCCTTTATAACCACTGATGCCGATGACAGCGAGAACGACAATGATGATGATGGTGATGATGATGATGATAATGATGATGATGAGGAGGAGGATGTTGTTGAGTGAAGACGACACCGTTGATAAGATGATGGTCTCACTGGTCATGAGAAGATGATGATGATGGGTAATGCTGCGAAGAATAGTAAAAGTTGTTACGGCAGCACAATATGTGTAAAGCAGAAGCTAATGGTATATGTGGAAGTATAGTAGTATAGCAATGGTTAGGCGTGTTTTTGTTGTTGTTGAAGTTGTTCCTGTTGTTCTTGGTACTGTAGTAAGTGGAGATTGTGGTTGTAGTAGTAGTGGCAGCAACCATACTTCAACCATGTACCACCTCTATATTCTTATCACTGCTATTGCCAATGTACCACTAATACTGTTTTACTATACTATACTACTATAGGCCTACTATTGATGTATACTATTACTACTACTAGACTACTACTACTACTACTACTACTACTACTACTACTACTACTACTACTACTACTACTACTACTATATACTACTACTACTACTACTACTACTACTATTACTACTACTACTACTACTACTATTACTACTACTACTACTACTACTATTACTACTACTACTACTACTATACTACTACACTGCTGCCACCGCCGCTGCTGCTGCTACTACTAGTTACTATACTACTACTATATTACTATTACTATATACAACCGCTGTAATGGTATAAAGCAGGAGGAGAAGTTTGGTGATTACAAACAATAGCAATAGTTAAGAGCAATCGCAACAAAGACAACGATTTGCCATGATAGCACTGATAATAACATAATAGGCAGATAATACTGAGGATACAAAACATCAATTGAGCAGAAAGGAAAGATCAATCTTTACCCGAGGCTTCAACTTCAGTAGCCAATCCCTGACTCGTTTACAACGATCTGTTATTTGATACGATAGCAGCTTTTTGGCTAATTTTTCAATTACTTCGCTGTTATTACGGTGGATCTAGAGCTTGCCGAGGACAAAGCCATCAACACAACGGCAATACATCCATTACCACTTAAGGATGTAATTACGTTTGTGTTGAATCTAGTGTCAGCTTTATATTTAATGCAGTAACCGTGGTTCACTTAAAAGCAGACGTGATTCACAACCACAAAACACTCGTTTCTATCAATCCGTGCACCCGCGGACTTTACATCCTACTTAATTCCATACTGATAGCTAGCCTTTTGTCAAGGCCCTCTCGCTGTAATGGGCGAGCGAAGCGAGCCCAGCCGAGCGCGCCAGCGCGAGGCGCAACCCCACTCAGCTGGGCTCTCTTCACCATACAGCGAGAAGGCCTTGACAAAAGGCTATACTGATAGCACGTTCTTATTTCAAGGGTAAACAAAACCACAATACAAACATGAAAGATCCCAATAAAATAATGCTCGAAGTTCATCGGATGCCAGTGACAATCTGCTTTATTATCTCTCTTCGGAAATCACCATGGATGATGTGTGTGGCTTATCATGATGTGCATACATTCGAAGTTCAAGCAACATGTTTGTATATATACGTTTCACCGTTAATAGTCATGTGATTGTGGTTTTTTTTTCTGACTGATATAACTCCTGCGTGGTTTTCTGATTTTTTTTTTTTTCAGGGGGGGGGGGGGGAGGGATGCCACATTCATTTCCTCTCCAATATTTACCGGTTTGATTAGATTTGAATAGAACTCACCCGATATGTTTCAATTTTCTTGTTCGTGCGCTGTATCAAAATATATGCATGTCTTCTCATCTCCTTCATCATGTTCATTACGCAATTGGTCATCACCATAATTATTACCATCGTTAGTTTTAAATTTCGCCTTGTTCTTTTCTTCACTCCTTCTACTTTTATTCCTCTTTCTTATGTCTTCTTTCCCTTTCCTCATGAAATTTTCCATTTCGGGTTTTTTTTTTCAAACAATGCTCGAGGCCCTTGTGGTCTTAATCAGCATGCAAATACGGACTATGTACTTGATGAACATGCAATTGAGTTTGCTGTCAATGTCATTGACTCATAGATCCACAAACTTGGTAGTGACAAACAAAATGAAACACAGCCTTATGGAACACACGTGGAGGAGCACATGGCTAAATAGAGTCTACTCGTATGTTATGTTCAAATTATATGTTCAAAATACATTTGTGTTCATAGGATCGAAACAGCGGAATAATTTGCCCCTTGAAATAAATCAGAATACATTTCTTTATGTATGCTTTCAAACATGAATTGTTTATATTGAATGATAACTTTGTATTAAAAAACCTAATAATCAGTCACATTCAAACGTATCATTATTGTGTCTGGTTTGCTCTATACGCATTTTCTATTCTCTCTTTTTTCTTGTCTTTTTTGAGGGGGGGGGGGGTGAGGGGGTCGTTTTATATCAATAATTGTTTTGGTCAGCTTTGAATAATTTCCGATGTCCATTTTAATACCATACTATTTGATACCACCTTGCCTTCATCGGAGGCTTCCTTCATGGTTATCTCTCGCTGTTCTGTTTATTTACAACTTGGGATATCGTGCCTATATTAGCATCACCGTGAATGTACAATTTCTTCTGCATATTTCTTTTATGAGACTAAAATAGTTTCATTTGTGTACTATTATGTAAAGTATTTTGTGTTTCCATAATGCATTGTTTTTGGGTGTTTTTTTTTTTTTAGATATTGAAAAGTATACACTGAACAGTGACACTCGTTATTTCAACGGCGTGTGCATGCTTACCCCAAAAGATGCCTATACTCGGGTATATACCAATAAATGGCTTGGACCAATGTCTACGTGGTCTAACCAAGGAGGTACTAGTTAATACCTCCTTGGTCTAACCACATACATGGAAGGTTTCTTTTTGGTCCCGTATTATCTTGGGGTTTGTTTTTTTTTTTTTCTTGCTATTTAAGCTTTGTTTTCTGTTTCTCAATTAGGGTGTGAACAGCACCTCCAGGAAATATACGAGTGTTGCCCTTTGTTGTTGTTGTTGTTGTTGTTGTTGTTGTTGCTGTTGTTGTTGTTGTTGTTGTTGCTGTTGTTGTTTAAAGGGTGTGTACAGTTCTGGTCGAGGTGAGGATTTAGCTTTTAACGTTTTGCGAGATACTCAGAAACCACTCTATGAGATGTCAAAGAGCATGCAGTTCTAAGGGGTATCAAAAGTTTATTCGATGAAAATCGGTTTTGAAATGGCTGAGATATCCAAAAACAAGGCGAAACATAGAGATCCTAATAAAGTTGTGGCATGTCGCCTTTTATCATTAGCACTTTTTTGGATATCTCAGCCATTTGAAAACCAATTTTCATCAAATAAACGTTGAATCCTTCTTAAAATTACATGCTCTTTCATATTTCATAAGAGATTTTGCATTATCTCACTTAGGAATGTTCAAAACATGAATCCCCACCTCAACCAGAACTGTAGGATCGTGATCGTCAGATTTCTTAATTGGCATTGGGGACTTCCCTCGCTATTCGTCCTCTACCAGCTCTGGTTTTATACACAATCACAAAACCGCAGGAACTTCGTTGTTTCATTCTCTGTATGGGTGGGTTTGATTTTCGCTCTCTCTGTGTGATTTTGAATAGGAATGACAGCACCACTCGAAGGAAAGCACAGGTTTCCGTATTATGGCGAAGAGTAGGACCTTTATCGAGATTACTTTCCAAGCATTTGCCTATAAGAATATCATTTGCCCCTGCCTCCCACCTGTTTATATCACCGAGGTATGATCGTATTATACCTCGTTAGCTATACCACCTCCCTCCACTTCGCTTTATTCTGAAAAGATAAGTACACGATCACCACCTCAGGTTAAGGTCAATTTCACCTGTATGGACAATAATTATTTGCCCCACCCCCCCCCCCCAAAAAAAAAAAAAAAACACCCAAGAAAAACAAAACAAAACAAAACAGAACCCACCATGATTAGTGGGGTGAGTTCAGTGAATGCAACTGGACTACAAAGCAAGAAATAATCATTAATGAATTTCGAAGAGAATCGTTCGAGGAGAATCCGTTCAAAATATAGGAATAGTAATAGGCAAATTGTTATATCCATATAAGCATGCCGTCATCGTTATTCTTGGATCAGAGGGTTACAATATTATTACTTTGTGATGTTAAGTAGTACAAATGTAGCAAAATGATTTGGTAGTGAAGAAAAAAAAAGAATATTCCAGAATGTGCTCTTTGATCAAGCTAAAAAAAAATCCCTATGGTATAGAATTCCTTTTCTCTCTCTCTCTCTCTCTCTCTCTCTCTCTCTCTATGGCCATACCACTGTGACGGACAAGAAAGTGGTCTCACTCGACTTAAGTCCAATTTACTGCCCATTGACATACAGCAAATGTCTGTGACAATAAAAAGCATAATTATGACAGTATTAGATGTAAATGTTCTTTTACACCCATTTCCTCCCCACATCATCTGCGAATCACATAATGGCATCTAATGACGTAATAAATGTTGATAATAGTTATCATACCATGCAGAATTAGAGATCGACCCTGTTTAGAAAAATACTCGGTAATTCCCTCTTCCACATCATCGTCTCCGTCAGTGCCTTGTATCTCTGCCGGTTGATCTTTTTGAAGATGGTAACACTTACGAAGGGCACTTTATGTCAAGTCGAGCAGACATAAATATTTACGTATGAGTCCGCTCGCCATTCTTGTATTAGCGAGTCGTGCAGCAGCCCAGACGAAATAATGTGGCGCTCATATCACGGTGTTCCCACTACCCATAATTCACCCTCACCCTCAAGTAGAGACCCGCAACGTTTGCATTCCGTGCCTGTAGGCAAACTCCGTTCCATTCCATGCTTTACTTGTTTGTCGTATCTATTTGTTCTCCTAAATCGAGCAAAAGAAAAAAAAAAAGATAGAATGCACTGACAGGTAACAATTTCAATACCAGTATTGCATAGATCAATATACTATGTCTGATTACACAATGAATGAAGATTGATCACCAATTTAGCTGTATCAACAAGAATCTTATGAATGGTGTTCCATGGGGTTTCTAAAAGTGAATTCTCACTGAATGCGATAATGTCACTGTCTCACGAGTGTCACGATGCATTTTTTGAAGATTAATTTCCTTTAAGTCAATTCTAAAAAGCAACTTGATACCTCTCCTCAAAAGAGTATAATATGAAAAATCATTAATTTTAAGATTAACTTCTTTTTACTCAATTCTTAAAACAACTTGATAATAATCTCTCCTCAAAAGAGTATGATTTGAAAAATCATTAATTCTAAGATTAATTTCTTTTTAGTCAATTCTGAAAACAACTTGGTATCTCTATAATTGTTTAATTTGAAAAGTATTTAAAACAATAATTTTTATCTCTTGAATGAGGTGATGAAGTCATAATTCAATTTATGAATTTGAAAAAAAAAAGGAATTTCTGGAGAGATTTGTGTGCAAGCCAATGAGAGACTATAGTCAAACCAATGGCATATGAATATTTCCGTACCTGACACACATCACATACACACACACACACACACACACACACACACACACACACACACACACACACACACACACACACACACACATTAATAGAAACACTTTCTCGTGCAAGCAGTGGAAGTTTTTAATTCCTAACCTTTCTTATAATCATACTGTTGGTCCACTTTGGAAAAAATAAACGAACCAACCAACAAACACATTTTGCCCTGTCTGTTAGCACGACTGGAGTCAAGTTGAAGATGGAATATATACTCATAATAGATGTAAGTTTCCCCAAAGTTGAAAGGCAATGCCGCCCGATTAGGATCCCACTTGTCTTCTTCTTTTCGCCTATTTGAAAGAAGATTTCGTAATGAATTAGGTACAGCGCAGTGTGGAATTTAGAGATGATGTATATTCTCATTATCAGCGCATTTTCAGTTTCTAAATACAATTTACTGTCTCTATGCCGCATGAGGATCGTACAGTGACGACCGTGATTTATCATCTCAGTGCGTTATGGAGTAGGTAACCATCATTCTTTTCAAATTAATGGTCCCCTGATACGGTTTGATTTTTCACCCTTATCCCAAGAGTACTCGTCTTATTGGCATGATTGATGATAATTTTCCTCTTTTCGACTCACCCATTTCTCAGAAAAAAAAAAAAACCCACACAAAACAAAACAGAAATTCGGCAGAGATTTTCGTTTTTATCGTATGTATTTCAAAGTCATGAAAATTCATAATGATTATGAATTTACTTTCTTCCTTTTTGTAGCATCTTGATCTCGATCGTAAGATAACTGCAATGCAAGTCCCTAATGCAATGCCCCTGCATGGGGCCAGATCGTTGAGGATATGAATTGTTCTCTACGAGCGTGACCGCACTCAATCCCGGCAGTTGCATTATTCTAGATCTAGATCGTCTTGGATTTAGATTAATGTCGATTTATGCCATGAACTCTGTCATATATCTCAACGACCGTCTCAGTTCGTGCTGAAATTTGTTGTTTGTATCATCATTATCTTTGTCATGTCTTTGTTGCCACTATCAACAATTTCAATCGATGGAGAGTCACGTTTGTAATTAAACAATATACTTTAGGAGCATATACTATTCGGCATATTTTTGCGGCGATCACGATTTACGCACTTTCTCAAATGTCATGGCACTTCTCATACAATGTGGATTTAACAACAATAATTAGAGATTAACAGTTCAAGACATGCACGCTGATAATCATGTTATCAAATTTACGTCAGTGGGTCTTCTATATCTAAATATGTCATGTTGGTGTCGGAAAGGCTCCTAAGATTGGGGATTTTTTTTTATGCGGGGTGGAGAAGATTATATTCCTCCTTTGGGATATTGATCACAGCTTGAGTCACCAAAAGTCAACCATTAAAATCTCTTTTGTATGGTAGATTTACAAGCTTAAGTAGCTAAAGGAGTTTACTGTTTTTCTGTTGTTGTTGTTGTTGTTGTTGTTGTTGTTGTTGTTGTTGTTGTTGTTGTTGTTGTTAGGGTATTTTTTGTCTTGAAAAATCTGTGCTCGAAAATCAAATGTGGAAAATTCGAATATAGAAATGCACCAGAAAAGTCTCAAAGGACTGAAATAGGTGAAACGAGATGGTTTGACATATGAATGCAACATCAATAACTTACAAATCACAGGCCTTGTATCTATACAGATTTATTGTTCTATTTTTGTGCCAACGATCACCACAACGTCTCTACACGGATGTTTTATACTGACGTGACTGATGTGAGAACTAATCTAGTTCAAGATAACATTTTGCGATGAATATAATCATGTTACATTCAAATCATAGCTGAAAGCATGAAAGCATGTAGAAGCATTGTAGTAGCTTTTACCTGCCCCTGGTGCAACCGACATACATAGAGCCAGTTCCAGACGGTTCCGAGTCAGCTGATTGAAATTGACCTTATCCATTTCATCCCAAAGTTATCTTTGGATGCTATTCCAGGCTTCGGATTGCAGGCTTCCCATGCTATACCAGTCTTTTGATGTTATCCAAGACTTCGGATGGTTACCAGGCTTTGGATGCTGCGCCCTACAGCCTTTGGTATGTTCGGATGCATTCTATTATAGGGCTGGACCATATCCAAGGATACCCTTGATTTGGTTGCTCATGAGATTTGCTGAAGACATTCGGCCACCCATCCACGTCAGTACCCCCCCCCCCCCCCAATCTCTCATGATGCTCAAAATGTGAAAGTTTCTCGCTATTCAGACACAAATGACCACAGAGATCAGACAGTTTATAGGATATGTTAACAATACACTCTTCTTTTGCAAATCATTTCCATTATATTCGTTGGAAATAGTGTGTTGGCTCTCATTATACTTCGCTCGTTCTTGATGGATATGCCATGTAGAAAATCATTTTAAGATTTACAGATCCTGATTTGTCTTCATATTATATACCCTTACTTGATAGAAACGGGCAGCAAAGATCACTATCATGGCTATGCGTTCATCTCCCTGATTCATCCATGTCGTTTTCAGCAGGCAACTACCAATCATCTGTTCCAGAACTCCCATCCCCTCCCTCCGTAAACTTAAACTGTAAATACCAGGAAGGTTCCACCCCCGGGTTCCACCTCCCTGATAATACATAACGTCATCTAAACATTCGTTCTCAGCCCAATTTTGGAGGGCACTCCACTGTGCCCAAGTATAGTTCTGTTGTTGTCGTTTCTTTCTTCTTTTCTGTTTGTTTTTTCCTTTCTGAGGTAGGGGAAACTTAAGGATATGAGGATGTAATGTGTTGCATAATATTTGTTAAATTTTGAGTTTAATATATATCAGTATACAGATTTGATACTGCAAATATGATTTTGTTGTTGGTATTGTATGATTATCATACATTTTTGTGTTTATTTGTATGTATGTGTTCATGCAGGGCCTCCAAGAACAACAGTGTTTAACCCACTGACGGAGCCACCCTGTGAAAATAAAACATATAAATAAATAAAATAAAAAAAACGTCATGTAGGACAGCATTATCAGGTACCACCATATAGTCTGCTTCATAACGTGGATTTCCTGCGGTAACGTTTCAAATATAGAAATCAATGATTCATCTAAGAAATTTTGTCGTTTAATAAAATGTATAATGTCTTAGTTTATCCTTTGTAGAAAAACAGATTATCGCCTGCAGGGAAAAAAAGATTAATCAAAGCGAGTGGATGCAACGGCGATTCAGCATATTATGATTATAATCAATCCCCGAACGCAAATCACAATGCTATGCTCATTAATTAAGTTTCATTGAACAGAAATGAATGAGCCTTGAAGAGAGTTCGAAGGATATTAACACCCCCCCCCCCTCCTGAGTATATTTTTCGTCATGAGTGGTGGGCTGATAGTACGTACTGAACCATAAAAATCTGCGTCTCTATAATGGCAGAGTAGAGTGCTATCACTGCATGCACGGTGTATAGCTGACAAGAAAGGCTGTGGATTTGCAAATAGGTCTTGGGTTCAAATCCTTTTCGGTGCATTCATCCTTTATTGGACGAGAAATTTTGCGCATAACATTCACATAACTGCATGGTCCTCTTGACCCATGCATGAGAGAGTATACCTGACAATGTTGAGGTAATAGATAATGGGAGGGCCCTGTTTAGTAGAAGAACAGTGTTGTTACTGAAGAGGCTATGACCCTGGTTATTAATTTATAAGACCATATTCTTATACTTGTCTTGGGATCACAGATTTATCCTGTAGTGATTGGTTGAAAGAGCTTCACGTGATTATAGCTTTGTTTCAGTTATGTCAGAATGTTAGCATGCTTGACACTCCATAGCGTACTACTTGCAAAATAATGTCACTTTTATGACATTTTCAAAATAGTATATCTCTCTCTAAAAAAAAGAAAAAAAAAAGAGTAAAGATGTTCACTCTTGAAGCAGTGAATAACAGAAAAGAGAAAGTTTCGAGTGAAATTGGAGTAATTTTTCAGTTAAAATGTTCATTTTCATTAATTTTGGAGTGACCTCAGGGATCACTCGAAGATTTTGGAGTGATCCCCATGAGGTCACTCCAAAATTAGTGAAAATAAACCTTTTCACTCAAAATTCACTCCAATTTCACTCTAAACTCACTCTTTTCTGTTAGTCACTCCTTCAAGAGTGAATTTTTTTTCTTTTTTTTTTTTTTTTTTAGAGAGAGAGAAAGTACAACATCCCTCGTAATGATAAACGTGGTGCCTTGAAACAAACTACTACCGATATTGGTCCATACAGATTTAGTCATCCGTGTTATAGTAATGTTTCTTTCGTTTAAAGGTCATGTTTACCTTTGGGAGCAGTAATTTCAACAACAAAAAAATCAAGATATTACATTTGATGCGTATGTGTAGGTCTGATGTATCATAAAACATCCTATTATAAGATTTTTGCAATAAAGCCTAAAATAAAAGGGGATATCTGTATTTTTCTCAACTTATCTGTAGACGGTTTAGTATGGAAACATTTTTGTTATAACTATTGTTCCCATTTTTTTAAACAATACTTAACATCGATTATACGGATTTAAATTTGTACAGTTTTTGTTTCTATCACTGCAAATGGTAAATTATGCCCAGAAGTAAAAACTTTGATGTTTAAAAGTGGCATTGCTTTTACTTGATGCCCAAACAATTCTAATGTTATAACTTGACCCTTATACTTAGTACAATCATGGTTATTTCTGATTCAAAACAACATCAAAAGATGTGTCTTCTACTCAGAGAGATGAGAGATGCGAAGAGATCACAATGTATATACAAAGCTTCAAAGAAGTTACAAAAACTTGACAAACAACCACACATGATTTTACAAAATTAATTTAATTGTTGCATACGAAATGCTGGTAAGAAAAAACAAATCAACAGTATTAATGGCTACTAACATTAGCTTTATGATATAATTATGTTCATCAAAAGACCCCCTTTATTTCTTTATTTTTTTTTATTTCATTTTATTTTATTTAACTTTTTTATTTATTTATTTATTTTATTTTTTTATTTTATTTTATTTTTTTATTTTTTTATTTTTTTATTTTTTTTTTTTTATTTTTTTTTTTTTTTTGGGGGGGGGGGTCGTTAGGCGTTAATGCCATCATTCAGTGAACACTAGTAGGCCCGACAAAGTATACAGACATTTAGCAACTATGATGATATAAAAAGCATCACCAGGTGATCACAGTGTGACACCCTGCTTTGTCATTTTTTTTTAATCCATGCAGTTGTCAAACTTTTCAGTTTACATGACCTCTGAAGCACGGGTTTGCGCATTATTCTGCTGAAAGTGAGTTTATTCGCGCTTGAGCGGTGCAGCGGTCTTATTTACGTAACCCATTCACAAGAGCTTCGAGAGATGCTATCTTCGGAGAAAAGTTTTGTCGGATAAAAGCATGCACCATGCATGGAGCGTGACTGCCAGGGATCATTCGCATGTCACGGATGCATGCATAGTGTTATTTGTTGTTGTTGTTATTTTAAAGATCGAAAGAAGAGAGAGAGAGAGAGAAATGGGTGTTATTTTGATTCGATTCAATGCATACAGTTATACGTTTGCGCGTTTCATCCTATACTATTCTTAGTCTATGTAGCCATTTTCGTTTGCAGGTGTTCCTTTATCTCTTAAAATCCCTGCAGCTTATTAAATGGAATTGGAATTAATTACAGTATCATAATACCAAGGCTCTTATTCAGTTCTTATGATCTTATGCAGGCATTGTACAAGCTTTCGTGTATAACGCGATTCTCCCGTTTTTCTTTCGAGTCTTAAAAGCTGTATGCATGAAGAGATTTATTGGTGTATTTTCTTTTCAAAATGCATTCAAGGCTTCATAGTTGTCCTTAATTGACTACAACCAAGTACGTCTTCCCGACTTAGCAAACTAAGACCCCGTTTACAGTGCGGGGCCGGGCTCGGCCGCGGCTCGGCCGCGGCCGAGTCCGGCCTCAATTGCGCGGCCGAGCCTCGCAATTTTGTCCGTTTACACTGCTGGGCTCGGCCGCGCTTTTGATTCAAACCTTTCAATATTTTGTCGTAGTGGCGCTCTGCTTGTAAACAAACGCAATTTGGTATTGTCTAGTTTTCAGACCCTTTGCCAAATGAATTCCGTGGCGACGAAGTCGCCGTTCGGGCAAAGGCCTTTGCCGAAGGAAAAAATCCTTTGCAGGACAAAACCACCTTAAACTATACTAGTTTTTCATGTTGAGGGGGTTAATATCCTGAATAGCGAAAGATACAGGCAGAGGGTTTGGAAGCCAGACTAAAATTGGCCGCGCAATTGGCCTCGCATTTGGCCCAGTTTGCGTTTACACCAAGAAGAGGCCGGGCTCGGCCGCGGCTCGGCCGCGGCCGAGACCACCTCCAGAGCGAGGCCAAATGCGAGGCCAATTTTGGCCTCGCATTTGGCCTTTTGCGCGTTTACACTGAAGCGGGGCTGGGCTCGGCCGCGGCTCGGCCGCGGCCGAGCCTCGCACTGTAAACGGGGTCAAACATGCACGCAAGCTGCATTCCTAATGATATTCAAAACGCCATTCAGAAGGAACGAATGATTGGAATGCTGGTATGCAGCTTGTTACATTATAGTTAATTGATTGAAATACATTGTATCTGTATTGTGCTACATCAGTCAACAAACTTTTTTTTTTCAATCTATGCTGCTAACTCCCAGCTGTTCATCAAATAGGGTTCCTCCGAATAGGAGATATTAATGAGACTTTTCATTGACAGTATAAAAGAGTCCCATCTCAGCTCATTTATAAGGCGTTCCCACAATCTAACAGAAGGGGATCGAGGACAAGGGGTCAAGCAGTAAGCAACTTCCTATGTGTATATATCGTTGCAACATGGATGAACATGAAACGTCCGAGGTTGTTTATTTTTGACATCGACCAAGCATTTAAGAAGCTGACCAACGTCATTTGAGCGTTGAGAGTGTCTTTTCACCTATTGTTCCACTTGCATTTATGCACGACAGACACAATCCAATCGAAGAGCAATCATGCAAATTCCCCTTCTTCTCAGCCGTGCACAGGTGTTGCACGTGTTCGAAAACGTTCTTCCGAGATTAGCAGCGGTTGAGCGATCCACAATGTGAGACATTTTAAAACACATTATGAGACAATGGACACGGAAGACTTTATGTAACTGAAGAAGTTTACGACTTGCTCGTCACTCTCTCTCTCTCTCACGTTTTTTCCTCGTACGTTCTGCGAAGACGAATAAATGAAATAATAATGGGCCTAGAAAGACACTGACGCTGTTCCTTCTTAGACGCTGTTCCTCGAAAGTTGCTGTACTGTTTGTATACATAAATAGATGATAATTCATTATGCATGCTGTTGATAGGGCCACGATCGAATATTGTTAGAAAAAAATGCGTGTTTGCCAGAAACTGTATAATTATACCAATGGTAATGATTCCTATTTAATTCTTGAAAATTCATTGTCACCTCTCAATCTGGGTTTTCTTTCAGTTTTTTTTTTTTATTTCTAGGTTAATAACACTAGCCTATGAGGCCTTCTAAGGTGAGTTTCTTATTCTACCCTTTGACATGGTAAAACTTGCCAACGGCGGGTCAGATTTCGTCGGTTGGTCTGCATCCAGCTGATACGTACGTGACAGAATGCCGATTTTAGCTCAGGGAAACCAAATGATTTTATCGATCTGATTGACTGTCGTCTGCTCCTGCGTCCCATGGCTCGTGTGCGTATAATCAGGAGTGTGTTGTGTGCGTGTGTGTGCGTTGTGTGTGTTTGTATGTGTGTGTATGTTCGTCCGTGCGAGTATGTGTCTCCAATACCTGGCTCTTTTATGCCATGCAGGTCTCTAGTGATCACTGGTCTCATGTGTGTGTGTGCGTGTGTGTGTGTGTGTGTGTGTGTGTATGTGTGTGTGTGTGTGTGTGTACTTGTTGGTGTCTGCGCATGATTAAGCAAAAATCAACAACAGCAGCAACAACAACAACACACACACACAAAAAAAAATAACTGGAACAGTTAACAGCCCATTCTACGGTTTTCAAAACTAATACTCTCTTCTAAGTAAGATGTGAAGGTAGGGCACATGCAGAAAATAACATCGTACCAAGACGAATACGTTGATTGAAGGAAAGTACACACCGATTAGAAAAAAAAAAAAAAAGATCTGGTTTGAGCGAAGGCAATTTATAATGGGGCACCTGACAAGGTAAATATGATGTGAAATTTGCGAACAGGATGAATACCGTGACCGTCTGGATGGCAATTTTATATGGCAAATTCCCCCAATGCTTCTGATAAGAATGGGCGTTCTAAATAACGTTGTAGCGGTCTTAATTATCAAAATAATGGTACGCTTTCTTTTTGTAGTCACTCTTCATTTACTTTGTATAGACGTAAACACACACACACACACACACACACACCAGACGCAAAACCCAGAGACACGCACACACACCCACAGACACACACACATACACACTTGAGGGATTACAGAATGTGACGTTTTAAAGACGTCTCATGCATGCATTATGACGTGTGGCGTTTGCATGAAGAGTTCGATAACATGGACAGAGTAATGCATTCCTTTTGGATAGTTTCCATGGTAGCAGCACAGAGAGATGCCATCAGCAGTAAGAATTAAAGTTATAGTTACACACGGTCACCACGTTGCAACCTATATCAACTGCGAGCACTTTTCTAAAATTGGCCCTTGATGAGAATATTTCTCTGCATAATAGGGGCCGACGGAGGTTACCCTTAGTATAAAATCACGTCCCTATTAACCATTGTGCATAATAATATAGGCTGTGTGAGCTGACTCGAGTGACCTTCATGACCGTTTGAGTTTACTAGAATGTCAGGTCCAAATTTGTTTAAAATCTAATTTGTGTATATAGGGCCTACAATGTAATTGTATCGTTGCCGGCTTTTAGAACTGATGGATAAAATTGGCATTTGAATGTATTGAGCACCACTCCCTTGTTTGATCATACGTACAGCTGACGTATTTGTTTCGGTTAGTCCTCCAAACCCGTGCCTTCATGCATTGCACTATTTTATGAGTATTTTAGTCATATTTGTGACGGCAATGTGAGGGCACGAATTCGCGTCTGTCTGTCTGTCTGCCTGTCTGTGCACGGTTGTTCTGCATCTTTCTGTTTGCCTGAAAGTTTTTATGAGAACACACGAGTTCCCCGATGGGGGCATACGTTGCTCGTTTGGTACATTAAAGGTAAACATGCTGTTTGCATTCTTTCTCTAGAATCCATTAGTGATATCAGGTTAGCTCTCCCGCGTGAACTTCATGTTTTCAGGGCAGACTTCCACCACAAGTACTATTCACATATTGATCTAAAGGTATGACATCTTTTCGCCCAGCAAGAGAGTCAATATTGACTGTCGACACATCTGGTCCTTAAGCTAACCACTGTTGGGCCTTACACAGCTGTTTCTTTTTATGACCTTCCCCATCCCCCCCCCCCCTTCCCCCTCTCTTTTCAAGTGTAATTCATTCTATGCCATTTAAGTCACCTGATCAGATTAAAGGATTCATCAGAAGCATAATTATAATAGCGAAAAAGAAAAATAGTGGATAGATTCTAAGGACTCAATGACAATGATAATGATTGATCCTGACCATATTACAGTCATATTAAGTACAATGCGGCTGATTAATGTTGATTGTTCGGGTTAAGCATCGATTTACACGCTTACCTTAACTTCAAAATTTTTTAATTCTTTCGATAAAAGATGATCTTGATGATGAAAGGACTTGTCTGTGGTGAGTAACATTATGATGTAATTCCGATGTTATCATGGCCAGAAAGACGAAAAGTCGATGATAAAAGATTACATTTTTCTTGTCCATATGACGAATACAAAGTATATTAGCTCCAAGAAAAGAAAAGAAAAGAAAAGAATGGATATTCAGAAGTGTGTAAATTAAATCTGTTCGACTGGACTTACTTGTGAAAATCACGGAGAAAACAGTTCGTGACTCGTCCGAGTCACTTCTTCAGCTCTGTCTGGCTGGCGAGCATTCACCCGTAGAGGGTTCTCTCCGTGATTTTCACAAGTATAAGTCCAGTCGAACAGATTTAATTTACACGCTGTTAGCATACTACCTGGATGAATCAAAATCTACATCGAGATATTCAGAAGTGCCAAAGGAAAAACTATTAAAGCGTATTGGCATAAATATACCTCGTGAAGGATTTTGTCAGTGAGAAAAATAACCTTCCCAGAGTACTACTGTCCGTCATTGTGTTATGCGACAGACCACTCACATTATACCCTCTGTAGAACGATTACTTTTACATGCATGCTATAATGTCACTATCCTGTGTAGTTATGAGGTCACTAAAATACCAAGTAGGTCTGCTATGCAGTGTAGGCCGAGATAGAAGTACCAGTATGCGCCGAGCTTGTTTGGCTCGCTGCGTCGCGGGCCAGCTGATTCTGACCTGCCGGTCAAATGACAAAATTTCTCGAATTTATTATCTTCAGTGCTCGCTTCCGAAATGAAAAAAAAAAAAGAACAAAAAAGAAATCTCGTCTGAAACGCGAATCTTTACAGCAATCGTGTATTAGATTGAATACATACCTGTTAACCAATGTCGTTTTACATTCGCCCAATAAATGCAATTATTAATAAGTTATATCGCAAACACTAAAGAAGAAAGCAATTCCATTTGACAAATACATTGTACATTAGATTCACTTCAGAAATGAATTTCGTCACTGTACGATTTAACATTAGTAGGAAAAAGATGAAAGCGCTTCATTCGAATTAGAATGTATGTGGCGTATGATATATCATTGAAAAAAGTACCTCTGTGCGGTAGTAAGCGGGGAAATTTCAATTGAAAACGTAATTTTAGCCCGCATTCCAAATGACAAAATTTACGTGGATAAGCATGAATGTGTTTCTAGAAACGTTTGTAAATACTTGAGTACCAATGTGAACGGCCTGGACCCATACCTCTATACGGTCACGGTAGTAGTCTGGGCTTCATACCCTTACTTTTCATAATATTTACAAAAGAAAAAGACAAGTGGATCAATGGGTTAACTAAAATGCAATGCTATCACACCTCTGCACACCTCTGTCTGTAACCCGCCATCCCGAATCGATAGATGTTTGTTGTGTGTGTGTGTGTGTGTGTGTGTTTGCGATTCTGTTAGTAGGTCCTACATTGGAAACTCGATATGAAGATATCTGATATAACAAAATACCGGGGGGGGGGGGGGGGGACATTTCATGAAGCATTTTTTCCAGCAAAGTTGTCATACAAATTTGCTCTCAGCCAATCAGATGCAAGGATTTCAGTAGTCGTATATAAAGTTTGTCAGAAAAATATCCGACCAAAGCGCTTCATGAAATGCCCCCCTAATGTTATAACAAACTAATTTTTCCGGTCCCGATAAATGTATTTCCTTTGTTTTGTATTATTTATCGACTACTGGTAGAACAAGATATTTGATATAAAGAAACTGTCCCAAGGATCTCCTCATACCGAGTTTCCCTGCACAATACTAGTATTTGATTTGATGTTGATTTAAAGGGGCATTCCAGACGATTTTCATAATTTCACATCGTGTAGTAGGCCCTACATAAATCAACAGCTCCATGTGTAAATTTGTGGAATTTATCGTGGTTCTTGAGCAGAAAGCACTGCTTTGAAAAACCTTAAATAAATTACACTGAACAAGGATGATGACAGAGAGGCTCACATATTTCAGAAATGTAGCAGTGTAATTCCATTACAATACCGCTTGCTTGAGAGTTCACCTGTGTATAATCTATGCATGCCTTCTTCTTTTGTTCTGCTTCCTTGAGCTCCAACTTCTGCATTCATTATGGTGACCCTGCCATGTCATCATCCTTGTTCGTTGCAATTTGTTATAAATTTCGAAAATATTCTTATTCTTCATTCCAGTTAAAATTCTGAAACTCTGTCCTTAGTATATCTCATTTATATTTGTTCAATAGAATGTAAAAATCTCAAAATCATCCGGAGGTCTCCTTTAATGTTCGGAATCTAGACTAGCAGCAGTTTGTGACACGCTGTAATGCGAATAGAATCCTCAAGCGCAATACTAATCCAGCGTAGTGGCTCAGTGTAGGATCTTTGACTGCACTGTCAGCATGCAGCTAACGCACTACAATTAATACAAACTGTATGCAGTGTTGCCAGATGGTGATTTCGGGAACCAAAAAGGGTGAAATTTGGTGATTTTTGAAGTTGTTTGGTGACAAAATTTTACCCTGGTAACCAAATCAAAATTTGGTTATTTTTGGTAATTTTTGGTGATTTTGAGACCAATGAAAAATAATCACACTGATCGAAAACGAAAATGCATTTCGCCCAAAGTTTTCCCCTTATTTCCTGTAGAAACATAACATGTGCCCCTTTTTTGTCACTCAACACACGTCCACACAAACACTCTTATATCCCAATTAACACATCGTACACATTTTGCATTTAGTGTGTGTGACTACGGCACACCGTAAATTGCACAGAGACTCGCGGAGAGTGTTTGATAAAGGTTTATTGACATAATTTTGTTTTGAAATTTAGCCTTACCTACGCTTTTCCAAATTTGGTGATTTTTTATGGCTTTTGGTGATTTTTCACATGCCTTTTGGTGATTTTGCTCTGTTGGGACCTGGCAACGCTGACTGTATGTACAATTCTATTTCAACAAGACAAGAGTGTATCATCCACGTCAAAATCTCTCAGACGATCTAACCCCATCACAATTGAAAACGTACCAAATAAGAAAGTACCAGATTCTGAGATAGTACGTGTACGTTGATTAAGGATAGCTGACGATGAACAAATTGTATCCAAGGTCTACTGCCAAAGAATTAACCAGTATTCTTTTTAAACGTAACCAAAAGTGTGAATCCCATTATGTAATAGGATTACATTGTACTACACAGTGAATGTAGTACGTGTTCAGCAAACACAATCAACAATCATTCCTTACGATTTGAATCACGTTTATTCGGACAAAGCCCAACGAGAAGGTATCAAACAACAACCAGACAGGCAAAGGTCTACTTTCTTGTCTCTGATCAAATGGTGGGATTCGCGCCGTCTCCCAACTATTTTTGAATGTGTCTCGATCAAAGTACAGTTGTCTAACTGCCAGCATGGTAAAGGTCATTGCAGTGGGGAATGCGATGTGATCTGCACAGTTAGTTGTAGGTTTATACGTGTACCGAGAAAGACAAACGTCTATTCAAACTCTAACGATTCCAGTGCCGTGTGGCACCCGTGTGGGCCTCTTTTTTTTCCCCTATCAATACAAAACTCTTTCCATGCATGAACGGCTACTCTATTCTTAGCTACTGTACAGATACAAGAAAAGGTTGACGTCACCTTTGCGTAAACATGTGAAGAGTTTGTTTGCAAAAACCGATAAGTCCATTTTTGAAGATTTTGAAGTACGGTCTCTGTGATAAAGTACAAAATAATACCTTTTAAATGATATATTGGTCACTAGATATAAAGGTACATTCTTGAAGTTATGGTCAAAAGAAGCAAAAATTTTCTTATTATTCTCTTTATTTTTCTTGACCTTTAATCGCAAATATCTCCATTTGGCAAATATGGACTTATCGGTTTTTGCGAACAAACTCTTCATGTCTTCTTTGAAATTCCCTTAAAGTAGTCAGTTGTACAGTAATAGAGATACAACTGTATTCTATGCTTATGGCAACTTCACCACCTCATACATACAGCTATACACACATCCTAGTAAGATCTATGCAGTACTTTCACACATTCTATGCAGTACTTTCACACATTCTATGCATCAACTTTCGTGTACATGTCTCTTTCTCACTCCTTTTTGATCATGTTATGTGAAACAAGACAACTACATGTACAATGTACGTGTAAAACATTTCAATGTTAATGATCTTTGTTCTCACAACCCACACAATATTTCAGGCAAACCACACGACATGAAGCTGGAAATAAACATCTTGTCACACAGTCATGTTTATTCAAGTTTGGTACAATTTATTCTTGCGTACCACAATCTAAAACAATCCTTTCTCATCTTCATATTACAAAACAATTTCAATCTCATTTGATTTTTGTTACACAATACAATATCCATACTCGAATAATAGACTTCTCCTTTTTCCTCACTCTTCCAATAAAGCAATCCAACCTTCTCAAATCTCATGCAAGTTCCACAAACCAGAAACTAAAACTGTACTCTGCAATTTGTTCATCTTACTGATGTACATGTACATGTAGGTCTACCTCAATTCTGAAGATCACGGCACCCAAGAGCTACAGTACGATGTACAGTACATAGTGTATAGCAAAGCGCTACACTGATGTACATCTCGCACTTCACTGGCAAACAAAAATGCTCAAATTTCAACACATGAAATCAAACATTGTTTGACGGTCCTTTGTAGGATACACATGTATGAGAACCAAAGTTTAAGTGTGTACTGGCACTCTGGAAGATGGCTAGGGTAAAACTCGCCAGTATGATTCAAAAGTGATAAGCCATGAGAAAGTTTACAACATACCTGTCAATAAACCTGTTTACTAATGTTATATAAGATTTTGTATGTCATTTCAACACAGATAATATATTTTGTAACCAAATAAGCTTGCCCAATGATCAAAGACCAACCCTACTTACTATGTGTAAACACAATTTCAGCCATAAAAAAACAACACATAATTGAAAGGATCAAGTGAAATAGGCTACATACAAAATGTGAGCCACAAAAGTCTATGAATCTGAATACATGTACCAGGTATAGTACAGTTGTAGAGTAGCAAACTGGTACATTTCCCTTGACACAGAATGCAGAACACAAAAATGCAAAATTGTAATATAGAAACTTCTGCTGAAGTAAACAAAAATGCATAAATGTAATATAGAAACTTCTGCTGAAGAAAACAAAAGACTTGCAACACTTTGCCAAGACAGCAGAACAGTCTAGTGCATACTATTTCATAGTTCCACTAAGATTATGTAGCATTCCACAAATCAGGAAGTGATTTTTGGTGTCATTTACTTCCTTGTGTAACTAAATGACTTTAGTGCTGTAGTCACAACTCATTGGACAACAGTTCAAAGAAATGCACAAGTTTGAGAATGTCTTCACATGAATGCCCATGGGTATTTTCTTTTTACTCGGCCCGAGGAAAATGATGGGGCCAAAACCCCTAATACTATACGGTTTCCCAATATGGTTTTGTGCCTTTGAAATAAACAAGAAAAGATTTGACATACACTTTGTACATTATGCTGAACCATAGGTTTTCGTCATGTTCATAATCTTTCACTGATATGCATGCAGGGTTCCACCCCCCCCCCCCCCTTTACCCTAAGCAGGCCACGACATTGTACATCATCAAGTACAGTACCATGCAATCGCATGGTTGTGGGAGTTGTATTGTCCAGAAAGTTGTCACTCTGAACTGGATACATTTGTAAGCATCCTGGATAGAACATTTCAATCATTCAAAAGGAAATTAAAGCAACCAACAGTAAGCATGTCATTTCTTCAGGTCACTAGACTGTAATGCAGTCGATTAGGTAAGGATGAATCATGAAGATATAGAAAACAAGTAAATGAGGTGGCTGGGAAAAGGGAGGGGTCACAGGTGAAAATGCATACTCTAAACCCAAATACCAATACTTTCATCCTGCCATTCATTTGCATAAGACATACAGTTTGTGGTCCACATGCTTCCCAAGCTCTATCAAAATGAAATATTCATGATTGAAATGGGCAAAATGGTCAGACACTAATTCACACACAAGAATGTTAACAATCTTTCTGCTGCTTTACTCCAGTATGGTATGCATCACTCTGCTTCTTAGATAAGTTACTTATTATTCTGGCACTTGCGCATAAAGTCAGAGCACTTTCTGACAGGCATGCAGAATAACCTCAAACAAGTTTTCTTTTTAAGAGAAAGGTTGTTACGGACGTTAATCTGCTTCCAACAAGACTCAACATCAGATAACACTTTCATTATCCTTTGCAGTTACTTGCATTCTGCTTCTCTTTCAAGTTTTCCCCACCATGATTCTCGACAGCTTTTTACCAGTATGGTGAAAATGCCGTGCTGAACAGTACATAAAAAATGCATGATACACATCACTCTGAGGACACACAATCATTCATACATGTACGTGTACTGTATACAGTATATGGACAGCCATTCACAAACTAGTTCATACTGAGTTGTGCTAAGTATAAAAGATGCATAATTGCAAACAGCCTCCTTGAGTTTTGTGTGTTTGTTTGTTGTTTTTTAGCATATTTATACATTGTACCATGACAATTGTTGACAAACTATTCTTGGCAAATACAATTTCTGCACTTCAGGATATGGATCCTAATTCCTTTCAATGACTGCTGGTTTTCTGTCTGAGCATGGAGCTGCTCCTGTGTCTTGGCCACAAGATAGTTTGAAAATATACACAAAAACTGTGTCCACGAGAGAGTAAATATATCACATCACATCAGCTCATATCTTCAGAATTTATGCCAATGCCCCTCCCCCCCCCCAAAAAAAAGGAAGAAAACTAAGAGAATACAATTAAAAGTTACAAATGTAGGAACACATGAATTCACCATTTACATAGGCCTACATGTACTGTGTACACTGTGGGTGTGAAACTGCAGTTCAACATTTCCACCAAGGCAAGTTGACCCGGATATGTGTACATATGTATGTCTTGTACACTTAATACATACATAAGTAAGTGTATACATGCTTTGTCTGTTATCTACCCAGCAAAATATTTCTCTTCGGATAACTGAAATGCAGTACAAAAAACAGAGCATTGAATGGGGAGCTCCAATGTAACCAAAGTAGACAACATCTCTTGCTCTGGCCTTGTGTTCTAATACTGCACATCTGGGCATGTGTTTATGACAAACTTTCTATTAATAACATTGCAAGATTCCTTCAAGTGTACATCAATTGCTACAGAGATGTGAGTTCAGCTCCACATTGCATTCACTCTTGTCCGTAGTAGTAGGAAATGGTGGTTTGAATTACCATGTACAGGAACTCACTGCAGCCAGAACTGAGCACTAGTACCATACAGCACACAGAATTTCTTTACGACCTGTTCAGTTGTTTGGTGTGCACGTGTGAACCTTAGACCTTCTAATGGTAATTCAAGTCTCTTGTCCGACTGCAGATGTGTTTTCGTACAGCATTACAAGAAATACAAGTGGCACCTACAGTTCACCTGTGGCATGGTCCACACACACGTTATCGCTACTTTAGGCAAGACATCGAGATGTTATCACCCTTTCCTTATAAGGAATAATTCTCATCACCACTAGGAAGAAGTCAAGTTTTTGTTTTCTCAGTAGCCAATGCCTTTGACCAAAAGAGTGGTCTGTATCTGGTCATCGGGAATATGTTCTGCAGAGACTGTGTCTGGTTTCACGGAATCCTGTGTATGTCTATGGAGGAGAGCTGATAAAGTAAAAAAAAAATAAGACTCCTCCGGACAGACAGATTTTTCCGTCTACCAGTGCCTGTGATCAAAGAGATTTAATGCACATTTTGCAGCCTGTGCTGTCTCTTTATGGAGACTGTGTAGCCAATGAGAAAATAAAAATGATTCAATTCTATTCTTGTCAATTCACTTTCTTCACACCATTGTTAAAGGCATCCAGTTGTGGTTCAGAAGACAAAGAAGACATTGTACTGGTCCCTGGGACTTTGCATTTTACTTCTTCCGTCAACAGCGACTTTCTCTCCAATGTAGCCAGGTGCAAAGGCCGTTCCGTAGAAATTCTGTGTGTATACAAATTTATGTAATGTACCTACTCCCTATTTCTGAAAGAGGTTTCACATGGAATACATGTACATGTACACATGTATGTGAAACCAGTGTTTGTACATTGTACTGAATTTGGGAACATGTACAATGTACTTTGTAAATTGAGTAGCATTATGACAACAAAAATGGACTGTCCAACTTCACAGATAATAATTTACAGTGCTAACTATGTAGGCCCTAGAGAGTTTCATCTTCGAACAGATTTCAGTGGATCATACAATCACATTGCACATAAGTTATAATTCGAATGATAACAGGCAAACTAACTCTGTATTAAGTTCCCATACGATGTGGCAAACAAAGTTAAATGAATAATGCCAATGCATGCCTAAGTACAGGTGCAAAAAGGGCTTCATGCAACAAATAGTGGTCAAGCCACTTAGCTCTTACTGCTACCAATAACAATGACCACATCAAGTTCCACACTATAACACTCACACACAACAGGGTATTTGCACCCATTATCAAAGATTAGTGGCTTGTATGTGAGTGCATCTGTTTTTGTTGTGTTTTTGTTTGGGGGGGGGGGGGTAAAGAACTACTCAAGAGGGAGGAAAGAAGATCTGAGCTCCTAACAGGATAGGCAACAAGCATTTGCCCTATAACTTCCTATAAAATATCATTACAATCTCTGCCCTACAACTTCCCTACAAAATATAATGACAATCTCTGCCCTACAACTTCCAACAAAATATCATTAAAATCCCCCACCTCATAAGTACATAGAAAATAGAAAAGGTAATCATATAAAGTCATCGAGTTGCTGTGCAAAGGAATTTGCTGTGAGAGTAACACCGAGGACAGGGGAGTGCAGTCATTCAATGACAAAGAAATAAGAACTACTGACAACTTTCTTTTTTTCCAGTGATGAACGCTTGGCTATAAAACTTTCTGCAATTAGACAGAATGGATATATGTACGTACATGTACTGTACTCTGCTTCTGGTGTCAATGATGACTGAAATGAGGAACAGGGTAGGCCTGTATTAATTAATTGTTTCTACAAAGTTCAGAGAAGTGCACCTACAATTGTACATTGTGAAAGTATAGTACACGACATCCTGGGGGGAAACTAAACAAACCCAAAACAATACTGTTTCAAATTTTTTTTGTGCCCAAGCAAGATAAACTGAATTGAACAAAAGCATGTTTGGCACTTACTGTACAGCAACACTGCAGCAAACCTATCGTGCATTCAGATGAATAGTGTGCTACATGCAACACCATTTCCTTGTACTGTGCCAACATGCTAACTAAAGAAGTTGTGCAAATGAAGTCTGCAGACGTACTGCCCTGGAAGTGTTTTTTGTTTTTTTCTTTCATTCTTTCTTTCTTTAACTGAACTACAGGTACATGGAGAAAAAATCAGGATCGCCTAATGGTAAGTATTGCTGATTCATAACCACACATCAATACACACTGCCTCACAGAGCCATTCACTATTGGCAAACTGAGCACCTCTTTCAACAAAACTGAAAAGTAAGGTTCAATGAGTTGACATAATCACATCATCGAGTACCAATATACTGTGCAGTGATCTTTTCATAAATTTTAATTTAAACATTTCTTTGGCTGCTCCTGTGTCACCAGTAAGGTCTTTCCTCCTGACCAACATGCCAGTATGAAAACTGTCCCCACGGATGGGATCCACTCAAGCTCTCGAAGGAGAGCTGCTGCTTGTTCCGCACAAACTCCTTCTTTTTGTCCGTGACAATCTTGTAATTATTCCCACGGTTATTATCCCAGAAACTCTTGCACTGTGAGGTATAATTGATGCAGAACTCGAAAGTTCTCCCACCAAGGTTCGGCGGTATGTCCAAACTGAAGGAGAAGGTGTCGTACTTGTCGCGCGAGTTGGATGGCTGACTCGGGACCACATATGAAGCTTCCACGTCGGTGTGAGACGTCCAGTCGTCGAAAGTTACGCGCACAACCACTGACTTCTCAAAGGCAATGTTTTTCACCTTGATGGTTCCCACCACGGTGATGTTGTCCTTGATCAATACGTTTTCAAGACACACGCACTCAAGCTCTAACCTGTCCCGAAACTCGAGGTAATTTGACGCTGGCTGATCAAACTCTGGCACGTACGTGAAAGGATGTGTAGGATTTGCCTCCGCTCCTTCTGTCACATCCTGAATAAGATGGATACAGTGCAGTTTGGGTGGCATGTTGCTGGGTCCATCCATGTATTTCACGGTCTGTAATGACAGTCCTTTGCTGTCTGCAAAACACACTCTCTTTTTCCTTTTTTCTGTGCAAGGCGTTCCATTGCTAACTCTCTCAATAGTCTCGCTCCCCATGTCCACACCGTGTACAGACTTCATACTGTTCCTTTCATTTCTGCACTGATCTTCCTCTGCACTGCCCTTTGCAGATTCCGAGTGCCCGTTGGAAATTCTATTGGTGAGAACCGTTTCAGACTTGATGCACGATCGCAAGGGCAACATGGTCTTATTCCTCTGTAGGTGCTGCAGGAGATCCCCCTTCCTGCCAATCCCCATGTTGAAACCACTGTGGACTGGGGTCCTGCGAGACAGGAATGGTGATGGACCTGCAGGAAAACTGTGTCCAAAGCCCGGGGGACTAGCACTGAGCATCAGTGTGTTTACAGGCATCTCAAACAGCACACTGCCAACACTCTCTCTGGCTGGCATATCCAACAGTGGTGAAACTCTTCTTGATGGTTAGATGACAACATTCAGTGAAGTTCTCCATACACCATTCTGTGATAAATCAAAGACCAAAAACAAGGTAACCAGTGAGAATTAGTACCATTAAAACAATTAAAGCATAAACTGAAAGATCTGTATAAAAGATATCTTTATGCCTGTAGACCACTACGTTGATTTTAGAGTTTCACAGATACAGCACCAAGCAGCACTGTCCTGTGTGATGCACTGACCGAGATGTAGAACAAATGTAAGGAGGGATACATTCACACATCGAGTGATAGAGGACTGGAATTCCCTGCTGGAAGAAGTAGTGGAAGCTCCATCTATCGATGCTCTTAAGACTAGGCTTGATCGGCACTGGGAAGACCAACGATTCCTGTCCCCCTATTCCCAATAGTCAATTCTGATGTGTGATGAGCAGTAATTACTGACAGCCTGTCTGCCTTGCCTTCTTTTGAACTGAACAAGAAACCACCCACCGTGGGCTGATGATAGATGAGGATAGACCTGGAAGCTCGACTGCTGCTACACAGCAATCTTCCAGTATCTTCGGTAAAGGTAAAGGTAAATGTACAAAACTACAATTGTACATGTACAACTATAGGTGCCTGCATCTTGATCTGTATTGCGTCACACATATGCAACAGAAAATATTTGCAGTTCAATGACACTGTATCTATCAATCATTCATATCATCTAGACAGATATCAGCCTTCACAAACTAGTAGATGTCTACTAAATATCTAATTCTACAAGTCTTGAAGTCCCAGTTTAAACGGTGACAACACACTTAACTAGAGCTGTATGTTAGGGTGAGAGGCCCCCACTTAACATGCATAGACAACTAGTAATGTGAAGGGAACATGCACTTTGAGCTTGACCTCAAAATACACACTTTTTGGAGGCGGTATCGCAGGCATGTTGGAGTTCTGGTAGGTTTCCTAGCTAGCTAGCTAGCTGGTGATCAGACAGAAAAGTCCATCTGTCAGGAGGAGGTTTTTCTTTTAATCACTTTTGACATTTACGGCTCTCTGATCTCCTGAGGGGATTCCGTGAAGCCAGACGTAGTCTCAGCTCCGCGGAACAGATCCCCGACGACCAGATACAGACCGATTTTTCGGTCAAGCTGGTGATGTGAGGGAGGGTATGAATCAAGCACAACATTGTTATATTTTTATATCCTATCAATAGTACTAGTATCATTGATTGACTTGAACTACTGAACACAGTAAGCATATGGTAAGTAAAGACTGAGTGAAAGGGAATCATATCCTTTTACTAGTTTAGCTCACGTTGACAATTTGAGGCGAGTGAAACAGGAATAGTCGGACATGGATTTTATTTCTCGACGATGCCATGTGGATGTTGTTATGTCCAAGTAAGGCATACATGTACATTTGACCGAAAGATCGGTCTGTATCTGGTCGTCGGGGAAATGTTCCGCGGAGACTGCGTCTGGCTTCACGGATCCCCTCCTTACGGAGGAGAGCGATAACGTCAAAAAATATAAAAGACTCCTTCGCGGTCCGGACAGACGGATCTTTCTGTCTAGGCATAGCCAGGCCTACATAGGCATAAACAACATTTGACCGAAAGATCGGTCTGTATCTGTCCGTCGGGGAATGTTCCGCGGAGACTGCGTATGCCACAGTATGGCTTCACGGATCCCCTCTGTATGTCTACGGAGGACAGTGTTAATGGCAAAATATAAAAGAGTCCTCCGGACAGACGGATCTTTCTGTCTAAAACAACATCTACAAGGCGCTAACCCCGTCCGGCCTGGGCATGTGGTGGTATGAACTCTCAGAGCTACGAGACTGGTCTTAGGAACCTACGGCTCGACTTTGACAGAAAGATCGGTCTGTATCTGTCCGTCGGGGAATGTTCCGCGGAGACTGCGTCTGGCTTCACGGATCCCCTCCGTATACGGAGGACAGCGTCAATGGCAAAATATAAAAGAGTCCTCCGGACAGACGGATCTTTCTGTCTAACGTTAAGCATTCCTAGCATGTAAATAAAGATGGAGACAGAGAGCTTTAAATGAAAACAAAAACAAAAACAAAACAAAACACTAACCAGTAGAGTTTCTGGGCATAAAGCAAAAGAGCTCACCTCACGTCGCGGCGTCACATTCATTCCTGGATCAGTTTCTCTGGGTTTGTCAACACTGAAGACGAGCTATGCATCCAGCGTTGTGAGAGGCAAACAGCGTTTGAAATTGCAGACGTCTCTTTTCGACGGTGTTAAGATACAATTCGTTGGACTGCCTTCTACAAAAGCAGAATAAAGTAAAACCGTAGAATCTATTTATTATTCGGTGACACACACACAGGGCCTGGGATAAAGTTATGTCAGTCGGCAGCCAGTAGAAGACTTTGGAATCACTTCAGACATTCAATGAACTGCGCGACGGCCACCGGCGCATAATGTAATCAGTATGCATGCGGATGCTGTGTTTCAGCTATGGCTAGCCGGCCAGCAAGCTCATTCGTTGGATCCACAACGCACGACGAAGAAAATGCATACACACATGTTCTGCATGTGTTGCTCATGATGTTAAAGGCCCGTGCGCGTCACAAGGTCACGACCGACGATTCCAGCGTGAGCTGGGTGAATTGATCGGCTAGCTGTTGAGTCTCGTCCATTTTAAGACAGACTTAAAAAAGATGAATATTTTTTTTTGCATAATGACTCCATCTTCTTACGTACAAGAAGTTTGAGTGGAAGTTTAAACTCTTTCATACCCATCACCTCTGGATATCTGAGAAATTAAACAAAAATGAAATCTGAACAACAATCACAGTCAACGATCACCCCTACAATATATTGAACGCAACCTCATCAACATATTCCAGGCCAACACGTGAAATACGTGATCTGCCCAATCAGATATTTCTAAAGGAGTCCGAGGTTCCCTGACGGCGCAAAGTCAACCAATAAGAACCTCGTAGTGGAACCTCCTCGCGCATGTAGATAATTATTATTCATAAGCTGCAGCTACACTGGAGCATGGTTCCACCTCTTGACCTAGTTTTGACAAAGTTAGGCACAGCTGATCGCTTTTGTATGCCTCTTTCTCGCATAGACATCATCGCGTGAACCACGCGTTGAATTCGACTACACATATCTGAATGTACAGGAGATATTCCAATTTGTTCAGTTCCTCCACCTTATAATTGCTAGAAGGGCTTAAACATCTACATTGCACTTTTGAGGTCAAAATAAAAATAACATCATCGTCGCACGAGAAACAAATTTCTTGTCACCGAGTGAATTGACGTGAAATAGAAAAAAACTCATATATATATTTACTCTGCCAAACTGCATGCATCAAAATCAAAATACAGTTTTGCATTAGATCATTTTATTATGACTGGACATTGAGCTACAAGAGCATTTGCATGTTCAACTACAGCGGCCTACAAAGTGTGAATCGAAGATTTAGTAGTTCATCAAGAATTGATTGATAACCTTCGCTTACCCTCCCATCCCAATCAGAAAGATGGCCAGCAGGTTTTCCCAAATTAATTGTCTCGCCATTCAAGAATCGACCCAACTGTGCAACTTTATAGCTTATACCAGCACAGCCCTCGGATAGGAATAAAGGTACGGTCTTTATAGAATCGAACCATCGCCCTTTAAACGTTTTGTCCTTTGTTTGTCTGTTTAAAGCTCAATACGAGCTTACGACCTTCTTACGACGCACGACCATGCTTTCGTTGCGTGGAGACATTGCCGGGCGCCGGGTACTATTGCTGAGTATGTAGGCTACTAGAGTTCTTTTTTTTTTTCCCCCTCTTTTGGGAAAAATTGTGAATGGAAAACTGGGTAGCTTTTTTTTCAAGACTGATCTTACTTATTATTGGTGAATGTGTGTTTGGTGTCATCCTATAGGCCTAATTATCCGTCATGGAGCAATCCCCTTCGCTCTCGTTGATATATATATATATATATATATATATATATATATATATATATATATATATATATATATACATGTTATATATGTATATATATATATATATATATATACATCTTGGAATTTTCCACGTGTTGGAATGTTGTAATTATTAGAAGAAAGAGTCTCAAGTACGCCATGGATCCAACGATTACAATTTTTTTTTTATAGATTTTTTGTAATCGTTGGATCCATGGCGTACTTGAGACTCTTTCTTCTATATATATATATATATATATATATATATATATATATATATATATATATATATATATATATATATATTTCTCTGTCCATATACTGTCATTTTCTCCAACATTTAAAATTGCCATCTATAACAGAGAACATATCACACATTCTATTGCATCGTCCTGTTCCTGGAGATTCTTATGATAACAAGGGTTGTCCGGAAAAAAAAAAATGTCCACTGCTTCAATCAATGAACGTGTTATCTCCTATATTCCTAACTGCGCGGATATAATACGCTCTCTTATTGACGTGTCCCCTTTTCGGTGGCATAATGGTCGTTACTGTTACAATTCTACTTTATCACTCACATTTCACGATGTGTTAACCATACTAAATTATTACCGAGTTTGGTATTGCACGCCCTGAAAGCAGACACATGTCATATCAAAATCAGTTGCAATATTGTGATAAAATGTATATTATTGGCAGCATGCAGGCAGCATGTAGCAGACAGCGAGTGCAGAGTGCTCTGACACCGTTGATTCGCGCCCTCTCTCGCTGCAACCAGATTATTACTATTTCGTTGGCATTGCCGAGATCGGATTCTGTAAAAGCGGCGCACGTGAGCAATTCATGATCATCGACCTACATTGATATTTTCTGCGGAAACTTGCAAAGGTAGCGTAAAGGAAAGGGGGGGGGGGGGGGGCGGGGTGGTCTCCACCCCCAACATACACGCACATTTGGCTCTTTGGAAAAACAAAAATCGAAAGAGAACCCATGACCTGTCGATACCAGTATACTACTTGGATATGCCCATGCATGCCTATGCCAGCATTATTCTGTAGATCGACTCATGTACTAGTATAAAACCTATGGACGGCCTTACAGCCTCGTACAGGCCGGGGCGATCCACCGATCATGCGATTTTAGCATCAGTAGGCCTGCATTGTTATTTGAGCAACACGCTTCGTTCATGAGTTTCAGTTGCAGTTATTCGCGTTACGATTATAGCCTCCAGGATATACATATATATATATATATATATATACATATATATGGCAGAAACGCCATGTGCACTGTCCAAAGGTTAAAATAAAATTAATGTTGAGATAATAACTCAGCAGTGTATAACACGCCAGAAATGATTATATACGATCGCTGTTTGATTGCCCTATCATAATAATGGATCTTTATGAAATGATATAAAATAGGCTTATTATCAACCTCATTCATAATAATTCATTATCATCATCAGCATCTAACGAAAATCTAACGAAAACAATTAAGAACACCATTATATAAACTAGTATATAGGCCCTATAGAATAAACGTTCATGTCACATACTTTATGGTGCATCTAAACTGAAGGTCCTGTCATTTATTTTAACCATAATCAAGAGTATTATATTCCACTAAACGTGCAGCATCAAAATTTCACAAAAGCCTATGCGTTCCATATTCTTTATCTCGTTTCAAGTAATATACCGGTACATATTATTAAATTATAATATCGCTTTTTCCAGTGATATATACATACATGATTACCTTGCAACTGGATAGAATCGCTAGTTGTTGTTCTGATGCTGGTATTATGTATATATATAATTTATATATATTATAATAATTATATGTAGCAGTTCTCAACACTATAACATTTTTCTCTGATGACCCAAGACTTATTTAAAGTTAAAGTTTTTAATTTGAGATTGTGGTGGTCCACAATTAAAAGGAAATAAAAGGAAGTGTTAACCTTCATAATATCTTGATTTTGAATTTTATATGCCCCGATCGAGCCACAAACACAGAAAAAAAAATAACTTATGGAAATTTGGTGGCCCGACATCAATTTTAGTGGTCCCCGGGACACTGACTAATGTCGAGCCCTGTAATAGCACGGATTTCCATGTATCTTGAAAAATACAAAAACAAAACAAAACAAAACAAAACAAGCTATTCAGCAATTGAAGTTTGTTTCAGGGCATGCCGTGATCTATACTGAGTATACAGTGGAAAAAGAAAATATCAGTCGAAAAACAGCCTTTGTCTTTTATGTTTCATAGCACTGCATATTTTCCAGAAGGAAGTTTGATGAGGACAATACCGGACATAGATCATAGAAAATTATTTCCTCCACGTATCATAATATCACAACATTGACTATGTGAATAATTTTAATATTAATAGGCCTATTAACAGTAATCTAGGGACAAAACACACCTCAATAAGAGGTCAAAGGCAGAGCATAAGCATATTATTGCACCTGTCGGTCATTGAGTGAAGGATCGAACTTTATAAGGCCGCATTATAGGGCCCCGAAACATGCGCAGGCCCAATATTGACCGGTCTTCGAAATCTTATCCATCGCATTACCTGGAATGCGTCAGCACTCCTTCAGCGTCCTAGCCACTGTAATACAAGTAGTACAATCACCCTGATATCACTGTCTATAGGAAAACGTCAAGGGGTACCTCCTGACCAAGCAATACCCCCATCCACTGACCAAGCTTCCCTTGTCATTTTCTCGTTTAAATCTACAGTATTTTGCAGCACAGACACAGGTAGAATACGATTTTGTCAAAAATGATTTTGCTATGCTCTGCTTGTCTGTATAATGCTTCATTCAATTAAAAATCTCAGCTAAACCGAACCAAAGTCCCCATTAAGCTGATCATGGTATATGTGTTTCGGGCGTGTAACGTTTCCGGTGACATCATTTAAGAGGCCACAGGCACTACAAATATGGCTCTGTGTCACGTAATAGATAATATAAGCCTAATTTGTTTCACAAAATGGTCTTCGAAATGGTACCTGCACATTCCTGACGTCGTATTATGTTACTAGTATTATGCTACACCTCCCCCTCAAAAAAAAAGGGGGGTCACTAATGCGATTATCGTTGATGTATTAGAATACTGCATGTTTGAAGATACAAACATTATTGTGTAGAAATATGCCACGACACCAATGACTCTCGTCATGAGAACCGTTTGGAAAACCTGTCAAATCCTCGAGAGAAAATTATTCTGCTGCATAATACTGTATTTTGGAAGTCTTTATTACTCTCGCGCCCACTGTGTGTTCGTCGTACACCGTGCGAGAGAGTATACAACACGTGCGCTCTTTCTCACGTGCACGCATTATCACGTGCTACTCGATTTCAAAGCCGATCGTACTGGTTGCAATTACTTCAAATGCCATAAGAGCTTCTGTACGTTGTCGGGTACATAACGCCTGTTCTGCGAGAGCTACGGGCAACGTCCAAACTTAGGCCTCAGCATGTGAAGGGACGTCTAGACGCCGAGGGTCATCATCGTATTGTATATTGGTAATGGTCAAGCGATTTGTCCCTCGCGTGCTTCAAACGCCAATCTTTCTCACAGATGCGTGAGAATAATCATGTTTCCTGCTCCGTAATCATGAAGTTTATACCTGCATGCCATATTATAGGTGTAAAAATTCAGCTCGACTGCTGACTGAAAACACTATCAATCCGTCTAGCTCGCTTCTGGAACTCACCACGTTCGTTGGGGCATTTTTTTTTTTTTTTTTTTTTTTTTTTTTTTTTTTTAGTCTTACCATTACTGTAGGCCTAAACCTGTTTTGGTATAGGCCAATCCGCCGAACCGATGACAAAATCTAATAAATTTTGTCGCCGAAGATATAGAAATATTATGCGAAATAGGCCGATTAGTTTTTTTTTTATTTTTTATTTTAAGGTCCAAAAGCTGTTTTGGTCTGTTACTTTGAACATCTGATGTAATCTTTGTGAGTTAGTAATCATCTTGGGGTAATGGGTTTTTCGATATAGGGAAACGACGCAGTCGTTCTGAGTTAGCTTGGAATGATTAATACTAAAAAGGAAAAAAAAAACAACTTTGTGATAAAATCATACTGTGACATGCATTTATTTCAAAATAATGATAGACTCAAAGTGTTTGAAAATGAGGCTAACTTTCTGTTTAATCAATCGACTGTTATTATTCTATTCAGTCATTCATGAATTTATCAGTTTATTCATTGACTGTTTATATAAAGTGAAAGTTATGACAAATTTGTGTAATCATAATCTAACAATATTGGGATGCAACATTATAATGAGGCCCTGTCCAATTAGACATGGGACGGTATATTACCTGCTTTGTATAGGCAAGTAGAGGTAATTAATCAAGCATTTAATAATATGAGGTTCTCACGTCAGGTCCGTCACGATATACATTATGTACGTTGAAAAGTGACAAGCCTCATATTCGGGAAATATAATTACCAGTTTAACGATATTATGTTGTATATATCGCATAATATACAACATTATTGTTGCATATCATTTCCTATACTATATGTAATCTCGTAGCAGTCTCTCTGTGGTGCTATACTTATGACGATAACTCTGGAACGAACATTGACATACAATTTGGGGCTAGTGCAATAAGGAGGAATTCTTAGACGCATTTGATTCGTTCTTGCTATTCCACTCGGCCCCGCCTCCAACACACACAAACTAAATGAAATTAATGTCGACACAAGAGCTTAAGCTTATGGGTGGTAGATGCATTATAGCTTGCCCTTATTCAAAGGTTAAAGAACATGCCCTTTAAGCAAAGCGTGAAAAGCGTAAAGTATCGGATATACCACGATTAAAATGCATTACATGTTTCTACGCACCGTAATCTACATTACACAAACGTCGTCATTCTGCATTCTCAATGATATCCTTAATTGCAATAAACAAATAAATACAGTATCATCAATTAGCCTTATTCTGTTATCAGTGCAAAGTTTATCAACATACAAGAGATGTGTGTCAATACAGGATAAACTTCATGTTCGGCTTCCATGTTTTTCCCTGTTTTTATACAATAGTTCAGCTCCGAATCTTCAAAAGATTCCCAATCAAAGCTTATTCAGTGGTCAATGCCATAGTCCTTAAATCTAATGTTTTCTTTGGATGGAAACGAAAATAAAATACCAAGTATACATATCTGAAAACCCCCACAAAAACCTGGATTACCCTGAACGAGAATTAATTTGATCAGTTTACTTTCTTATTGATTAATCATTACCATTCATTTACTAATCTATTTATTTTGTGTATTAATTGTTATGAATAATTGACTGATTCAATTCATCCTTGTATCTCCAATTGCCGTTGTTGCCTATTTCATAGAAACTGTTTCGGATACGATTGCCCATCTCAAGACCCAAAGAGGTCATTCCTAATTCTGTGTTAAACATATTATAGAGTATAACACCTCCCTCCCCCCCCAAAAAAAAAAATACAAATAAAAAGTAAAATAAAAGAATGAATAAATAAAATTGGATTTTCACAATGAAATTCCAATATGATTAAACCATCTATAATAAACAAGAAAGAAAAATATCATTCATAGGGGTAAAGTTTCAGGTGTAATTTTCTCTAATTTTTCTTTCTTTCATATATGCCTTGTCTGCCTTGGACTACTTAACATAACAATAACAGAATTTCGGAATTTGAGTATTATTTGTTCCATGTTCATCGTGTCACTGCCGGCAACCAGGGGCAGCCTGGTGGTAGTGTCGCTACCCGGAAAGCAGTAGATGACAGGTTCGAGTCCCACTGGTTCCCTTTTTCCGACATTTTTTTTTTTTTTCAATTTACAGATCAGCAGTTGCGATCTGAACAAATTAATTTGCAGAGGGAGACAAACTGAAGAAACGTACACCTGGGGGCATTTCATGAAGCATTTTGTCCGACAAGTTTGTCGGACAAATTTGTCCTCAGCCAATCAGATGCAAGGATTTCAGTAGCTTATAACAGTTTGTCAGAAAAATATCCGACCAAAATGCTTCATGAAATGCCCCACTGATAATAAACATCTTCGCATTATTTTGCAGAAAACCCTATTCAGTGTGGTTAAATGGTCACAGAGAAATATGGATTGTTGTAAAGCATAACATGGGTCTGATTCTTTCAAGTTTAGCACTTAGATGCTCTTGGATCTGAATAATAATGTCTGAACACAATGGACAGAACTTGGAGGGAAGGGACTCATTATGCTCTACAAAATTCCTCATTTCTTTTTGACTAATGAAGCAAATCGGCAGTGGGGTTTTCTGTAAGATGTGGGTCATATGTTATACCTGGAGTTTCATACCCTGAAATTGTATTTGGATTGATTTATCATTTTTAAAGTTAAAAGTTAATGTCGCGGAGGGTCCCGTTGTATTCTTTTTTTTTTTCTTTTTTTTTTTTGGGGGGGGGGGGCGGGGGGGGGGGGGGGACATACGGTAAAGTGTGATTCTATGTGGCTCCGTCACGAAGTTATACACTTTGCTTCAAAATGCGACTAGCCTATACTGATAAGGGAAACCACTTACATTATAATAGCAAATCGCTGATTGGATGAATTTACGAATCAAATAAACAGATTAATAAATCAATAAAGGATAAATAAATGAAAAGGACTACAAACAAACATAATTAATACATACATAAATTGCGGTTAATCAATATTCAAGATTTTGTACATCTTTATACTTTAAATTTCGAATAATTTAGATAGATTCCGGCAGTCGTTATTTTGCTGTCTTCTACGATGCCTTTTACATTTATCTTAGACATCTTAAAGTTAAAGGGACTGTACAGTACTGGTTGAGGCGAGGATTCAGGTTCATAACATTTTTTTTTTTTGTGTGTGTGTGTGAGATTAGAATCCTCTGATGAAATATGAAAGAGCATGTAATTTCAAGAAAGATTCCACGTTTACTTGTTTGATGAAAATTGGCCTTGAAATGGCTGAGATGGCTGAGAAAAAAAAGCGATCCTAATAAAACTGACAGGCCACAACTTTTGTTATAGGATCTCTTTGTTTGTTTTTTATATTGTTTTTAGATATCTCAATCTTTCAAAGCTGATTTTCATCAAATAAACTTTTGATTCCCCTTAGAATATGCTCTTTAACATTATTTTCATGGAGTGGTTTCTAAATACCTCGCAAAACGTTACACAAGCTCAATCCTCACCTCGCAACCATACCGTACAGTCCCTTTAATCATAAAACCCTCAGCAATCATCCAGTGATAATGAACACTATAAATTTATTTGTTTCATCATCACACTCGAACCCCCCCCCCCCAAAAAAAAAAAAAATTATAAATCCCTACAAAAACAAAAGACTCAAACAAACGGTGAAGCATGTATCAGCCACGCTTGACACTCATGGCTAATGCGTGATTTATACATGTTTAATTCAAAATGAGTTGTTGGTATTCAAAGGTTAAAGAACATGCCCTAAATGTAACCATGGCATGTTCCCCGTGTTCTGGAATTCACATTACAGAAATCGGAAATAAAAATGTATTCTTTTTTTTTTTCTTTTTTTTTTTTGGGGGGGGGGGCGGGGGGGGGGGACATACGGTAAAGTGTGATTCTATGTGGCTCCGTCACGAAGTTATACACTTTGCTTCAAAATGCGACTAGCCTATACTGATAAGGGAAACCACTTACATTATAATAGCAAATCGCTGATTGGATGAATTTACGAATCAAATAAACAGATTAATAAATCAATAAAGGATAAATAAATGAAAAGGACTACAAACAAACATAATTAATACATACATAAATTGCGGTTAATCAATATTCAAGATTTTGTACATCTTTATACTTTAAATTTCGAATAATTTAGATAGATTCCGGCAGTCGTTATTTTGCTGTCTTCTACGATGCCTTTTACATTTATCTTAGACATCTTAAAGTTAAAGGGACTGTACAGTACTGGTTGAGGCGAGGATTCAGGTTCATAACATTTTTTTTTTTGTGTGTGTGTGTGAGATTAGAATCCTCTGATGAAATATGAAAGAGCATGTAATTTCAAGAAAGATTCCACGTTTACTTGTTTGATGAAAATTGGCCTTGAAATGGCTGAGATGGCTGAGAAAAAAAAGCGATCCTAATAAAACTGACAGGCCACAACTTTTGTTATAGGATCTCTTTGTTTGTTTTTTATATTGTTTTTAGATATCTCAATCTTTCAAAGCTGATTTTCATCAAATAAACTTTTGATTCCCCTTAGAATATGCTCTTTAACATTATTTTCATGGAGTGGTTTCTAAATACCTCGCAAAACGTTACACAAGCTCAATCCTCACCTCGCAACCATACCGTACAGTCCCTTTAATCATAAAACCCTCAGCAATCATCCAGTGATAATGAACACTATAAATTTATTTGTTTCATCATCACACTCGAACCCCCCCCCCCCAAAAAAAAAAAATTATAAATCCCTACAAAAACAAAAGACTCAAACAAACGGTGAAGCATGTATCAGCCACGCTTGACACTCATGGCTAATGCGTGATTTATACATGTTTAATTCAAAATGAGTTGTTGGTATTCAAAGGTTAAAGAACATGCCCTAAATGTAACCATGGCATGTTCCCCGTGTTCTGGAATTCACATTACAGAAATCGGAAATAAAAATTTCCTTCCCATATAGTATTGTCAATGATTTCCGTCTTTCATTGAGCATCGTATATGATCAGCCGACCACATGTGCAAAGAGATTATATGCGTAAAAAACAAATGGAACAAAACAGATTGATCTGTATACAGTCATGTTAGATGAAGCAAATCTTATATTAGGCTTCCAAGTAAACTCGTTTGATATATGCACTTCAGCCCAGAAATTTTAAACATTTTTTTTTTTCTGTTCCAGCTGCCGTCAAATGGGCATATTTTATCTTCACTATGCTTGTTCACTCACATCTTTCTATTTATGCTTATTCAGTCATTCGTTCAGTTCAGTTCAAATTTATTTCGTTGTTTTTTTTTTACAATGAAATAATATATAGACATAAATCTCACTTTCTTCAGTGACAAAAATGATGCATAAATTTATACAAAGAAAACAATTATTAAAAACTTACAGTAAAAATACATTACAATAGTTGGTAAAGTAACGAAAGTGAAATAACAATTTGTCATAATTGCATTGTGTGAAAAAAACAACAACGGAGGGACCCATTAAAAAGACAGAGCTCGTAGAATGTGAGCCCCTCTTAGATTAAAAGATTTGGTGCAAAGATTGATTGGAAACAGCAACGTATAAGCGGCACAGAAGGTTTGGGGGCCCACCGAGAGACTGACGGCCAGTTACAAAACAACAGTAAGCAAGCTAATTAACACGAGACAAGACTGTGCTATACTCATTCATGTGCCACTCAAAAGGACAAAGAAAGTGTAGGCCTAGTTATATAATTTACATCAACATTTTCCGCAAGAATTTGTCATTAGAATAAAAAAAAAGGTATATCGCAAAAAAAGGAAAGCTACATGCAGTACGCGTACACTGCACAACAACTGTTGTTCATAATCCATCCAAGTCAAAATGCAACTGAAAGCAGCGAACAATTAATGTCCAATAGATGGCGCTAGACTACTGTTATTCTCGGAGAACGTAATCTGCTCGCAAAAAGGGGACACGCTCAGTGCACCCGGTGAAGTGATTTTGCTTTCTCTGGGATATGCATTTGTACATACTACCTATTGTTTTCTAGTACTTTTCTTTGAAAGCCCCTCACTGTCACTGCACGTTGAAAGGGACTGTACAGTACTGGTTGAGGTGGGAAGTCATGTTTTGAACATTCCTAAGTGAGATAATGAGAAACTTCTTATAAAAATAATATGAAAGAGCATGTATTTTTAAGAAGGATTCAATGTTTATTTGATAAAAATTGGTTTTCAAATGGCTGAGATATCCCAAAAAGTGATAATAATAAAAGGCGACAGGCCACACTTTTATTAGGATCTCTTTGTTTCACCTTGTTTTTGGATATCTCGGCCATTTCAAAACCGATTTTCATCAAATAAACTTTTGATACCCCTTAGAATTGCATGCTCTTTGACATCTCATAGAGTGGTTTCTGAATATCTCGCAAAACGCCAAAAGCTAAATCCTCACCTCAACCAGAACTGTACACACCCTTTAAGAACTTGACTCAATTCATTGTTTACACATATTCACTTTCTCGCTCCCTCTTTTTAGAGCATTAGCAGTACCATAATGGCAAAAATGTTTTCATACTGTGTGTGTGTGTGTGTGTGTGTGTTTAGGTGTGGGTGTTAGGCAACATTTGTACATGCATAAACACACTTTTTCTCTCATACTGTGTGCGAATATGAACATGTATTGATGCTTCTCTCACACCTGCATTTCCATTCATTTAGCCACAATACCTTTCTTTTTTCAATAACTACAAGGCATTGCCTTTCTATTGGTACCGTACACTTTTCCATAGTCTGTATCATGCTGAGTGTGTTTTGTCTTTTGATTTCATGCATATTTTTACGAATGTGTGAAATAAGCAAGAAATGAAAATTTCAAGGGACTTACACATACACACACGCACATGAATTGTGATAACTTTTCAAATATTTTTCTCTTCTGAGTAAGACATACAAAAAGAGTGAGAATACTCTCTAATGTTCTCTATTATGGATCTTTATTTCTTTACAAAATATCACACTGCTCATACCTATTATGACATCAGGCACTATTCAGAAGCACTGTACATGTTTATACACAAGTGTTGTCTCTAATAAGAATACCTGCTTCACATGAAACTGAACACTGAGGAAAGATACCTGGATTTATCCACCTCTTCATCCCTAAAAATCTAACAAGAAATGTGGTAACAGAATTGTGATTGTTTCTATTGGATTACCACATGTAACTCCTTGTCTTATAGCAAATTCATAACCTCATGCTCTGTGTGGGTTTGGAGAATATAGCCACAGAGTGGAGATAGTGCACGGTATGTTTTGTTCCAAAGATCAGCAGAAAAAATATCTTGTGATTATTAAGTGAAGTACAGTCTGACCTCTCCTATCCGGCCTCCTTTTGTCCAGATCTCTCTGTTATCCACATGCCATTTTGCCGTGATTTCTTATTTTAAATCTAATAATTACAGAGAACATCGGGATTCTAAACTCTAACTAAATTCCTGCACAAACTCACAAATTATACATTCTCAACTTATCATTAAGATACATTCACATCAAATTTTCATTGTCTGAATATGTACATGTAACATACATTCAGACATTCACTATCCCGAAATCATAGCAAGAATATAGACAGAAAACTTTTCATTAAATCAGGACACGGTACTGGCGATAGTTCATTGAGCAAATTATCAAAAAATTTTGAATGCAGACCAGCTGACGAGCATGTGACACGTTCACACAAAATTTATAAATGTACGTGTAGCTACCATTGGGTAGGCAGGTTCAGTCTCCCATATAAGGCAAAATCTCTTATCCCGATGAGCACCTGTCCCGACATGGGACTGTATGTGTTCTATGACAATCACAACATGATAGAAAAGTGATGTTTGGGAAGACTTTCTGTAACATATTTAAAAATGTAGAGGATTCGTGTAAGAATGCAATAGGAAACATGTACAGCCATGACATAATTACTCTAGTACCCAATCCAATTTGCACATGTGTACTGTAAAAGTGGATATTTTTGCGCAAGTAATTTTTTGTGCTCGGCCGAGTTAGATGAAGTTTGCATGCTTTAATTCTGCTCAATCAAGACATTACACAGTGGTACACATTGCACGCAAAAATATCTGTGTGAGTGCTTTTATTTTTGCCCTAGTTTCTGGTTGTGTGAAATGTGCGAAAAATTTCTGACTTTTACAGAAGTTGATATCACTTATACCTGATACCAGTAACTGATATCACAGTTTTCTATTAATGTGAAGCAAATTTCCATAAGTTCTTATTTTTTGCTTCAATTCTGATAAGCTTCCACCAATATGTTACTTTGATTTTACGCTATTAAACCTATTATGTGCCAAGGCACTTTGCTGGACTTGCCAATCTTTTCATCGGCATTCAGTAATCCATCCAAACTTAAAGGACATGTTCACCTTCATAAACATAAGGATTCAGAGATTGCAACAATATTAGTAGAACACATCAGTGAAAGTTTGAGGAAAATTGGACAATCGATGCAAAAGTTATGAATTTTTAAAATTTTTGTGTTGGAACCGCTGGATGAGGAGACTACTACAGCTTGTGAGTCATATGCGTACAACAGTATAAAGAAAATGTAAAGAAAATTCAACATATTTTCACTTTTTTCGCATAATAAAAGAGCACTTGACTTGCCTCTTTCTAAAGGCAGGGGGAATAATATTACCCATAACATATGTTGGTAGTGAGTCAGTGGAATGTGTACTTTTTTCATAAGATGAAATTTTGCGAAATTCTCTTTATATTTTCCTTATATTGTTGTACACATGTGACATCTAAGTTATTCATACACTGCAGTAGTCTTCTCATCCAGCGGTTACTGCACAAAAACTTCAAAAATTCATAACTTTTGAACGGATTGTCCGATTTTCCTCAAACTTTCAATGATGTGTTCTACTAATACTGCTACATTCTCTCAATCCTTATGTTTATGAAGGTGAACTTGTACTTTAACCCGTTGAGTATACTCGGGCAGGTGTCTATGGGAAATGCATGTTGTTGCAAAATCAGTCCGTCCTCAATGGGTTAACCCAGCTGTGAATTTAGCAAGCCCACTCAGGTGTATCAATGTGCCTGGTCCAGCAGGAAGGCCATGGAGACTCAATCAGAATTAGGAAGATTAGGTAATCTTTACTCATTGACAATTATTTTCTAGACATCAGTGCAAGAAGGCATTTCAATGTGCATGCCAATCGATGATCAAAGCATAAAAAGGGCTACCGCTCAAGGTCACAATATTTGTCTCGGTGTCTTAAGAGTTAAACACAGCAAAGAGGAGTTTTCTTTCCAAGTCCGTAAGAGTGAACTCAAGGTGAATGCCTCCCATAAACTTACAAGGCGATGCTTCCCAACATTACATAAGCATTTGCACAAAATACTGAGGCAAAGAGTATACAGTACACTCCCATTACAAAGAACAAAACGAAATTCTGGTTACAACCAAGAAAAAATTCAGGCCAGAACATTATCCGTTTTATGTTTTTACCGTTTGTTTGTTCAGTTATAACAAAATTTTGATACAACAAAAGAAAACTGCCCGTCCCAAGAACTTTGTTATAACAGGAATCCACTATATTGTTCAGTCAGCCTGGTGCGTCATTTGCTCAAACGTAAGCTCATTGCCCATTGGCAACTCTTAAGTCTGTCATGCACAAACGGTCCCTCATAGTTTGAGGGGACAGGATCAACAGCTGCATCTGTTTGGCCTAGTCTCAAGTCACTTTTCCCTGGCATGATAATCTGTATCCATATGCAGCACCTCAAAGTTGTGTTTAAATTCTTTTCCTAATAAAGTGTAACAGCCAACATTTGAATACAAGCAGTAAGTGAAACCGATCACAGTACGGGTGTGGTTCACAGGGGTTTATACAAGCAGTGAGAACAATCTTTGTATGAAACAGATCACAGTATGGGTGTGGTTCACAGGGGTACCTTCTAGTACCTCTGGTAAAGAACCTCGAAGGGAGAGCATCTCAACCCCTTCATACCATCTTCCTCTGGATTTTAAAAGCATGATTTGAACAGGAAACATGCTGTTCCAATGATTTTGACAAATTTTCTTCAACCACATGAAAAATATAATATATCCCATTTTGCGTTTTATCCTACCATTGAAAAAAAAAAAAAAGGAGGAGGAAGAGAAAAAAGGCACATCACTGTGGGAAGGATGGGTCAGATCTTCAAAGTATGTTCAGTGAGTCTTCTGGATAACTACCGTTGGTAGCCAAAGTTGACTGCTCTGCTGTGTTGACCGCATAAACAAACATAGCATGAAGACATTTACCACATGTACTGTAACTTCCAGTTAGATGCGGTCAAGCTTGTTGCAAGTTGGGAAGACATTCTCAGTCACTTATCAGACACTCTCTTCAAAGTCCATTCTTGTCCAGCAAGTCACACTCTCGCCATCACTCATCATTTTCAGTTTCCATCCAACAGCGTCATATGAGTGAGACGGCTCCGCTGGCAACGAGTGATCCTATTGGTCGATACCTCATGATGTACTGGGACCCTGCATCCAAGTCTACAACATCAGCACTATCAGAAGAAGACGACGAGGGAGAAAAAAAAGCAAACAGTTAAACCTTAATGTTTGTTCACTTTGTTGATCCATGCCACAGCCACAACGACAAAAGCACCCAAAACAGCAGCAAATCTACACAATGACATGTAAAAAAATGAATAAATAAATAAAACATAGGTAAATAGTCTCTAGCACAGAAAGAAGCTTGATCACATCACATACAGATTCAATAGTGATAACCAATTAGTTTTTATTCATGGAATGTCCAGGGTACATACAGGTACAGTCTAAAAGCAAATACAAGTACATGACTGAGCCCTTCACAGATGTTAAGTACAAGTTTTGAACATGTATTACACTATTGAGATTTCAATATAAAGCCTATCAATTGCATTGCTTAGATATATATATTTCCCTGATTTCAACTGATATAGGGATGCTAACATTAACATTCCAGTATCAAGAAGTTTCCAATGAACAACCAAGGAGATACTATCATCATTATCATCATCATTACTGCAATTATCATCATCATAATCATCACTGCTGTTCTTGTTTAGCTTGTGTAACTACATGTATCATTATTATGATCATCATCACCATCGTCATAACTATCTTTATCATTTCAGCTATTCCTACCACTAGTAAAACACTACTATGATTATCTAAACATACATTGTATCTAAAACTCACTTCTGCTCATCTTCCAGCTCTGGCTCAATGAGAACATGTTCCTGTCTTTCATTGGCTCGCAGGAAGACATAGCTATCAAGGTTGGGCTTCGGAACTGTCAACAGGAAGGGTGAAACATTACACTCTCAGCAAAGACTGATGTCATTTCCCAAAATCAAAATGCTGACAGGATGCCGTACATGTCATATATTTCACAGGAATAATATTTCATGAGTGGTTAAATTTATGACTGAGAATCACTGCTGCAGAATTTCAAATAGCAGTAAGCATTATCTAACTTCAAGAAGCAACCTTAGCATTTTTTGTTTTGTTTTGTTTTTGCCTTGAAAAAAAAACCCAACAACATTATACATCACTGGTGCAGGAAGCAGCATTTTGGTGCAATATCAATTCCACAAAATATTGACTGAAAGAATGGTCATTAGAGTGAGAAGCCCGGACAGACATTGCTATTATGTCATTGTCTATCATATACAAAGAGCAAGTTTTGCAATGATGACATAACAAGTTCATAAAATTCTGCACCCAGGCAGCCTTACCTAATTTTTGCTTGTCAAGATTCTGCAGGTTGGGTGGCATGTGACGAAGAACGACCTGCTGCGCATGAGATTCGCTGCTTTCTGCAAACCTGTTCGCACAATACAAGATCACATCTAGACATCAAAGTGCAGTACCAACCCAAGTTCAAAGAGGATGAAATTAGTAGATCGAAATCAATTCTTACGCAGAATTGTAGACATTTTATCTAAAATGGATTCAAAAAGGGATCACGGACATTTCAGCGAAACAAGTTTTGAAACAGTGATATTGATTATTACAGAAATATGTGCAATATAGATAAAGCCACTAAACTGACTTGTACACAAGTTTTTAGATTTTTGTTTGTTATTCTTATAAATCACACCAAATGAACGAATTATCTCCAGCATATCAAATTATTGTGTAGTTGTAATGACAGGGCTGCAAACTTCAACAGACTAAAAAACATATAAAGTGAAAATATTCTGAATGTATAGAACACATTTTGTTTAAAAATGGAGAAAGCCAATACGCTAAGCAGGCTTCATGAAATTTTACGCAGCAGATAATTCCTGTTGAATTAAAAATGAAGAGCTATACAACTATCAAGAGGTTACATGTTATCCAACAAAATATTTTGATTGAAACCTGTTGTACATAGACCAAATAATGGCATCATAATGTTAATCAAAATATGAACAAACGAAAAATGAAAAATATACATATATGTCCTTATTATATCTTCCATCACAATCCGCAGAAACAGCCTTGGCTTCCAAATCTCCATTTCAATGGTGTGTCAAAAATACTTTGTAGCTTCATCAAGACAAGATATGCAAATGGATTGCCACAATAATGGCAGACGGTCCACTCACTCTTTAGCAAACGCAAACTCTTCTGGCGATAGCATGTTTGGCTCATCAGGACCTCGTGTGGATTCCTTGTGGAGAACGTGGTGGACATACTTCTCAATCTGTGCAAAAAAGAGGTAGTCTGGATTTGTAGCTTACCATGCTATAGTGTGAAGTGCATTGAAGAGATATACTTTTGGACATATGTGAACATTTAAGTTTTCTACAAGTTCTCCACAATTCATCGCGTATAGAATATCTCCAAGTTATCACATACATTGTACTGTGTTATTTACAGAGATTGCCACACTATAATTCTTTCTCAACTGTTCATGAAAAGTCATATGTGAATAACCCAATACTTGGGAATGTCCTTCCACGACAAATTCAAAATATTCTACAAGTGGAATCTGTCGAGACCTCCCTGAAGGTACAATTGATCAATCTTGGCTCTTGCATGTATTCATGCTCTATGTGTGTGGTTCTTTATATTTTTCTTGAGGCCGACTGTGTGATTCAATTTCTCACTATGCCGTTAGCATATCGTGAAATGGTTGGTGTACTACAAATTTCCACCATCACAACTATCATAAATCATAAATTGGAACACAAGGACACCCTTTAAAGAGCAATCTGTTTAGAAGTAAACACATCATAAGATTAAACACATCCAATAATCTTCCAATATCATAGTATATCAGGTTTTCTTTCATATCAAATTTGAACAATGGCAAAACGTTCTCACTCCACCAGATAGTGTATATCAAGTTTTCTTTCAAATGAAATTGGAACATTAGCTAAAAGTTCCCACTCCACCAGAGGTGCATGAATACTCCCTTGTTGTTTTCACATCTGAGTAAGGTGACTCACGATTTCATAGGATTAGTTTTAATCAAATGAAGGGAATTACTTTGAACATATGTATTGTTTGTATTTTATGCACATCACCACAACAACAGAAAAAAAAATTATCTTCGGATCAGCATCAGTCTATCAAATATATCAGATTAGAAAAAATCATTACAAATCTACTGCTTCACAAACCTTTTCCAGTCTTATTCTTAGGTAGCTGCTCAGGACGTACCTGATCCTATCAATCTGTGGTAGTGCACAAAACATACAAAGATACAAACATTACAATCAATCTGTGAAATATAGACCTAAAATTTCTTTAAAAACATACAAGTACATTTGTATAATGCATATCATATGCATTATACTTGTGAGCTCAATATTAATTTTTAATGCACCAGTTGGTGGATGAAATGAATTGAGTAATGTGGGAAATTGCGATGTAATAGAATATCTTATGTATAAGGACAGACTCCAGGCCAAAAATTCTTACTCATTCTCTCTGATGATATCTATTTAGGTTACAAAGTCATCAATTTCAATCAAATTAACAGTATGTCTTTGACCATGATGGTGACCATCAACTCTGTGTAAATTACAGTGTATGGAAAATATCCTGCTTTAGCTTCTAACATGATCATCAATCACACAAGTTTTCTCACATAGAAAGGCAGTGGTTACCATTAGATATGAAATACAGGTAATATTGTGTTGACCAACTGCACAAGCTATTCTTTTTTTTTTTCTTTTTCATTTTTCATGGCAAAATTAGGCTCCCAAAGAGAAGTAAATCTTAAGACTAACCTCTGAACACTGATCTGATCAAGAAATCCTTAATATTTCCTTTTTACAGCAGGATTACAATCTTGGCATCTGGCATCTGCCAACTGACACATAGATCTACATGTACAGGCCTACAATGCTGAAGGTATTTTTTTTTTTTAGTGAACCCCATTCCCCCCCCCCCCCCCCGAAAAAAAGGAGCAAAATAAGATGACAGAAGGAAAAAATGAAGGACCACATGATTGAGCTGTTGATAAGATGCCTTTCAGGGATACTCTCCTTTATGCTGTGTTTTGAACGGTTCTTTTGCACCAAATATGAGGAAACTTCGACACATTTGTGTTATATTCCGAGAAATTAGTTTGCAAAGATCTGATGGATGGGTAATAAGTAGACAAAAATCACTGGCAGGGCGTGTTGCCATTGCCAATGGGGGGAAAGGAATACAGTATTCTCACCTCCATTCGGTGAACGATGATCCTGAAGTCTCCCTTCTTGCACCTCTTCACATTCTCCTCCATTTGTTCCATCTGCTCCAACATGCATTCTACAATCTCCACTTTGCTTTCCAACAGGTTGGGCGCAAACTTCTCATTCAGCCATGCCTAAAAGGGATATTGCAGAAGACAGAGAGAGAGAGAGAGAGAGAGAGAGAGAGAAATAGACACACATTAGAACATTTCATTTGGTTTAATATTCAGTAGGCCTATATTGTTTTGTTTTGCAATTTATTCGAGTGTGCCATATCCCTTCACCAATGTGACATTTGGATTGACACTTACTGGAAACAAGGGCAAATTTTTTGAATTTAGTTTCTTCAATTTTCTTGAATATGGTTAACACTACATATTGTACATCTTAGTTTACACACTGCAATTATAACAAGGAAAAGTAGAAATTACGCGGTGCGTAATATATGTCCCCGCCGGAAGTAGCATTTTGTAGCAAATGTACAATACAGGTCAAAAATCAAGGTCAAAGGTCAAAGAAGTCAAAGGTCAAAATTCTGTGTAGAAGTTCTGAAGCCCTCACCTAGTGCCATCACATAAAGCAAACGGAATTGAAATCGGGTTAGAAATGGCAAAGGAGTAGCATTTTGTAGCAAAATGTACAATACAGGTCAAAAATCAAGGTCAAAGGTCAAAATTCTGTGTAGAAGTTTTAAAGCCCTCACCTAGTGCCATCACATAAAGCAAACGGAATCGAAATCGGGTTAGAAATGGCGAAGGTAGCATTTTGTAGCAAAATGTACAATACAGGTCAAAAATCAAGGTCAAAGGTCAAAGAAGTCAAAGGTCAAAATTCTGTGTACAAGTTTTGAAGCCCTCACCTAGTGCCATCACATAAAGCAAACGGAATCGAAATCGGGTTAGAAATGGCGAAGGAGTAGCATTTTGTAGCAAAATGTACAATATAGGTCAAAAATCAAGGTCAAAGGTCAAAGAAGTCAAAGGTCAAAATTCTGTCAAGAAGTTATGAAGCCCTCACCTAGTGCCATCACATAAAGCAAACGGAATTGAAATCGGGTTAGAAATGGCGAAGGAGTAGCATTTTGTAGCAAAATGTACAATACAGGTCAAAAATCAAGGTCAAAGGTCAAAGAAGTCAAAGGTCAAAATTCTGTGTAGAAATTTTGAAGCCCTCACCTAGTGCCATCACATAAAGCAAACGGAATCGAAATTGGGTTAGAAATGGCGGAGTAGCATTTTGTAGCCAATGTACAATATAGGTCAAAAATCAAGGTCAAAGGTCAAAGAAGTCAAAGGTCAAAATTCTGTGTAGAAATTTTGAAGCCCTCACCTAGTGCCATCACATAAAGCAAACAGAATCGAAATCGGGTTAGAAATGGCGAAGGAGTAGCATTTTGAAGCAAAATGTACAATATAGGTCAAAGGTCAAGGTCAAAGGTCACATCTGAATTTCTGTGTAGAAGTTTCAAAGTTCCCATGTAGTGCTATCATATAAAGCAAACAGAATCAAAATCGGCTCATAAATGACAGAGAAGTAGCAAATTTTGATCACATTTTGATCACACACGGACGCACACACGGACGGACAGACAGACGGACGGATGGACGGACACACACACGTACGGAGCCCGTTTCATAGTCCCCTGCTCGAACTCGTTCGGCGGGGACAAAAATGATTCCATGCCAAGATATCACGTTGACCGACAAGTATGTCTAATTCTGCGAAAAACTTCTCATTTATAGTCACGACATTTGCTGGGTCAGTTTTTCGCTTCTTAGACAGACACCATTGATACATACGCCATTGCGACGGTTTCCACCGTTCTGGCTGAAACGCAACTTTGACCCAGTTCCCCCCGCACAAAAATGGTTATCATTATTTTTTCTATTTGCAGTAGAGAGGCCATTTCATTCACTAGAGTAGACACTGATGAAAAGGCCCAATCAGGTGTCACTTCTCCAACACTTGCGACTATGCGAGTTAACTCTTGTTTGCGTTCTAAAGTGGGACTATTCTATGCACCCATGATGTTCATGAGCTGTTTTTAATTTTACTGATGTCGATGATGAATGAAAGCGCCCCCGCCAGAAATAGGCACCGCTCCCGCCAGAAAAAGGACAAGTTCACCTTCATTAACACAAGGATTGAGAGAATGTAGCAATATTAATAGAATACATCATTGAAAGTTTGAGGAAAATCGGACAATCCGTTCAAAAGTTATGAATTTTTGAAGTTTTTGTGCAGTCACCGCTGGATGAGAAGACTACTGCAGTGTATGATGTCACATGCCTACAACAATATAAGGACAAGAGACCCGCGGGTCTAGCGCTCACCTGAGTATCGCAAGTTCACCTTTCACACAGTCACTAATCTCAATTATTCGCAGCTCTACTAAAATTTGACCAGGCATTCTCAAGTAGAAGATGAAAATGTACAATTAAACTAGATATATCGCTACGGCGACTGATATGCCTCCACCATAATGCATGGTTCTCCTAATAGGTCTATAGTACAATGTCTTGACAATGTGTGATGACAGTTTCACACAATTGGCAAAATATCAAAATGACAGGTTTGCCACAAATGTGCTGAATGTTCACTTTCCTAGAACTAGGTTCAATTGGATGAATGATTAAAAATGTCAGAGTGCAGGTATTTGGGGAACTGATGATTTTTTACTTGACTTTTAACCCTTTTATAAGTTTATGCATTGAGTAATTTTCAAGGTATTGAGAAAAAGTATAATTTCAGTATCAAATGGGAAAATAGCATTATCTAAACCTGGCCTTTGACCTCACAGTTCCAAAGAGAATCACTGTTAGGTTGAACATGCATAAATATGTAAGTTTCATGATGATACCTTGAGTTACTTTTGAGATATGGAGGAAAAAGTGCAATTCAACACTTTCACTTGACCTTTGACCTTTTGACCTTTGACCTTTTGGCAAGAAACTTCCCACAGAAATATATCAGGTAATACACGCATACATCAAGTTAAAAAAAAAAAAACCTTCAGGCACTGCATAACCATAAGGAAAGTAGTGATATTTTGAGGAGTTGACCTTGACCTTTGACCCCCTGACCTTTGAACCATGACCCCCAACTTCCCTAGATAATCACTGCCCATTGGAACAAGCATATATACTAAGTTCCATGAAGATACCTTGAACCATTTGCGAGATATGGAGAAAAACATGAATTTTCAACCTTTTTTTCACAAAATAACCTGTGACCTTTGACCTTCGACCCCGTGACCCTAAAATCCAAACAAAGTATAATCCCCTCAGGATATACCCTCATACCAAGTTTGATGTAAAACCAACACACGGTTCTTGAGATATCGACAAAAACAAAATGGGACGGATGTACGTACGGACGGACGGACGACCCGAAAACATAATGCCTCCGGCCACTTCGTTGGCGGAGGCATAAAAAAGATTGGTCACGAAGCAAGGCCAGCGTCGCACACACAAACAGACCCTGTTAAATTTACTTTTTCATGTATAAAGACGGAACAAGCAAGGGCACCATCACCAACAACAATAGGCGTCTTCGTTTTACCATAACACACCTTCATGCCAAATTTGAAGATGATCTAAGAAGAACTGCAGCCAGTAGAGTGCTCACAAGAAAATCTCTGCGGCTGACGCGGCGCAACGAAGCCAAATCCATAGTATCCTCCGAACTCTGTTCGGGGGATACAATGAGTGGATGACCTATATGTCAACACTCAGCATACTTTCACACCCCATGATAGCATACTATGCAAATGATATGCAAATGAGTCCATTATGCCCATTGCATATGGATATGAAAGATTGAAAATACTGAAAAATGTGAAATACATACACTTTGTATGACTACGTTCCTCTTTAACTGGAACATTTTCTCTGTGTGTACAGGTATAATTGTCATCTACAGAAACATTCAAATCCAAAATTCAAAACGTTACCTATTCCTCTCACACTGAGGACTATAATTGCAGTCTATAATGTTCGGAACAATTGTATTCTTTATCTGGTATGTGTTTGTTGTTGTTTGCCATTTTCTTCTCTGTTGTCATGCTTGAACATATGTGTTATATCTATCTTTTCATTTATGAAGCGCCATGAGCACTAAAAAGCGGACCTGTGCGCTATACAAGTTGCCACTATTATCATTATCATTATCATTGCTACTTCTACTACTATTACTAATACTACTACTACTAATAATAATAATACTAATACTAATACTAATACTAATACTAATTGAACTCTGCAATACATCTTGTAAAACTATGTCTGCTGATTCTTTAACTCCTTTACATGTATCAGTGTTTTTTTTGTGAGTGAATATATGCTACTGTCATACATTGTATAGTAGATGTGTGAATAATGTGCACAGCTATCAATATTTACCAGGTACCATATTTTTTCCTTTCATTGATTTCACATTTTTCACAGAGGAAGACATTCAAAACTACAGAAGCACTCTGAGAGCGCAGACCTCCGCCAAGCATGCAGCTCATTTCCACCACTGATCTTGTTCTTCCATAGAAGTGATTTCCACCCATACATACTTATAGCATTGTGTGCTGAAAGTCGCCCAATTTCCCAATATAGAAGCCTTTGTTACATCATAAACCCTCAGCTGCATGGCGCGCCTCGCCCTAGCAGAAACTAGAGCACGCACTAGTGCGCGCATGCAAACCTCATATACGCGCAGCCTGAACTCCCAAGTTCATTGATCCTACCTGCCAAAATATCAAAAATCCTTCATAAATTCCTCCAAAATTCTCAGATCACTACCAAAATTTGATCATCTGTTACTTGTATCAATCTAAACCTTTCTTGCAAGTTTCATCCAAATTCGTTACCTACTTTTTGAGTTATTTTGCACACAGACAAACTAACTAACTAACAAACAAACAAACAAACAAACAAACCAACGGTAACGAAAACATAACCTTCCCCCTGGGCGGAGGTAATAACACAGTAACAGCAGATTTGTGACAGAAAAAATCTACTTTATCTGCAGATTATCCTATCATTGTTTTGATAGCAGAAATTCTAAAGAATTTGATAGGGTTGGGGTTTTAGGTGGTATGGAATTGTTAAATGGTATTATTAAATTCAAGTATCAGAATGGCTAATCACTTTCGACATCCAGCTGAATCCCTGCTTGGCAAACTGCTTGGCACACTCTCTTATTGCCACAAACTAGCATTAGACTAACATGAAAACATATGAGTGGGACTGTAAGGACAGCAGCAATTCTGCTTAACCCACCACCTAGGCTTCAGTTTGTGTACCCGTTCACATGGGTGAACCGACATTTAAGAATTTTTAGCTGGCAGAAATGTATCAATACATTGCTTTGAAAGCGATTGCTACACAGAATCAGAGCGTATGTGAGTTTTGTCCTGGCAGCTCATATTACAGGATATAACAGTAGTTGTTGAATTCATGTTCATGGAATACAGCAGTGAACACAGAAATGTACACATGCACGTTACATGATCAGGAGTTGATATTTTCACATGTTGTTAGATTTGCGAATAGTACCCAGATCGGAGAATTCCCACAAATAACCCCAGGAAAACAGGTACGGTATGAAGTCTCATTAACAAAGATTGTCTTTGATGCATTTGAGGTGACAAAAAAAATGATGTCAAGTATCAAAACTAAATGCAATCGTAAAATTTGCTTCGTGTTTGCTCTGTGTTGTGGGCTGCTCAGGTGCAGCCCTGTCGCGATTTATACAGCGACTGGGCTGTGTATAGTTAGTGTACAGTGTAATTTACATAATATGCACAGCCCTGTACAGTGAATTTACATAATATGTGTATGCACAGGCCTGTCACATCATTATCACAGCAAGTCATGACTGTGTATAGTTAGTGTACAGTGTACAGTCAAACTCGGATACCTTGAATTCGTCGGGACTGAAGAAAATGGTTCGACGTACGCGAATTTCGAGGTACGCGTACGTCGAATTTTCTTCGACTTATCCGATGTTTATCGATGTTCGACGTTTATCGATGTTCAACATGGTGTCTGTTATAGTGCCTACTGATTGTTTGCATGCTTGTCAATTTGGATTGAATCAACTTTTATATGAATGAATTGAGTGAAAATCGGAAATGAAATCAAAATTTCAGAAATAAAGATAAATAAAAAAAAATCGGATGTTTGCCTTTACTTTTGAAAATGAACAGCGGTAACAATCGGCTACGTAAGATGCTAAAATAAATGTCAGGGGTTTGCGTTTAATTGTGGAAATGAATGACGGCAATATTCGACTCGGTATGATACTAAAATGTCGGATGTTTGCTCATACTTTTGGAAATGAATAACGATAAGACTCAGCCCCGTATAATGGTGCAAAAACTAATGTTAGATATTTGATTTTGCGTTCGGAAATGAATAAGGATAACATTCGGCTCCGGAAGACGCTGAAATAAATGTCGAATTTTTCCTATGACGTTCGGAAATGAAAAACAATAACATTCAACTCCGTACGATGGTTAAATAAATGTCGGATGTTTCCTTATACTTTCGAAAGTAAATAGCAATAGCATTCGGCTCCGGAAGATGCTAAAATAGATGTCAGATGATCGTTTTTTATGTTCGGAAGAAAATAGCAGTAATATTCTGCTCCATCATGTCCATATGATGCTAAAATAACTGTCTGATGTTTGCTTTTAAATTTCGAAATGAATAACAGTAACATTCAGCTGCGTTTAATGGTAAAATTAATGTTTGATGTTTGCTTTGACGTTCGGAAAAGAGTAACAATAATATTCAACTCCTGACAATGATGAAATAAATGCTGGATGTTTGCTTTTACGTTCGAAAGTAAATTGCAATAACATTTAGCTCCGGAAGATGCTAAAATAAATGTCGAATGTTTGCTTTGATGTTCTGAAGTGAATAACAATAATATTCAACTCCGTACGCTGATAAAATAAATGCCGGATGTGTGCTTTTACATTCGAAAGTAAATATCAATAGCATTCAGCTCCGGAAGATGATAATCATGTCGAATGATTGCTTTTACGTTTGGCATGTTTGGAAGTGAACAGCAGTAACATTCTGCCCCATACGATGTTAAAAAAAAAATATCGGATATTTACTACGGTACATTTCGAAATAAATATCAGTAACATTCAGCTATACGTTTCATGGTCCAAAATGTCTGATGTCTGCCTTGACGTTCAAAAATGAAAAACAGTAACATTCGGCTCCATGCGATGATAAAATAATTGTCAGATGATTCATTTCACTTTCGGAAGTGGACAGCAGTAACATTCGGCTCCGTTCGATAATGAAATATATGTCGGATGTTTGAAATGAATAACGGTAATATTCTGCTCCGTACGATGCAAGAATAAATAACAGATTGTTGCTTTAACATTTGGAAATGATTAATGGTATTAATCCGCTCAGTTAGATGCTAAAACAAATAGCGGATGTTTGCTTTCACGTTTGGAAATGGACTAGGATAGTATTCAGCTCCGTAAGATTCTAAAATGAATGTCGGTCGTTTGCTTTTACATTTAAAAATGAATAACGGTAACTTTCGGCTTTTTACAATGCTAAAACAAATGTCGGATGCTAACAAATGTCAGCAAATGCTCCCATTTTCTCATTTCAAACGAAAGTTTTGACCTCCTCAATATAATGGGCATCAACTTTTTAAATAATCTCTACGCCTATTTGTCAAATCTTTAAACACAGAGTAAGATGATTGAATTTTCTATTCATTTGTTTTAGACATGGGCATCTGTATCACTTCAATAATGCTTAATGATAATTTGTCTCTGTTTAGTAGGACTGATTTAGTTTTTGTTATGTTTTTCCTGATTTTTTTTTTTTTTTTTTGTTACCAGATTTTACTTTCGACCACTAGAAAATAAAAATCAGTGATATTGGTGGCCCGATAAAACTTATAAGTGCGGAACCCTGTGTATTCTATTCTTCATTGTGATCGGCCTATACTTCCAGATTTTCATAATCGCATTGCTGGGGGAAAAAAAAAAGTTTCAGTGCTTGCGTTCTCGGGGAAGTAAACTTCGTGAAAGGCAAAAAAAAAAGTTTAAAAAAAGGCACTACGAGGGAGATTGATGTTTTGACAGTGGAGCGTGATTAATGGCAAAGATATAACTGTCAACGGTAAGCAGGTCGCCCCGACGGTTGAGAAATCTACGCGCATGGTATGACTGTCTCGATCAAAAATCAAAACACAGTGGTTAAAGAAAAGCAAATGATGGGGCAGCGCGTAGTGCTATCGTATTAAAAGCACTCCATTGGCACGGGTGCTATGTGCATACCATGTACGTGTGTTGGTAGGTGTTGGGGATTTTCCTTGTCAGCTGTGTATCGGGTATTTCTTCTTGGGCGCGCGATTGTTCTGGGTCTCTGAATATTTACAATCGAGTGTGAAAACATTTGTGACATGTCTTCGCTGTCCATGCGCGCTTAATCGGAGATGCTGAGTGATGTTTGCAATTTCGATTCGAGCAACATGCTGGGAAAAACAATAAGTTAATTAAGATCGGGACATTAGATTTCCCTTCGAGGTAACCGAACTTCGAGTTATCTTTGTTCGAGCTACGCGAATTTTAATACACGGAAACTCCATAGGAACAATCGGGACTTTCATTTTGCCCCCGAGGTAAGTGATATTCGGCTTATCCGACGTCGAGGTATCCGAGTTTGACTGTATTTACATAATATGCACAGCCCTGTACAGTGTATTTACATAATATGTGTATATGCACAGGCCTGTCACATCATTATCACAGCAAGTCATGACTGGTACTCTTTATAGTGGTCTCAGTCTGGTGGCCCCTGGCTGGGCCCCCTGCCTTGGGCCAGCACTTAGGCTCCTGGCCTCGGCCCGGCCTTGGGCCCCGTGGGCCCCTGGGCCACTGGGCCTGGGCCCACTTGGGCTATGGGCCCCTGGGCCTGGGCCCACTTGGGCTCTGGGCCCCTAGTTCCGGGCTAAGGCCCGTGGCCTTGGGTCCGGCCTTAGGCCCCGCCTTTGGCCCGGCTGTACTTTGTACATGGTCTATGTGAAATCAGGCTTGTCTGTAACTGTATAATTACAAATAATTACAAATAATCACAAATGATCAATAGGTCCATACTACATATAGGACTATATGAATATATGAATATATGAATATATACAATGTATGTGAATATATATGAATATATAAATGTGATCAGGCATTCTTTTACGGTGTCAGATCTGCGGTCATTCATATATAGCAAATTTTATGCATGCATAAATGGCATACATTCATGTGTACAGTATGCTACTTGATTGAACCAGCCAATGGAGAAAGAGCACACCATTGAACAATACTTGAAAGACATGTACAGTTCAATGACTCATTGCTTGTTATTATGAACTCTGTAGAGGTATGCAGCCCTCTTCAGATGGAAAACATACAGTTGGCTATCAAACAGAGCTTGCAAAACCATCAACAATTTATTGAGTTGGATTTGTGTGTGTGTGTGTGTGTGTGTGTGTTAGAGCTATTTGGCTTGTTTCCTTTGCATGCATCATCACAAATTCCTGAAGTCTGAATAAAGTGAAACCATGACCTTCATATAGATGTGCTGCATTGTAAGGTGCTGGATCAGAGCACTACCATAAGATTGACACCATAGCGGGAATTGTGCTAACAGTGTACTATCCTTCCTGTGCATTTATGTTAAAGATAATAAAAAGTTTTGGTACCTCAAAAGTTTCCCTGAATTTCCTTGTCTTGGTTTGTGTTTCACGTTAAAGTACGTTGTCTGTGAGAATTACTCGCCCCAAAGTGCTCTCATGTCTTAGTAATCATGCAATAATGGTTTCGTACCAGAGCCGTCGCCGTACAGCGTCGATAAATATTGTACGAAACCACTGACTGCGACCAGCAGCGTGCAGCCCATTGTACGCATAGCTAACTGCGACCAGCAGCCCCATACGCATAGCGTAATGGGGCTTCGCATTGTAACATTCAGGATCATGACAGAATTAGTATCGCGGGTAAATGTCAATTTAAAATCCCAAAATTTCTTCGATTTGAAGACTTACCAATTAAGTTGAAGTATTGAAAACAGGCTTCGAACAACGTTTGGTTCTGCCAATAGTCCCTTTCTTTTCGAATTGATGACTGAATGTGACTCGGTCGAGAGGACCTTGGGAGAGCTACATACACCATGGACCGATGCATACACTGACTACTACGGCCAGCGCATGCGCACACAAACATCTTATCCGTTGATATGGGATTTGAAATTTGTGCGCATGTGATGTGTTCGCATGCACTGGCTGTAGTATTCAGTGTACATGGTGTATGTAGCTCTCCCAAGGTCCTCTCGGCCGAGTCACATTCAGTCATCAATTCAAACAGAAAGGGACTATAGGCAGAACCAAACGTTGCCCGAAGCCTGGTTTCAATACTTGAAGAATTTTTGGGATTTTAAGTTAACATTTATCCCGTGATACTAAATCTGTCATGATCCTGAATGCTACAATGCGAAGCCCGATTACGCTATGCGTATGGGGCTGCTGGTCGCAGTTAATTGCATGATTACTAAGACATGAGAGCACTTTGGGGCGAGTAAGTCTCACAGTGTTAGTTATATGAAAGGTACTTTAACCTGAAACACAAACTAAGACAAGGAAATTTTTGAGGTACCAAAACTTTTTATTATCTTTAAAGTGTACCAATACCCTGAAAATCACATTTTAAACTAGAAATGTCACTATGGCGACTGATACCTCCACCATAATGCATGATTTTCCCAATAGGTGTATATTACAATGTCTTCACAATGTGTGATGACAGTTTCACATAACTGGCAAAATACTGATATGACAGGTTTGTCAGAAATGTATTGAATGTTCACTTTCCTCAAACTGGGTTTGCTATAATTGTCTAAGAGTGCAGGTACACATATTTGGGGGATTGAGGATTTTTACTTGACTTCTGACCGACCCTGTTATAAGTTTATGCATTGAGTACTTTTCAAGGTATGAAGAAAGAGTGTAATTACAGTACAAAATAATTATTTTTTTTTCATTTAAACCTGACCTTTGATCCTTAACCTTTGACCTCTGACCTTCTGGCTGGAAATTTCCCGGAGAATCTCCATTAGGTAATACAACATGTATAAGTTTTAAAACTAATAATGCAAGCATTGAATATACACTAGTATATGAGGGAAACAGTAAAATTTTGAGGAGTTGACCTTGACCTTTGACCCCCAACTACATACTGACCCATGACCCCTAAATTCCCTAGATAATCCCTGCCAGTCAGTACATGCATATGTACCAAGTTCTATGAAGATACATTAAACCATTTGCGAGAAAAGTGAAATTGCAACATTTTCACCTAACCTTTGACCTTTTGACCTTTGACTTTATGACATGAAACTCTCTCTGGAGAATCTTTACGCAGTAGTACATGTCTACACTAAGTTTCAATAAAATACCTTCGGGCATTGCATAGATATGGGGGAAATAGCAACATTTTTAGCATTTGACCTTGACCTTTTGACCTTTGACCTCTTGCCAATGTCACTAAAATCTCCTCAACTAATTGCCCCATCATACATCATCCTTGGACCAAGTTTGGTGAAAGCTACTTCATCCAGTTTTGAGTTATCACGTAAACAGATAAATTTTAGGATTTGACCTTGATATTTGACCTTTGACCTCTGTCTGATTTCACTAAAAAATCTAACATGTAATTGTCCCATCATACATCATCCTCAGACAAAGTTTGGTGAAATTTGCTCAATCCAGTCTTGAGTTATCGCGTAAACGGATACAATTTCATGATTTGACCTTGACCTTTGACCTTTGGCCGATTTCACCCAAAATCTAATCAAGTAATTGCCCCATCATACTTTATACTTGGACCAAGTTTGGTAAAATTCCAGTCAATATTTCTCAAGTTATCGTGTAAACGAATGCGGACTGACGGACGGGCGTACGGACGTACGGATGTACAGACGTACGGACGGACAACCCGAAAACATAATGCCTCCGGCATAACTTCGTGGCGGAGGCATAAAAAAAAGGGCCCAATTTTTTTAAGATTCCTTAATTTGGGGGGATTGGGGCCCCCTGGGGCCCTCTGGGTGGGGCATGGTGCCCATTTTGATAAATTGAGATCCTGACCCCCTAGGAATGCTACCTGCCAAGTTTGACGAAAATCCATCATGAGGTTTTCAGGAAGAAGATGAAAATGTACAATTCAGGCCCCCATTTGGACCTTCCCAACCCCCCCCCCCCACCCCCCATCCCCCAAGAGGGGCACCCCTGGATCTGCTATGAACAAACTTGAAACTACAGTCATTAATGTATGGTTGAGGGGTCTAGATATCGCGCACGAAAATTTGAAATGCTCTTATAATAGAAGTTATTCCATAATCGTACCTGAATTTCTCAATGAATATCACGAAAATGCAGAAAAATCACCTCCCAGAATCTCCTAATGATACGATGACGGAGTAGTGCGCTGTCGCCGTTTGTATGTCGGACTTTTTTTTCTGCGTTCAATTTCTCGGGGTATGTAAAGATCGCGCAGCTGCCCTCTGTAGTTTCATACGTGAAAGTGTCTGCCCCTCTGCGGCTGTAACGTGCTCCGGCTTTCGTAGAATATTTTTTCACTTGATATTAAATTTGTCCCTGTTAAGCAACAGCAGTTTTACCTAACTTGTGTATATTATTCTTATTATTATTATATGTGTTATTATTATTATTATTATTATTATTATTATTATTATTATTATTATTATTGTTATTATTATTATTATCATATGTGTTATTATTATTACTATTATTATTATTGTTATCATTATTACACCACCACCATCATCGATCATCATAATCATCATCATTATCATTTTCATTACGTGTGTATTATTATTATCACTTCCACCACCATCATTTTATCATTCTTATAATCATTATTTTCATCATTGATATTTTCATAATCGTTAATGATTTTCATTTATAAAGTTTTCTTACAATATTTCTAATCACTTTAACCAATAATATACACGTAACATAAAATGGAAAATAGTAAAATATGAACATAATCCAAATTATATTTTGTGTGTGTGTGTGTGTGTGTGTTTGTGTGTTTGCTTACCCATTCGTCACCCTCTCATTTTCGTCACCCATTTGTCACACTCTCATCTAATTTGTTTTCTTCAGTATCATTATGGCCCTCCCCTGTCACAAATATATCACAAGTTAGCGCAAGAAATCACAAGCAAATTCAAATTGAAATCACACTTCAACTTCGATAGACTGAAATATTTATTCCTTTGTAATATAATAATTGTTGTGTTAAAATTTGACTTAAAACAACATTTATTAACAGTATTTCAGCGTAGCTGGCAGCATACATTGTTCTTGTGTATGATGACGTCACGTGGTAAACGATCGATCGAACAAATTACGAATTCTATCGACTACGAACGAGACAAGCGAGACGACACGTCTAGGCTACAACATCCTTAGAACAGATTTTAAGGGAAGGTAGGTTTGTACAAGGTAAAAAATTGGAAATTTAGTGGAAAATTTGTCGGAAATCAAAATTTCTTACCTGCTTCCTTCTCATGTTGAGCGGTAAGTCAGGTATGTTTATTCCATGGGCGTATCGGCAAATTTTGCGCTTATTCCTACGCGTAATATCGCTTGCTATACGCAGTTACGCTATGCGCGATCATTAGGTCCCTGCGCGAGACCTAGTACCCTTACTATACTCACTCATAGTATTATCTTAGCTCTATAACTTCTGATTCTAGAGGAGATTTTTAAAGATTTCTTCATTTTGGGGGGTTTGGGGCCCCCTGGGGGCCCCCTGGGTTGGGCATGGTGCCCATTTTAACAAATTGAGATCGTAACCCCCTAGGGATGCTACCTGCCAAGTTTGGTGAAAATGGGTCATGGGGTTCTCAAGAAAAAGATGAAAATGTACAATTTAGGCCCCATTAGGTCCGCTCCCCACCCCCCTCCCCTGGGTCCCAAGGGGGGCACCCCTGATTCTGCCATGAACAAACTTGAAACTACAGTCATCAATCTGTATGTACTAACTCATAGCATTAACTTAGTTCTATCACTTCTGGTTCTAGAGAAGAAGATTTTTACAGATTCCTTAATTTTGGGGGGGTTTGGGTCCCCCTGGGGGCCCACTGGGTGGGGCATGGTGCCCATTTTAACAAATTGAGTTCCTAACCCCCTAGGGATGCTACCTGCCAAGTTTGATGGAAATCAGTCTTGGGGTTTTCAAGAAGAAGATGAAAATGTAACTAGACTCGGAATTTGTCAAGACTGACAAATTAGGTGATCCGATTTTTTTTTTTAATCAATGATTCGAGTCCTGATCGCAATAGGCATGACCATATAGATTTTATCTGTGTTTAGAGACATTGGCCGTGTGATATTTGGATTCTCATTTAGAAAAGAGAGTGAGGTCTACCATCTTTGGTACCAAATTCGGTATAAACCAGGGAGGTACCTCCCTGGTATAAACTATAACGAAGATACAGAATGAAGTACATTTGACCATTGACCCAACTTTGCACAGCCAAGATGGCATCTGAGCAAAAAGTGGTTATTTTGTGAAATGATCCTTGTAACATGGTCTTTACGTGTGCAAAATATGGGAAAGATAGGACATGTATTCACCAAGATACAGGTTGAAACATTTATGACCTTTGACCCTAATTTACATACCCAAGATGGTGTCTGATCAAGTAGTTGTTATTTTATGAAATAATGTACGTGACATGAACTAAACATGTGCAAAATATGGGCGTGATAGGGGCTGTTTTTCTTGAGTTATTGCAAAGAAAGTTGTAGAAAGAAAGAAATATCTCAATACATCGAAGATAAGTTTGATTTCAACCAAGTTTCTTGACGTGATCTCGGCGTCGTATGAAAAAATGGAGGGTATAGTCACGATAGCCCAAAGTCTGAGCTACAACATATTAAAATCTGGGAGAAATTCACAGAAGAGTAAGTGAGCTAGTGTTCGATAAAGACCGTCATGTCAATTTTCATTTCCAGAAAAATTCCCTCCCATAGAGATAACACGTAAACTGGTTAAATTTGACAAGGTTACATTATATCTAATTTCACGAGGTGAAGACATCATCCGATTAAAACTTTGATTGAACAAAACTTAAAGAGTATTACATTGGCTACAACATACTAAAATCTGGAAGAAATTCACCAAAGGGTAATTGAGTTAGTCGTCGATAAAGACAATCATGTCAATTTTCACATCTAGAAAAATTCCCTCCCATAGAGATAACACGTGATAATGAAGATAAAGAAAGAAGTACATATGACCTTTGACCCTACTTTGCACAGACAAGATGGCGTCTGAGCAAAAAGTGGTTATTTTGTGAAATGATTCTTGTAACATGTTCTTTACGTATGCAAAATATGGGAAAGATAAGACATGTATTCACCAAGATACAGGATGAAACATTTTTGACCTTTGACCCTAATTTACATACCCAAGAAGGTGTCCGATCAAGTAGTTGTTATTTTATGAAATAATGTACGTGACATAAACTAAACATGTGCAAAATATTGGGCTGATAGAGCTTGTTTTTCTTGAGTTATTGCAAAGAAAGTTGCAGAAAGAAAGGAATATGAAAATACATGGAAGATAAGCTTTAATTTCAACCAAGTTTTTGGGCATGATGCCGACTCCCTATGAAAAAACGAAGGGCACATTTACGATAGCCCAAAGTCTCAGCTACAACATACTAAAATATGGGAGAAATTCACCGAAGCATAAGTGAGCTAGTGCTCGATAAAGATAGTCATGTCAGTTTTCATTTCCAGAAAAACTGCACTCCCATAGAGATAACACGTAAACTGGTCAAATTTAACAATGTTACTTTTAATCCATTTTTACGAGATGATGCCGTCATCCAATCAAAATGTTGTTATTATATTACCGAAAGAGCATTTAATAAGCTACAACATACTGAAATCTAGGTGAAAATTGGCAAAGGATAAGTGAGATACGCTCGAATGAACTTAAAATTTGATGACGTCATTTTGAAAATTTACTTTTTTTACTTTATTAAGAAATTTGATATCTTTTAATCATTTTTTCAGCATCGTCAACCCATGAAATGACATGTACAACTCATCAGCTTTCAGAATATGTAAAGAAAATGGGGGGTCACCGTCCATCCTGACGAGTAAAATCGGATTTGAAATTGGCGGTTTTTTGGCATTGTTGGACTGTATATCGCCATTGACGCGCGCGCGGAATTTCAACTTTGACGGGTCTGTATGACGTCATATTGAGTCGGATTGACTTGAAACTTGGTAGAAATATTCCTTGACATTTCAGGCATCCGATAAGTGTGAAAAAACGGGAAATTTCTATTGCATATGAGCTGTGCGTGCGTATATATGCGCGCGCGTACGCGTCCGTCCAATTTTTTCAATTTTTCAAAAAATGCTCCAAATGGTCTGAAACGTGTGCAAAAAAATTTTGAGCTCGATTTGAGCATACAAATATTTCTACGCGCGCGTACGCGCACGTTTTAAGAGAAAATATGAATTTTGAGAATATGAGTAGAATCCGCATAACTTGAAATATATGTGACGTAAATTTCATTGAAAAACTCCATTCCATTAATGAGATATGAATGAAAATGTGTTTTCATATAATGACGTCATAGTGACGTCACGGTCGACTGATCACTATGATTTTATTTGACCCGTCGTCTTTGGGACATGATACATATATGGTATAATTTTGACATTGATAGGAAGAACACTTTCTGAGCTAATCGATACACAAATTTTGTCCAGAAATAAAGAAAGAAGAAGAAGAAGAAGACCCAACAAAGAATCCGTACAGATACAGAAGGTGATCCGAGAGGATACTCGGATCACCTAAAAAGTTTACGCACGACGGACGACGGACGACGCACGCCGGACGAAGGGCGATCGCAATAGCTCACTTGAGCCTTTGGCTCAGGTGAGCTAAAAATATAAAAAGAATTTCACAAATTTTCATCTTTTGAAAAAAATACACATCCCCTTGACTCGTTACTGACATATGTTATAGGTACTTATGAGTAATATTATTCCCATTGCCTTTAGAAAGAGGCAAGTCAATCAAGTGCTCTTTTATTATGCGAAAAAAGTGAAAATATGTTGAATTTTCTTTGAAAGTTTTCTTTATACTGTTGTACTCGTAATCGTATGACATCACGAGCCGTAGTAGTCTCCTCATCCAGCGGTTCCAACACAAAAGTTTTAAAAATTCATAACTTTTGCATCGATTGTCCAATTTTCCTCAAACTTTCACTGATGTGTTCTACTAATAGTACTATTACATATTGCTGCATTCTCTTAATCCTTATGACTTATGTTCAACTTGTCCTTTAATTTACTCTAGCTCTAGAAGCGCAAGCTAGTCTCTAGTCTAGTAGTAGTAGTCATCGCGCTTGTCGTGTACTGTAGGCATTCTTGCGCAATTGTAAACTAGAAATTTAACTGTCCCACGGCCACATTTAACGTTACACGATCACGAGTGGCTGATGGCAGTGGAGGTGGTGTATAAATAGACACAGCCCTGTCGTCGCTGTACACAAGTCAGTGTCGCGACGGAAGCACGGCAGCGCAGCGCCGAGTCTGGTCGGGTAGGTGGTCGTGCGTTGGCCGGTGGGTATGGGCGACAGTGAGTCTTCAGTGTGAGAAGCTGCAAGTAAAGTGCACCTGCCTGTCTGTGATACTTCACAACCAAAACACATTGTAAACGTGAAAAGAAACGCTCTAAATTATGCCACTTACCTCTTCTAATTTTTGTAGCACATCTGCTGCAGTCATTTCGACCTCTTCTTCATCACTCGAGTACTCTCCTTCGACATTTTCGCTGAATTCTTCACTCATTTTGTCGCAGTCCGTTCTTCCTTTCCTCGTTTTAGTTTCGCGCGGTGTCTCATCTCTACTCTAGCGCTGATATGATCGCGAGAGGGCGTTTTCAAAATGGCAGCTTCCAGAGCAGGAGCAGTCTCTACCTTCGCTTGTGGTAGATGGAATGGTATTTACTGTTTACTATCTCTTATTCATCAGTTTTACAGGATGTTTTGCCATTTGGTTGCTGGTACTCTGACCACATCATTTATTTCAAGCATGTATGTTCATGTGGCTTGTAGATCGATGACTAACATTACAAGCGAGTGCGATCCGCGAGCGAGCACCACGATGGCTATGCACGAGGACGAGGTCGAGGCTGGGGCTACGGCTAGGCCATACATACATGCCTACATGCAAACCAATGTTATTTTTCTTCAGTGTCCCTCATGTCCTGTTAGTGCTTTTGAATAATTAAATCCTGTGATTGTATTGGTGTCAGCGTGTACAGTCTTAAAATTATCTGTCTACCTGAAATTCAGAAAGCTTAGGCTTTGGTAGACAGGCCAAATGTCTAAAAGAATATGTTATCAATTAGCATCCCGTTTGAGTTTTTTTTTTCTCTCTCTCTCTCACTCTCTGAGTCTTGTTTTTTTCTTTTCTTTTCTTTTTCAATAAGAGAGCCTTGATACATGTGTCCTGAATAGTTCTCTGTGTACCACTGGGTTGTTTACAGAACTGCAGCAAAATCATACTCTTCATAGCCTAGCTCTGAGCTCTGCTGTCTGTACCCATAAAATTCAAACATGTTTGCTGGTTGTTGCTGAACAAGCAAGAATCACATCCGGACAGTTGAATACCGGTAGTTGTTTTTCACTATCTTCCCCAGATGTGAATTTGACTGCCAGCACCACATAGAAATAAGCAAGATAGGCAATGAGTCCTTTTGAGAGAAATAGTTTGCTCTCTTTGAATTGCATTTTAAGCATATATAAACAACAATACATTTGCAATATTTTAAAGACAATGTGCCCTCTTGAAAAGATTATGGTATAATACTCTTGTTTTCTGAACAATTTGCATTTCACTTTCAGCCCAAAACATTCAATCCATCCTGCTCTCATCATGGTGGTCATTAACGAGGGGAATACCAATACAGGCGAGTCAACGATGTCTACAAACCTCGGCTGCCAGCCAAAATGTTCCGGTACCATCAGTGGGTGGACACAGACTACGCAGTACATTTGGGCAGCAGGTTTGGACTTTTCAACCTTGTCGCTCATCGTTCCCCAAATCGGATGGTGCTCTGTCTGCAATATGCACCAGACTGAACTCCCTGAATCTTGAGAGCAGGCTGGGTTCTGCACAACCACTGACTAGCCTGGTATTGAGCAGACCTCTCACTGGCGCACTGTATCCATTGCGGTGAGTGAACCAGTTAGAAAAAACTCTGGGTTGTTTTGTTTGCATGGCCTTGTCAAGATTTGACAGTAATTGTATCAAAGTTGACTAGCTCAGTAATGTTAAGATGAACCAAGTTTAGTTTGAACATATTTTGTTTGTTTGTGTGTTGGGTTTTTTTTTTTTTTTCAAAAGGATTTGAATTGTTGAACAGGCATGATATTTCAGTAAGAACTGATTTAGAATAGACATCATGTCAACCTGACATCGCACACTTTGTAGATTACGATTCACTAAAATATACCGTCTCTCCCTTTCTCTCAATATTTGTTCCTGGATCTGTTAATGCTACTCATGAGTAGATATCTTTTCTTCAAAAAAAATAAAATAAAAAAGGTAAACAGATTGAAAAAGCGTAATGATAATGATTATGATAGTAATCTGCACTCAGAGTGGATTGAAAGTACAGTGTATATTGTGTTATTTCTTTGATTTCTCATTAAATTTGGTCATGATTTTCCGGATCACATTGGTCAGTAAAGCATGGCATCTGTGAACTTGGATGTAGGGTACATCCTTTTGAGAGATGCTTTAATCTTACAGGGTAACTTCCACCATGCTGTTTAAACTTTAAAAAATCTTTGCAAATTTATGTTTGGAGGACCTGTTGTAATCATCTTAGGGCTACATGTTGCCTTTCTTGCCTATATCCAATTGATTTATGTGAGATACATATATGTTAAATAACTACTGTATACCCACTTCCTTGCATTGGCCTACAGCACAGCACCGGCAATTGTATCTACCAACCCAGTTCTCGCCCAGCAACCTCACAGAACTGTGGTGCGGTTCAGCAAGGGGAAAGGGAAGAAGAAGACCACAAGAGCTGTGGTTGATCGATTCATGAGACTGGCCAAGTATGTTAGGAACATCAGGGTGGAAAACATTCAATCAATTCAATGGAATAAAAAAGATAATGCATACATGTATCATGTAATGCCATGGAAATCATGGTCGTGGTGATAATGGCTTTTGTTTCATAATGGAAATTCATGAAAAACTCTCCTGATCTGAGGAAGAAAGAACTTTGAGATGTGACTTAACAATTTGCTCAATAAGCAAAGCATAATGACATTGTTTTGTTTTAATGATATGGCAGCAGTATCTACACACACACACACACACACACACACACACATGTTTGATTATATGACAAAGGCATGTATAAGATACCTCAGAATACAAGCAGCACATATCAGATCATATCTTACATGCATTTTATATTTGTGTATATGAATAAGTCATGTATCTATCTATGTACAGTACACAGACAGACTTTCAGTTGTCAATAATGGCACATTCCCAATCACCTAGGCCCTGTTTCATAAAGCTGTACTTGCAGTTACGTACAACTTTATGAACGACTTAAATATGGCAAACCAAGTGGGTTTTGTAATCATTGTTAATTTCAATAGCTTAAGTTGAGATTTGCAGATGATAATGATTATTCTTACATTTTAACACATGTTTTTAGTTGAAAGTGTATTTCTGCCCCAATGTAGATGAAATATTGACATACAGTTGTATTTTGTTAAATGTAAGGGGGAAAAAAATGGGCACACATATTGGCACTTCATATTCCAGTCATTTGTTAAGTCATGCGTAACTTTATGAACAGCTTTCTGAAACAAGGGCCGTGGTCATTCAATAAACTGGTGGGGGAAAAGTGGGTTATAGTTGTGAAATGACAACAGATCAGTCAACATAAAAATGTTCTTTGGTAGTCATATACTTTGAACATGGACAGTCTGTAATCTCTTCGCAAATAACACAAATCTTATACTTTTGGCTGTCTGAGATACAAATAGCAGAGTAATGATGAACATTTTGTCCACAGCAGTCTTGCCATGAGCTCAATTCATTTATTTTTGTCTGCCTGAAGCTACAGCATAGTTGAAACTAGTCACTGCAGCTTTGTGTATCACTAGGAAACTCACTGTCAGACATGCACACACCCCACCTCCCTCAAATAACTCTTCCTTTATGTCTGTTTTCCTTGTTTTCCTTTTTTCCACAAACAGTGGCTTATGGGTGCGCACTCAGGCAGGGAGGGCCAAGAAACTGTGGAAGAAGTCAAGACGACGAAGGTAGAGTGTTGTACTGACATAATAGTGTTCTTAATGTTTTTAACAATGCCTTGCAAGTGCTCTCAAAAAGACAATAGGTAAGACATGTATGTTTCAGTGTTTTGTTTTGGATTTTTTTTTTCAGTGGAGAATATTTTTGATCTAATACAAAAAATTGTAGCGTTCATGAAGAAATGAATCAAATCATTGAAATTCATGAACACAATTCATTCAGCATTCTTATTTTGCATTGCTCAGCCCAACGTTAGTGTGACTTGATTATTGGTAGTCATAACAATAGTGTCCAAAACATATTTTTACAAAAGATCTACTGATAAATATTAATACATGTATATATGCCAATATAAGAACTTGCACAGGTGAGAGCTTGCTCTGTTAGCAATATTGTTTCTGGAAATTTTTGCACTCAGCTCATAAGATATGTAGGCCAAAGGGCTGGTGCTTCCAAAACCTAGTCTATCTACTTGTGGCAGAGGTATTTCGTTTTAGTCAGACTTTGTCATTTTAAAGCCCTATCAAACTTCTTCCTGATTCTCCATATCAGCAAACTCTTGTGCAGTTCAATTTGTTTTACATATCTATATTTTGCGCATCTCAAAATGTTCATTCTCCAGGCAGCGTCTGAAGCAGCATGTCTTCTGCAACAAAACTCAATCCAAGATGCTGGACCGCATGGTGTGCGGCTACTGGAAGAAGAGGCGGTACTTTGTGGACGACCCCTACGAGAAGTACCAGGAGCGCAACTTTAATGGCTACAAGATGTACCTGCCTCAGAGCAGAACTAAGCCAGGACGACCACCTCCATCGGTGAAATTCTGAGGACTTGTGAACCTATCTGATGGAGTTTTGAGGGAATATTTATCTGTCACTGTGACTCTTTAACGATCAAGCAGATTTAAAGGGGCATTCCGGACGATTTTCATAATTTCACATCATGTAGTACATAAATCAACAGCTTCATGTATAGATTTGTAGAATTTATTGTGGTTCTTGAGCAGAGAAACAGTACTTTCAAAAACCTTAAACAAATTACACTGAACAAAGATGATGACATAGGAGCCTCACATATCTCAGAAATGTAGCAGTGTCATTCCATTACAATACCGCATGCTTGCAAGCTCACCTGTGTGTAATCTATGCAGGCCTTCTTCTTTTGAGCTGCTTCCTTGAGCCACATCTCATGCATTCTTATGGTGAGGCTGCCATGTCATCATCCTTGTTCATTGCAATTTGTAATAAACTTCGAAAACATTCTTATTTTTCATCCCAATCATCATAAATCCTCAAACTCTGTACCCAGTATAACTAATTTATATATGTTCAAATGTAAAAATTTGAAAATCATCCGGAGGTCTCCTTTAATCATTGCTAATCCCGGAGAAGGAGAAAGCCTGAGAGAGGGAGAAAGAGAGAGAAAGTAAGGAAGAATGCTGTAAAATCGGAAACTTTTGCAAATTGGAGATGACATCGTTTTTCACGGCATGAAACTTTGGCAAATTCCACTGGCATTAAATGCATTGTGTAAACAAAAACTAACATGCATTTTACTTTCGTTAGTCTTGGCTCCTCGTGAAATTGGCGAAACTTTGGCAAATTCCACTGGCATTAAATGCATTGTGTAAACAAAAACTAACATGCATTTTACTTTCGTTAGTCTTGGCTCCTCGTGAAATTGGCGAAAGTTTCATTGCACACAAAAATTTTTTGTTTTACAGTAACATGTTCTAGTGAATGACTAATAAGGATTTCTAGATTGATTGCAGAACATGCAAAAGCTATGGTAGGGACATACAGGTGCACATCTTTGTGACAGATGTGTTAATGTTTTCTCTTCGATGGAAACGAATTGGGGATGGATCATCCTGTATAGAAGATGAAAATGATGCATAGGCTATGCAGTGGCATTGCTTCAAACTGAAAAAGAATCAGATTGATCTTCACAAGTGCATATCACGCAGCACGAAACATGAGTGGACTTTAAGTGGACCGCTTGGAGAGCGCTGAAAGGGATGTTTGCGAACAGTTTTATATATGGGAAGGTACCACCGGAGTCTTTGTGATACATTCATATGAAAGTGTGTTGCCCACGATTGATGTCAGAGGGAAGAAAATACTCTTCACTGAGATTCATATGCAGGGGAATATATTTAGTTGATTAGGCCTAACCAAAGAGTATAGAAGCTACGCTAAGAGGGTATACTTTTGCGATTTCGCACGCAAACGGGTGTAGTATGCCATGGAGCCCTGCGCGCCCCTCATGGAGCCCAACGGCGGCCATTTTAGTATCAAAACCGCGATCTTCTTAACACGTAAGCCTATGGAGAAAACCCTACCTTCCTTTCATTTTCTTCATTTTAAGAAAAAACACAGCGGTAGAATTGTGTTTCAGGCCTCAAAATATCAGCAGAAGTTTATTTTCTGTCGATACGTTAAAAAAGATTTGAAGAAATGTCATTACTTTTTAATCTGTAGTCCTTCAAAGATTGTATTTGAGCCGACAAACGCCGTCTACCTCTTTCTCTCTCGGTCTACTTTAGCTCAAACTTTGTGGGACTGCATATTGGAAAATAAATGACATTTCTTCAATTGCATTTCATGGTTAGACAGGAATGATACTTCTGTATGACAAAACGAAGTCCTAATTACATCTTTTCCCCTGTATGCGCCCTAAAAAGGGGGAAAATGAAAGGCAGACAAACGTCACTACTATAAAATCTGGGTTATGATCATATAAAATATGCCCTCTATCGGTCATTCAGCTAATGGCGTCAGTTTTTCGCCCATGAGCGTACTACGCGAAATCGCGAGAGTAAGCCCTCTTAGCGTAGCTTCTATACTCTTTGGGCCTAACCTTGTGTTCTTGATGATTTTGTGTATTGATGTAAACTTGCAATCTCCTATGGCCATTTATGTTTTCCCATTAAAGGTCCCATGAAAGGCATAATGTTGATAATATCTGGAGTGCCTGTTTTCAGTCAGATCTATACAGTGACCACTCGAGGGAAACCAGAAAGATGGCTTTTGTAGACGGGTTGCTGCTGTTATTGACAGATTTTTTTTTTTTTTTAATACATCATCACTAATGTAAGTCCAATCTGCAGTATTGAAATCAATTGAGACAAGATAGTAAACTATGTCATGGGCAATATTTGACTATGTGTTCAATATTTTGCTTGGAGAAATTTGACTTAAAGCAAAATTTAATTTTTGTGACTTTGACTCATGCAGAGTTGACTGTATCTTTAATATACATCGCATTCATGTCTACATATATGTGAGTGCAAATGGTCATGATATTTTATCCATTGTCATATCTCAAAAATAAATGAGTTCAAATACAGTGCATTGTTTTTTGTTTGTTTTTTAATCATTGGTTAACAGTTTGGTTGGCCCTGCAAATATAGCTGTTTTGTAAGATGCAGAAGAATTTGGAGAAAGATAATAACTAGTGTTGTCTGTTTGTATTAGTTCAAGTGCGCTATATGCATGCGGATTGGTGTTCCAAATATTACATCCATGAAACCTTATCGACTGTTTTGGGGCACGAGTTGTTCGGAAACAAAATGGATAAATATTAGATTGATGCCGTGTGTCTTTTGAGTGAATTTCATTACAACATTTGAAATAATTCGTAAAAACATATAGAAATTTATTATGAATGAGCTTATGCATAAAAAAAAAAATCCAAACCAAATCAGACCAAGCTAAGTCGCCGAGGCAGCGAAATAGATCATGGGCGTATTGTGTATGCGCATGGGATGTGAGCCATTACAAAGACGAATAACCTGCTTGTTGTTGTTGATGTGTTTGAGTTGTATTATGAATATTTGCGCCTTCTGAGTGACACCATTAGTCTCTTTAAAAGGCAGGAAGGTGCACAACCCCATATGAGGTTACAGTAGTTATAGTAAGGTAATATAGAGTTGTTGTACAGTGCATGCAAGGCATTTAATTATAACATTATAGTACGTATCTTATGCATAACACCGATATTCATGCTTATCTTGCGGGAAATATACATGTATTACTGGCCCGGGATAATTTCTGATCAATAATCAAACCAAGGAAACTGACATTGTCAACCTGTGAAATATCATCGTTATTGAGTTTTAGTTTTACATCTGCAGAGGCAGTTTTATTGTCAAGCCCACCGGAGGTGTGGGGAGACTAAGGGATTGCCTGCGGCGTCTGTCCGTCCGTCGTCCGTCTGTCATCCGTCCGGCAACCGTCCGTCGTCTGTCCATAACGCTACAAAAACTTGAATAACTCTCTACTGAGGATTTCAATTTCAATCAAACTTGGAGGGAAGAGTGGTTATACAAAGTTACACGTTTAACCAAACATGAAGGGCACCTAAAGGTCAAAGGTCACAGGCAGAGGTTAATGAACTTTAGGGCCCAATATTAAGTTTTTAGGGCACGTTTCGTTTATGGCTCGTAACTTTTGGTGTATCTGTCTGTTTGTGACCAAACTTAGATGGTAGATGTCCCTTGGGAAGTTGAAGGTTACCACAAGGTCAAAGGTCACAGACAGGGGTCAACAAACTTTTAGGGCCCAATGTTAAGTTTTTATGGCGCGTTTTGATTATGGCTCATAACTTTTGATCCCTTTGTCCGTTTGTGACCAAGCTTGGATGGTAGATGTCCCTTGGGGAGGTGAAGGTCATCACAAAGTCAAAGGGCACAGACAGGGGTCAACAAACTTTTAGGGCCCAATGTTAAGTTTTTAGGGCGCATTTCGATTGTGGCTCATAACCTTTGATCCCTATGTCCATTTGTGACCAAACTTGGACGGTAGATCTCCCTTGGGGAATTAAAGGTCATCACAAGGTCAAAGGTCACAGAAAGGGGTCAACAAATTTTCAGGGCCCATTAAAGGTAGAGAATCCCATTTGCATGCCTTAAATGAAGAGTTGTATAAATACAGTGGTATGTTGAAGAGAGTATCATAAGTACAGTGGTATGTTGAAGAGAGTATCATCTTAGAAACTCCCATAAAGTATTGAAAGTGGAAGGCAACATTTAGTACATTTTTATTGACCGTTAGATTTTGAATTGATTTTTTTTTCGGGGCTCACCGTAAATTCCAGTACATTGCTAGGCTACCTTTGCAGACCCATGCACTGCATGTGTGTCCATCATGTATATTTTGTGAAGAAAGTTCATCAAAACTTACAAACATTTCTATATACATTCTTGCCACACACTCTATTATGCTATTACATCAGCTCTTATACTTTAAGATTTGTGTTTATAGATAAAAAAAAAAAATACAGAAGACTGCAACAAAAAGGCTTAAGTGTGGCTGACACACAGAACTACTGAGTAGTTGAGTTTTGTGCATTATTCAAATTGTAGATAACTGTTGACTTCCAAATTTCTCAGCAGTGGCCTAAACAAGTCCCCTGAGGTTCATATTTCATGTTTTGCTGCATTTTGGGAGGTCTGTAAAAGGTATTCCCTACCTTTAAGTTTTTATGGCGCGTTTCGATTATGGCTCATAACTTTTGATCCCTTTGTCCGTTTGTGACCAAGCTTGGATGGTAGATGTCCCTTGGGGAGGTGAAGGTCATCACAAGGTCAAAGGTCACAGACAGGGGTCAACAAACTTTTAGGGCCTAATGTTAAGTTTTTAGGGCACGTTTCGATTGTGGTTCATAACCTTTGATCCCTATGTCCATTTGTGACCAAACTTGGACGGTAGATCTCCCTTGGGGAATTAAAGGTCATCACAAGGTCAAAGGTCACAGAAAGGGGTCAAGAAATTTTCAGGGCCCATTAATTTTTTATGGCGCGTTTCGATTATGGCTCATAACTTTTGATCCCTTTGTCTGTTTGTGACCAAACTTGGATGGTAAATGTCCCTTGGGGAGTTGAAGGTCATCACAAGGTCAAAGGTCATAGGCGGGTCAATGAACTTCTGGGAGTTAGAAAAATACCTATTTCTTGTACGCGAATGGGTGAGACACAATTTGGCACTTGCCTTGTTCTTCATATTATACAACATATACTTAGTCTTTGATACATTGAGTTGCAATTTATTTGCTTAAAACCAGTTTTGAAACCTTTTCCAGTTCAGTATTTGCTACAGACAAAAGTCTATCTAAGCTTGTATCTGCAAGAAAGATGATGGTATCATCCACGTAAAGACATTGTAAGTGACTTTGAGACTCTCGGAAGGTCATTGACAAAGATCAAAAAGAGAAAAGGTCCTAAAATACTTCCCTGGGGGACCCCTATTGAAATTGGTGCAAAGGTAGATAAAGAGTCTTTAACCTCGACACATTGTTCCCATTTGATAAGATAACTAATATTTGAAAACCACAGGTGAGCTATCCTTCTCACACCAAACCGTTTAAGTTTGTAAAAAAAAAAAAAAAAAAAAAAAAAAAGGTTTCATTATCAACACAATCGAAAGCTTGACTGAGATCAATGTAAACACCCAGTCCTAGTTTCTTTTCATAGTAGAATTAATTGAGTAATTCAGTTGCATAGATCGAGCTACGCCAACTCAGTTGAATGGTTAGCTCGAAAACCGAATTGTCTGTTCGTTTGCACAACATGTAGGTGGTCAGGTGGTTGTACAGCCTATCATAGACAATGCGCTCAAGAATTTTCGACAATGTTGGAAAAGGGAAATATAACGCTTGTTGTCATGGTAGTTAATAAACCCCCTACTTAATTAAGCACTCAGAATACCGATTCGCCAATTAAGTGCTAATCAAACGCTAATTACGACCTCAGAATATCAATATCAATTTGACCTCAGAATATCAATATCAATTTGACCTCAGAATATCAATTTGCTCAAGACCAAAATGAACAATAAAGGCATATTTCTTGTCTAAATGTTGTAATTTCATAACTGAAAATGCAAAAATTTTCGCTCCTAACGGGGCGAAAATCATAACACACTAGTAACAACATACATTATTGTATCTATACATTGATAGTAACTTAAGAGTAAATTTAGTGTATAGATGGTAGCCTCGTGTCCTCGAGTGTGCCCGCTGAAACATACCTATAGTAAACCTTACATTTTTCACTTTCTTCTTTGCTTTCTAGCAGTATAAGAATATTTTTTATTGTTCGAACTATGCGATCACGTTTAAGCTTTTAATGAGTACATTTCAGATAAATTGCAAAGTGAAAGTGGCTCGCTCGTTCTGCCCGTACTTATAGTAAAATGAAAAGTTTTCATATAAGTTATTATCATAGTCCTTCGCAGTGATTTCTTTTACTATGTTTAATTCTTCAGAAATTTAATTTAAAATGCTCTATAAAAGCGACTTTTATACTCTGTTTTTACAAAAAGTCCCTGCCGTGGGAGGGGGCATCCCCCTCCCACACCCTCCCCCACTCGGTCGCTTCGCTCCCTCGACGTGGATCTCACACCATTACATAATATACCCCCGTATGTAAGATCATAGTCCTTCCACCTGATTTTTTTCAATATGTTAATTCCCTAGAAATTTGCTTTTAAATGTTCTATAAACGCGACTTTTATACTCTGTTTTTACAAAAAGTCCCTACCGAGGGAGGGGGTGTCCCCCCTCCCACATCCTCCCCCCGCTCGGTCGCTTCACTCCGTCGTCGAGGATCTCACACCATCACATTATTAATGTACTCCCGTATGTTATGATCATAGTCCTTCCAACTGATTATTTTTCACTATGTTTAATTCCTTAGAAATTTGCTTTTAAATGGTCTATAAACGCGACTTTTGTACCCTGTTTTACAAAAGCTCCCTACAGGGGGGGGGGGGGGGGGGGGGAACCCCCGGCCGCTCGCTCGCTTCGCTCCCGCGCCGAGGATCTCACATCGTCACATAATGTGCCCCCGTTGAGATTTTGCCCCCCCCCCAAAAAAAAAAAACAAAACAAAACAAAACAAAACAAACAAACAAAAACAAAATAAAACAAAACAAAACAAAAAAAAAAAAAAAAAAAAAACAGAAGTGTTCCGGCGCGCTTGTTCACACAACCATATTGTACACACTACGTTTGGGAGAGGACAAAGAGAGAGAGAGCTGCCACTTGCAATACAAAGGTTTCAACTGTTCAATGAGAGACCAGTTGCCAACATGAACCAATAATGTACGTGTCCATCACTTGTCTTTTTTTATTCTTCCCCCTTTTCTCTCTTTCCACTTTTACTTTGTCCGATGGATGCATCCACACGCATACTAGTCATATTATATCCGAGTGTGCATTGCGTGACGTTCAAATTTGTTTGATTTGTCCCCTTTTATTGATTTCCGAGGAACGTATGGCATATTGTTAGATTGAAGTGAAAGGGACAGAACATGTCCAAGTTGAATAATGACATGATAAAATCAATTTGTGGCTCTTTTACTCAAAACTATTTGCGTCACAATCGACCTTCCTTGAGACGATTAAATAGAAGCATTTGAAAGGGTTTTAAAGAAGAACTTTGAAAAAAAAAACCCATAAAATCATGATTCCATTCTAATAAAAAAAAATCTACAAAAGCCATTTTATTTTGCAGTGAATGTCACTTAGGTGGTAGAACAAAATTATTTAATGCGAGTACTGTGCAAACTAAAACACACATACAGACACACACACAGATAATCACATTTACTGTAGTGCCTCTGCGCTGAATACATGCGGTCTACATAATACATACAGGCATACTATATTGTATGTACTTTAGTATAGGTTTGTTCTCTTCAAGCGTTTAACCGCTGTAAATAAACGACGACCCACTTATCTTTTCTTGTGTACATTTATTCTGACTTTGTCTGGGAATTTATTTTACATGAAATACACCTGACAATTCAATGGTCACATTGTTTTTTAGATGTTTAAAGGGATGGTCTATAGTAACTTTTGAGGTGAGGATTCAGTCTTTACCTTTTTGCAAGATAGGCCTAATTAGAAAGCATTCAATGAAGTAAGAGGAATTCAAAGTTCATTGGATGAAAATCGGTTTTGAAATGGCTGAGATGTAAAAACAAAACAAAGTAAAATAAAGCGATCCTAATAAAAGTTGGGTCCCACCTTTTAATAGGATTGCTTTGTTTTTGATATCTCAGCCATTTCAAAACTATTTTTCATCAAATAAACTTTGAATTCCTCTTAAATGATATGCTTTTTCATATCTCATAAAAGGTTTCTCACTATCTCAAAAATTTATCATGTAAAACTTTAAATCCCATCCCACCCAAAACTATACGACACCTTTAAAGGGGCATTACCAGACGATTTTCATAATTTCACATCATGTAGTATCAATCGACAGCTCCATATAGATTCGTGGAAATTATTGTGGTCCTTAAGCAGAGAAACCAATAAACTGAAAGTCTTAAACACATTGCACTGAATAGTGTTGATGACATCAGAGCCTCACATGTATTCAGATAAGTAGCAGTGTAATTCCATCACAATACCGCTTGCTCAACAAAATCACCTGTGTATAGAATCTATGCATGCCTTCATATTTTGTTCTGCTTCCTTCAGCCCCGACTCACGCATTCTTATGGTGAGGCTGCATGTCATTCTTGTTCATTGCAATATACATTTTGAAAACATTCTCATTCCTCATCCCAATCACTATAAAGTCTGAAACTCTGTACTCAGTTTAACTATAGTTGTTCAAATGTAAAAGTCTGAAAATTGTCCCCTTTAAAGTCCCCTTTAATAGTCATCAACAGAGTCCGTTCAAAATGTTCTTTGTTGAGGTACAGAGAACCGAGAGGTCGGAGGTCCGTGGACTCTAGCAGGCATCAGGCATGTCAGGGGCGGGTTCTGCTCGTCCGCAGCGTCTTTATGCTTAATACATGAAAACATATAGAGGAAAGCAAGAAGCTGTACATACTTCATTGCCATCATTAGTGCCGCTATCGCGAGATGAGAAGGCTATACTGCAGTGATGTCATAGAAATTTGGAACTACATGAAAAAATTATAAAGAGCATACCATTTTAAAGCATAATGAAAGAGTACCTCATGGCCGACGGAACCGCCCCTCCCACTTTTTTTTCTTTTTTTTTTAACCCTGGAAGTGCGTAAGTGGCAGTATAGAAAGAAATAGATAGAAACCTTGAAGTGTGAGCGCGGTAACATTATGCTGAAGGCCTTTTTTTTTTCCTTTTTTTTTTTTCTTGTTAGCTCATGCAGCCCGGAAGTGGCCCCCTCCACTTTTGAAAACGTTCCGCCGGCGGTCCACACCTGACTTGTCTCCTTCAGAAACCAGGGGAAATATCTTAGCCTTTGAATGATATTGCGGCAACGAAACATGTATCTAAATCAAACCTTTGAAATTCAAAGCTTTTTATTAGGCTATTGTCAGATTTCCTTAAACATTACTGATGCATAAAATGATTGTACATTCATTGAATCCACAAACATAATGTTTAGGATAAATTTCCGAAAATTCTACCGATATCGGTCCTTAAACGACCCAGGACGGTGCTGTATGGTGTAGATAACTTAAACAGGCACATACAAAAATGTTTACACACAATGATATGACCCCCCGAAAAAAAAATGAATTGAGCTGAACATGCTTGAAATAATTTAAGCAGCCATACTTCTCATGTGGATCATGTATTTTGTCTACTTCCAATTACATCGACACCGTAGCTCAATAAGGACCTCTTTCCGAAAGCTGGGATTCATCAAGACGTACACGAAAGGATTGACGGCGTTGCTGATGTAGATCGTCACCCCGAGAAATGTAAAAAACAGATAGAGGGTTTTATTGCGAGAGGCGATGAGGACGAGATTGCTCACGGGTATGATGTAGACGACGATTGTCGGCAGCCACGTCAGAACGAAGACAGTGGTGATCACCAGCATCATGTTGGTCACTCTGCGTTCAGCGGGCGAGATCGAAGATTCCACTTTGTCGACAACGTCTTCATTGGACACGCTGCGATCATTCTTTCTGGTTGACAGTTTGCCTAGTTTCTTACTGGTGGCAGAGGGAGGACCGGATGAGGGTTTGACTAAAGTGGATGTGTGAAGTAAAAGATGCGGTGAGTCTATTGTTGCCAGGCTGGTTTGAGGATTGTTGAAGGAGAACGGTGTCTCTTTCGCATCGTTATCGTCAGCTATTACGTGCCCACGCGAGGAAGGGACCGTCGATTGAGTATCTTTGCATTTCGTCTCATCGCTTTCTACAATTTCTGATACGAAACTAACGCGTGTAAGCGTTGATCTTTCGTGGTCGCATATCACTGCGACAGACATCGGACTTGATGTCGCATGACATGTACTCGCAGCGCTTGTCGAAGCCTTTTCCGTGAACGTGGACTCTGAGCAACCCGAAGTGTTGTTTCTTGTCTTGCCTGGCTGCAGGATGGAGTCTCGAATTTGCCTTTGCCGTCGTAGTGCGCTGTAAACTCGCAGGTACAATACCGTAATCGATATAATATTCAAGATCGCAATGGCGATTACCAAAAAATTAGCGTAATAAGCGACAGACCCACCTAGAATTTCGCAACGAAATACGCCGTGGTCAAAGGTCATCATTTTTATAGCGGACATTGGTAACGAAAGGAGAATAGACGCTGCCAAACACATGATGGACATCACGATCGCTCTCCTTCCCGTGAAATACTTCGAGTAAGGACGACAGACCAGCAGGTAACGGTCCAAGGCAATCATCGTCCCAATCAAGAGCGACTGCATCAAGGAGACCATAGATAATACGTTGAGGACGATGCAGAGCTTGTCGGTGTAGACTTTGCCGATGGCTGCAAAGATGAACCACGTTAGTGGCACGATGATGCAGACAAACAGGTCCGTGATCGCTAGAACGAGCATGAAGATCTGCGTGCTCGTCTTCCGATGTCGTTTCGCGACTACGCGGATGGTGATGGCGTTACTTGGGATGCCAAGCAAGGCAAGCAGGGTGCAATAGACCAGCTGCAAGACAATACTTGACGACAACATAATCATATGCTTCCTTTTCTTTGCTACGAATTGAGATTCACGTCAGGCCGGACTCCACAGAGAAATGCTACATTTTGTACCAAATTTTGAACCTATGACTGTCCGTTGCCATGTAATTCGTATTATGTAGTACTATGACGATGATAGTTATTGAATACAAATTGCGAGGAGCGATAGTAATTTTTTATGTTTTTGCATACAGTGGCATATGGCACGATGAGACGAGAATGAAAATTTCAATCATACCTGAAGGACACGCAACAAAGTCACTGTGCATGGGTTATGAATAAGACAATTGATGCCGATGCCACAAGAGTTAGGGTCTATAATCGATACTTAAGTGAATGCTGTAACGCAGCCTCTAGTTTGCAAAATCTCTTGCTCCTGAACGCTATCCTCCGATAAACAAGAGTCATCGTCACATGCAGTGACATTCTTCAAATATTGGCTGACGATCGAAACCGGTCTCCATGGAAATGTTCCCAGTGATTTGCGATGTGCGACCTGCAGGAAATCAAAACTCAATCGCAAAAGTCGTCAATTTGGCACGCAGAAGGAGGTGGCACAGGGTAACCAAACCCAAGATCATGAAATAAAGGACCTTGAATATAATGTATTTATAACAACGGGAAGGGGGGGGGGGGGTACTAGCCAATCAGGCCTAAATTGATACTCATAGCGAGATGTTCTTACGCACATTATGTTTATTATATGCAATTGGAAATGAGCAGCGCGAAACAACTCGACGAATGTGTTATTTTCCGGACATAGATTAGGCATCCTTCAATCAGGCTGAATGGGCGTGTCAACAGTATATAGAATAGGAAGAAACGACATTCGATTCAGCTTTCATGACACACTACAAACATAATCACGCATGTGTATTTTTGTTTGAATTCGGCGAAGAACTTGTCCTACTGGCAGATGAGCCTCTAACTCCATGGTCGAAGTCATAACAAATCAAACTTGTTGTAGTAAACTTTAACGAAAGTAGAATTTAACCCTTGAAATTGATGTTGAATTTGTCCAAATGCGATTGTATAGGCCTACTGTTCATTTCATACAGGCTCACGATAGTAGAAGCTATGAGGGTAAGATAGAATTGATAGAGCGTGGGATGCCCTTTAGCCAATCAAATTCCAGCATTACAACATTAATGTCATGTAGGGAGGATTAATTGAGGAACAGGAAAAGACCTTTGACCCATTTGAACACACAATTTAATATAGTACCGTCAGACTCCAATATTGATAATCCCTACATGATAAATTATTCGAAGCAATGTACAGGTAGCGTTCAATTCTTTTAGCATATTCAGACGTGTTAAATGACTAGAATTCTAAAAGATAGTACACACTAAAGGTGTGATTTAAAACTTAGAACATTGAATAAAACATGCACGAAAAGGGATTATGTATACGGTATAGCGCACGGGCTTACCAGGGTATCACGTTCATTAAAATATTGGATGGTTGTTGGCGTGCGCGATCTGTTGCCCGTATTCACGCCATCGAAATTTAATAATCCAATGTAAATAGATTTAAAATACCCTTTTTAAGGTGCAGTCATGGTGCAGTGGCACCATATATTTAATTTCATGCGGCATAGAAAAATTATATACAATATAGCACCAATAAGTCACCGATATACGGTATAGAGCAGCAAACAATGATTTTTAGCTTCTTGATATCTCGACAACGGAGCGTTACGTCCATCCAACAAAAGTTAAAGGGATCGTATAGTTTTGGTTGAGACCTAATTTCAAGTTTCTAACATTTTTGGTGAGATGATTAGAAACCTCTTATGAGTATGAAAGAGCGTGTAATTCCATGAGGAATTCAACGTTTATTTGATGAAAATTGGTTTTGAAGTGGCTGAGATATCCAAAACAGAGCGATTCTGATAAGTGGGACCCACACTTTATTACGATCGCTTTGTTTTACTTTGTTTTTGGGTGTTTCAGTCATTCCAAACCCGATTTTCATCAAATAAACTTTGAATTTCTCGTAAAATGGTATGCTCTGTACTATTTCATAAGTGTTTTCTTGGTATCTCGCAAAAAGCCCAATTCTCATCTCCACCAATACTGTACCAACCCTTTAATGTGTTATAACGTAGGTGCAGTTCACTTGTCTCATTATCTTGTTGGAGTGACATAAGCGTCTACTTCATTGAAAAAAATAAAGAGAATATGGAATGAGTTATAAAAGATTGAAAGCATGCAGTCTGAAATTGTTGAAAGATGTACGTGCAGTTTTCAAATTCTTTTATACATTTATGCCAGCTATTGTACGTGACAGCGATTGACACGAGAAATATATCAGACAGTAAGTATAAATTTGGGTGCTGTTCGTTATTCCGAAGGTTCGTTATTCCGAAGTTCGTTATTCCGAAGGTTCATTAATCCGAAACACACAAATTCGCTATACCTAGAGGTTCGTTAATCCGAAAATGAAAAAGAGTTCTTTAATCCGAACAAAGATGTGGCGTTATTCCGAAGGTTCGTTATTCCGACAATTCGTTAATCAAAAAATGAAATAGGGTTCGCTATTCCGAAGGCTCGTTTATCCGAAAATGAAATAGGGTTCGTTATTCCGAAGGTTCGTTAATCCGAAAATGAAAAAGGGTTCGTTATTCCGAAGGTTCGTTGATCCGAAATGAAATATATAATACAGGGTCCGTAACGAACCTTCGGAATAACGAGCTTTGTTTCAATTTCGGATTAACGAACCTTTGGAGTAACGAACCTTATTTCATTTTCGGATTGATGAATCTTCTGAATAACAAACCATATCACATTTTCGGATTAACGAACCTTCGGAATAACGAACCTTCGGAATAACGAACCTTCGGAATAACGAACGTAACCACATTTAGTGTGTCAGATGTGATTGATAAGACTTAGTGTTTGATACAGTCCTAAAATTTCTTCTCTTGAGTTTCCGTATTCAGCGAACCACAATCATGAGCCATCCACGAGTCACACACACATACACACACACACACACACACCACATCGTTCGATAATGACATTTTAAGTGCGATGATTTTGAACATCAAGATGAATTCTGTTTATATACGAAAGCTGTCTGAACAAAGCCGCGAGCAATGATTCAGACTGTATGAAAAGTGTGTTTTAGTATCGCTAAATCCCCAAAATGTACGTCGTGCGAACAAAGGTACACCATAATGTTCGCACGATTCCAATATATAGTATTATCTCCCAATATCTCAGTAATATTTATTCTGTTCTGTCCCCTCTTTCCGATGGCAATTATACTAAAAAAATACATTCATCTTTGAATCAAACAAAGAGAGATAGAAAGATCCATTACTAGAAACGTACCTCACCTTTCTATATGTAGAATAAAATATACAACCAAAATAATAACAACATCGCTTCTTTCCGGTTTCTGATAAGCTATATTCCTTACCATAAATTGACCTATTGTATTCATGAAGGAGAGAGAGAGAAAAAAAAAAGAGGGGAGGGGGAGAAAATGATACAACAGAGAAAATATCATAAAACTTTAGGCACACTTTATAGTTTAGAAATCAACCGCTCCAAACTACGTATGCGAAATACTATTGCTTTCAATTACTTTCGCTAAACAGTTAAGTGATTGAGTCTATACCCCGATAAGAATCAACAGTTTAATATAGTACGTATATATTGCGTGATTATATACATAGTCTTTTTTTTTTCTTTATTGTCTAAAGGCCCAACTCGACTTTTCACCGGTCGTCAATGTATCAAGGAGAATGGAGCCACAACTGTCTTATTTCCTTTGAACCCATGTTCGAAGCCGCCGCTCAAAAATATTTGAAGCATGTGCCAAACAGGATCTGCCGCGCAGATACGAAGACAATTGACTCGTGTCTCATTGCATAATCACCAGCCACTTTCAAAGGAAGATATGTCTTTGTGATGGTAATTACTTTTCCCTATCCCTTCTTATAAAACGTAGCTTAGGAGGTACAGACACGAGGATGCGCGAATAGAAATTGAGCAACAGATGCTGAAATAAAGATGAAAATTACTCGACTGGGCATACCCGGGCACTAATCTGATATACTTCAAGATTATTCCACATTAGTTTCAATAATAAAACCAGCTTTCCAGGATGGTACAGTTTTAAACATTTTCACATGATACAGCTCTGATTTACACTTTTGCACAAATTTCGGGACGGGATTGACTTTTGTTTTACATGCTTTATCATTAAGTGAAATTTCATTTCATTTAATAAACTAATAAGCAAAATATGGCCAACAGAATGATAACGTTCAAAATAAATCTTCAGATTGCTCAGCAAGACGGCGGCGTCGAACATCGATCATCAAAGGCACAAGAGATCCGAAAAACATGGATAAGGAGGGATTGCCCATTCAGCTGTGTTAGCGAGGACACCGCTGTTCTTCCATGGGGTCCCGAGAGTATTGATGAGACGAAAAATTTTCATACCAACCATTATGAATAATCAACTAATTCAATAAAATGCGATCGCTCTTTTTCCCGTGATGTACTTTGAATAAGGACGAAAGACCAAATGAAATTGGCATGTGAAAGACAGTGGAATATGTTTAATCATTCTGAGTGAATGAATAAATGGATGAATGAATAAATAAATAAATAAATAACAAATAAACAGAACATGCACATAGAAATAATATAGGAATACAAGATATTAGGAGAAAATACGAAAGTTTGCTGATAACTAGATCGATCTGAGGTATTGATAAAGGATATCTACAGCTGCAGCCAAAATAATTTTATCATCCGTTTTGGGAGTGAGTTAGATTTCTTGCTCAACTAATGCCGTAATTCTTGAATGAAACATAATGGGAAAATGAATAATTTCTTATTTCATTATGATGACATCTATGGTTCAGGTACGTTTACAGAATGTGTAATGAGAATGTCTTAATCATAACGAACACATTTTTGCACTGAATACGCACGGTAACAATTCAGTGCGTCACTGTTATATCCTTCTTATACAGTCACTGGCTATCTATATAAAATTATAGTAGTCAGAGAAACTGACCTTCGGTTGTGAAGAACAGTGCTCTCATTCGGCACTGCTGGAGAAATCCTAAGGGCGCCCTCAGTTCCCATACGATTAGTCTTGTTCTCCTTTTGTTAGTATCGTTTTTAAATGTGATTTACTCTTGTTAATCATTCACTGCAGGGGCAGTGGATGACGATAAAACTCATTTGTAAGGAATACGAATTAATGAATTTACGTGCTTTTTATGACTGGCTATTCCTCTAGGATGATTAGATACAGCTTTAATCTTTAACCGTGTCTTGATGAGAGTCATGAAGATAAATGATCTTGAAAGCGAAAGAATATTAAGCCATAGATGCCAAGTTCAAAAAATTTTTATGAGTGAGATTTTCATGACTCGGCATCTCGGCGAGCATGCATGTGCGTGAGCGAGGGAGCGAAGCGACTGAGCGAGGGGAGGGGGGTGTCCACCCTCCCACAGTAGGGAGCTTTTTCAATTTTTAGCTCTTAATGGTGCAAGCTGGTGCATACTTAAGTGACTATTTTTTTTTACTTATTTTGAAAGACAAAAGGGAAATATGCCTTCACTTGCAACTCTGACTTTAATATTTTGGGCTATGCTTCCAATGCGTGAGAAAAACGGGTGTCATGCGTGAAATTGTGAGACAGACTCTAAATGCTTGAGTCTCACTCACAATGCGCGAGACTTGGTAGCTCTGTTAAGCAGAGTGGGTGAAAGTTGAGGTGTAAAAATTTTCTACAAGTTTTTCTCACTTTACAAATGAAATTAGTATGATCGCAACTCCTGCTCTGTAATTTAAAATACAAAAAGGAACGACGGGACGCGAACCTGTCTCATAATAGACGGGTCTTCTAGTCTTTAAATCAAAACTCAAAACACATTAATTTTATCATTTTAATTGTGCATTATTGGCAAGCATAATTCGTATTATCAGAAGCTTCTGCAGCGCAGTATAAGTAGGTCCAACAAAAGTACAGTGCATAGGTTTTTGCGCTTTATGATTTAGATGGATATCATCATTTTATTATGTTTCCTATATACCAGTTGCCAGGTAATATGACAGGGCTGACTGGTTGTAGATCCGGCATGATTATGCATTTGTTGTTTGTTGCTGTTTTTCACTTACTTGCTGATATACAAACAAGTTTCGCACAACTTCGCGCAAACCAGTAGCGGATCCGGGGGGGGGGGGGGGGGGGGCTCCCTGGGCGCCCCTCCCCTGTATTTTCGCCTGACTTTTTTTTTAAATTTTTTTTTATAAGTGGATATTTTCACTGGATTGGTAGGCCTACGATGAAGGCTTAGTCGATTTCAAGGCTCCCTCAAAATCGTTAAAAAAAAAAAAAAGTAATAAAGGGGTAGGGCCTACGGGCCCGATGCGCCCCGCCTGGATCCGCCACTGGTGGTGCAAAGTGGGGTGTGTTTGTTTGTGTGTGTGTGTGTGTGTGGGGGGGGGGGGCTGTTACTGGTATCATTAATTTCTACGTTTCCCACTTTCCAGCCATATTGTACCTCCCTCGCTGGATCATCGGGGGGGGGGGGGGGGGCCACGGGGGGTGAGAGGAGCTCACCTCCCTGATCATACATACCAACCAATCTTTGTCATCTGAAAATGAGTAAGAAATGCACACAAATGAGTTTACCTGTAGGTGTCGGGGCAGTACCTTCGAAATCGCCTACACGCTAAGAAATACGGGTTCAAATTTGAACACCCAAATTGTCGCTATACAACCACCCTATAGGGTGCAACCTTGCTCCCCAATAAGCAATTTGCACCCGTAAGAGGTGCAAGTACGCTGAATTTTGCAGGGGTGCGAATTTGCACCCTCAGTTTTGTGCCTATCAAGGGTGCAAACATGCACCATAAACATACATTGTGAATTAAAAGTTTGGACCACGAGTTTCAAGGTTTTACTCGTAAGATACATTCTGATGGATGTCTGTATCTTTGTAGGTACTCTACTTGCATAATAAAAGGTGCAATTGTGCACCTCATGGTGCTGCTATAGGGACATATAGGGTGCAAATTTGAACCTTTATTTTTTTTAGTGTGTTTACTACAATCACATTTCAGGAATGAAAGAAAAGTAGTCATTCATCCCCCGAAACAGCCTGCTTGGCGCCTCATCCCCCTATTTCCCCCATCACCATCTCCAAAAACCGCGTTGTCGCAACTAGGGCCTACCTATTTTCTTCTGTGCGTTACCGAGGTTATTCACATTCTGTAGTCTGATTTGATAATAGGATTACGCACAAATTATTGATCATGTCTTTAGGACTGGAGAATCATGCCCTGACTGTTGATTGTATTTCTCTCCACGCTATCTTGCTCGCTTAAATTGTTCCTTTGTGACAAGCGTTTGAGAAAGGTTGATGCATTCGTGAATCTTTCCCCTCGACCCAAGTGCCGATGCAAAGAGAGCTTGGTAGCGCTCAGCGTAGCCGCAGACAAACCTTCGCAAGCTACTCAACCGTGACAGGCAAAGCTCCCACGCCGGCCACGGACGTAACGATGTTATTTAATACACGTTCTCTACCCTCAATGGGAAGCGGAGCTTCTGATGATAATAATGAAGTCTGCAGAAAGGAAGAAGCCCACCCGCCCTGTCAGGCGGATAAAGGAGTCACTCATCTTCTTTAGTCATTGTATTGTAAGTTAAAAGGTTTGTTTGTTTGTTTGTTTGTTTGTTTTTCATTAGACTGTTTGATTGGTGCGGAAAGGAATCGTTTGAACCGATGGACGGAGAAATTGTTTTGAAGAAAGTAGAACACTTGCAAGTGGCGACGATGATACAGTATCGCATGCTCAAGTCAGTGCAGTGACTGAGCTCCAAAAACAGGTGTTATTTCATCACGCGTGTATGTCTGCATCGATGACATCCGTTGCTCACATGTTGTCGGTTTCTTTACCAGTGGCATGACAAATTTAGGATTAATACCAGGAATACCCTCTTCCCAAGATGTTGTGGCCGACATTGATTGCAATTCGGAACGATCTCCTCTGATATGTTGATCGAGCAAACTAACCCGGTATGGCGGAAGCATCTCCTCTTCGCTCCGGATCTGGCGGGGACGGAGTGCCCGTGTCCCTGGCGAAGCTCGCGTCCACTGAGCACGGGAAGCGTCACTTCTCGGACGACGAGATTTGGGCTATTTGCAAAGAATGCTGTTCAGCTCTGCAGTCCCTCCCTATGTCGTCTTGGACGGGAATGAAACAAATGCGACTCTGTCCCGAAACCATGGTCTTCAATGCCAATGGAAACATATCCATCGTCAAATCAGGTATACTAGACCCATGGCCATTAGGTCAGACTCGGTAGTAAGAGACCTGTCCAACAGATCTGAGCCTTGTCATTCTCAAATCGAATTGTAGCACAGTACTACATTTTGTATTACATGTATATACCACACTGTTGGCGTGCCACTAGTACAAGAGAGATAGGCCTACTGTAGAAGATTTGATTTGATTTTAATTTACTTTTTCTACATGGTAGTTCTAAACATTTCCAGGCGTGAAACCTACATGTAGCTGCACATAAAAAAAAGACAGATCTAAAAATTAGACTCATGAAAGGAGAAAAGAAATTTATTAGTTATAAAACCAGTAAACAAAATACAATGAGGATCAAAGAAACACAAGGTACTTAATTAATTAAAAACATTGGAAATGCTTGTCTGTTTATATGGGAAGAAAAATATAGAGAAGAAAGATATTGGTGGCATTAGTGAACAGACTAGTATCATCTTTGCTATTGAATATCAGAAGTGTATGGCCACAGTTTTACTGGGCATTGCAAAGCATTTTGTGCATAAACTTTCAACAAGGAGGTGACTTCAGTTAGTATTTTAGAGACTCTCCAGTCATGCCATAAATGATGTTCATTATTTCAAAGATGAGTATATTAGATCTGTTTAAAGGTACATGTGTATACTGATGACATAATTAAAGAATTCAAGATTAAACAGGAAATGTAAGGTGACAATGTAGTCTACAAAGCATACAAGTATTTCATTGAGTGCTCGAGTATCGTGATGATATACTTGATAGTACCTAATTGCAAGTCTTCTGTTATACCTTTGGGTTGGTACCAGGTGCGAGCATGCTTAGAAAGTAGCGTTCATGAAAGCAAAGCACTCGGTGAAATTTTAAAGAGCATACAATTCTAAGGGATATTGAAAGTTTATTTGATGAAAATCGATTTTGAAATGACTGAGATCTCTTTACCTCCTAAAAGTCTTGGCCTGTCACATTTTATTGGGATCACTCTTTGGATATCTCAGCCATTTCAAGACCTAATTTTATGAAATAAACTGTGATTTCCTCTAAGAATTACATACCTTGTATGTGCTTTCAGATTTCATAGAGGTTTCTCATTCAAATTCATGAAATTCTTCCGTCTAGATGCAACTGATTGACAAATTGCCCTGCATCGACGTAAGCATCGATGTAAATATTTACTTCGATGAAGGGCAATTTGTCAATCAGTTGCAATGAAAGCATCTCGACGGAAGAATTTCATGAATTTGAATAATTATGCAGTACCCGCTGCATGCTATAAGGATTAGAACCAACACTTGCTGTCGGGCGAAAGCTCGGTGGTCTAGTGGAGTTGATGCCTGTCCGTTGATCAGGAGGTCATGGGTTTGAATCCCACTCGAGTATGTACACCCATGATTTTTATCATGGCTGCTACTAAAACACTGATCAATTCAGTGCTTATTTACGTTGATGCAGAGCAATTTTTTTTTTTTTTGGTCATCAGTTGCAAAGGTTTCTCATTATCTCACACACTGTGTACACATGCACACACAAAAAGTTGGAAACCTACAGCCCTATAATCGACATCTAATTCAAAACTGTACCCTCCCTTTAAGTATCGAAGTGGCAGCCATAATGTTGTATTCAGGAAGCAGTAAAGATTTCTATTCCAAAAGATCTATCGTTTAGGTAGGTATTGATTGGTATTTAAAAATCTTCACTGAAGGTCAATCCCTCTTATTTGGAATTCTTTGGCAAAATTGATCACATGGCTTAATCCAGTGTGAGAGTGAAAGGGAATCCCAATTGACTTTTCTAAAGGTCACTCTTGCATCAGCAGTATCAAGAGTGTGTGTCAGGCTCATTTTATACATAATAGTGCCAAGACTTCACGTGTATTCAACGAGTTAGGATTACTTAAATGTGTTCAACAAAAGCTTGTGCTGCTCAGTACTGGGATTACTTGTTCAGTTCAAATGTGATTGTAATAATGAAGTTGAATCTAGTGCACTATTCTTCATAAAGATCAGGGAACTTAATATTTGACATTGTACGTGTAGCCTGTCAAGTAGTTTTTAAATGCAATGTCCCTCATTCAAGACAGGAATGAGTATTTTGTCTCATACATTTTAATATCTGCCTGGTCTTTGAAGTACATGTACATTGTATTAGGGAAATACCTGCACAGCTGTCATTGTTAGCGAGTAGGATGTGTGAAACAAATTAATGTTGTCAAAGGAGTCACTTAGTAGATTTTACATTTAATCCTTGTGCCTTGGGATAATATTGCCCAGTGCATCATTATTTTTTTGCACTTCTTATGCATTTAAAAATGTTGTCTTCGTCAACTGAATATTATGTGATTTCTACATTGGCATACAGATCTACATACTATGAAATGAGTGCAAGGATAAGTTTAGTGGACTTTTCTGACCTTCAAATTTAACTTCATTCAAATTGCCTCAACCCTCAAAAACACCATTATTTTGAAATTACATTAATATTATGCCACTTGTAGGAATAAATGAAGTATCACATCTTTGTATAATTGTACATTTCACTACCATGCCATGCAGAGGATACTTCCTACAGCCCCGGTGCTACGGTGCAATTAACTCACTGATAAGAGGCCAAAGCTTTTGAATTCTTAACGGTCATCGAAGCGCTGTGCGGAGGGAAGGACAAAAAATCTCGAAAGTTCACCTCCTCGTATCTCCCTTATTTTACAACCAAATCCCTTGAAACTTCACACATATATCAAATATGAATATATCATCCTTCATATGATTTTTGGGCAAAAACGCTGATGTATCTTTCGAGATATGTGTATTTTTCTGCTTGAGTCGACTGTGGGAAAGGGTTACGATTTTTTCCCGACACAAGTCTGCGCCTGCATGAATATGCATTTAATCAACATATTACTAGTCTGTATACACCAGACTCACTACCTGCGAAGTCTCGTGTTTGTGCAATTAGTAGTTAGGTAAAAATAAGAGCAAAAAGACAACCAACTTTAAGAGAAGATACTGGACATGCACAACTAGATCATCCTCCTGCGCATGCGTTTTCTACTGGTGAGTGCACGCTTACCCAATCAGCGGTGTCAGGCTCGGCGCAATGCGACAGAGGTCGATTTTCGGTCAGCAGGGTGGTGAGTGGGCAAGAGAGGAACCCTGCTTTGTGCTTCAACTGTTTCAAGCAGCACAAAAACCAATACATCGGACTGCGTATTCCTTACGCCATGGATTTTACGTGGGTCACAAGTGACAGTGATCTCGATTTTTTCCAGACATAGCTGTGCGCCAAATGATACAGAAAAGATATTTGGAGAGCAGCATGGATATACTACCATAAGTCATATACCGAAGTTTCATTTTTGTGCAATGAAGGAAAATGTGAGAAAATAACACTTGTTTTGAGACCAAATTTTCTGTTTTGGAAGCTAAGTTTCGACATTATTTTCACACGTTTATCCTCAATAAAACCCCAAATAACTAACATTACGAGTTAGAGAATAGTTTCTTCTTCAGTTTGCTGTATAGATTTAATCATTTGATGGCTTTGAGGTGAGATATTGCGATTGTCCTGCAACACTTCCCCAGCGGTTTTACGCACACAAGCTGTCTACTTTTTGCAACTGAGGCTTCGAGGTCATAAGCTTTTGGCGAGTTAATTGCACCCTAGCGCCGCGCCTGCCTAATCCTATAAAAAGACTTCAGCTTAACCCGTTGAGGATGGACTGATTTTGCTACAACACGCATTTCCTGTAGACTTCTGTCCGAGTATACTCGGGGCTCATCCTTAAAGGTCTAGTTTAATTTTGGGAGCAGTGATTTTAAAAATGTTCAAGATAATCACATTTGATGCATATGTGTAGGTCTGTTGTATCACAAAACATCCAACCATATAAGATTATTGCAATAAAGCCTAAAATATAAGGATATCAGTATTTTTCTCATCAAACCGTAACTGTAAATGGTTAAGTCTGGAAGCATTCTTATTAACTATTGTTCACATTTTGTGTATTTAACAGTACTTAAAATCAGTTATACGGATTAAATTTTTTACAGTGGTTGTTTCTATCCCTAACTCACATTTTAGAACTATTTTAAAGCACTAATGCTGGGTTTTTGTTTCATCTGCATTATGCCTCTAATGGGTTAAACTGTGAGAACAAAAACACACAACAGGAATGAAAGAGAGAGAGAGAATTAATGATTTGATGTTTTCTCTACTCACTGTGTATTCTGTTATGATATTATGGGCAGCATTTCCAGGGGCAGATCTGGGAATTCCGTAAAGGGAGGGGGGGGGGGGGGGGGCTTTACAAAATTAAAGGAGGGTGCATGCAACCCCCATCTTTTTCTTTTTATTTCTTTTGTTTTAACAAAAATTATGGGGGGTGCTAACTGCTCCCCTGCCTGGATCCGCCACTGATTTCAATAGTTTGTTGTCACTCTGCCCAAATAAGAGCCCTGTTGTCACCTAAAACATGGCCAGTCAACCATATCCATTGATTTTTGGGTTCAATAGAATCAGATGCAGTGTCTGGTTCACAATTGCAAACATGATCCATGGGAAAGCCACAGTTTTAGATAGATTATAGAATCACTCAAAACTCAGAATACAAGCAAGCATTGTAAGAGAAAATATGCTTCAGCTGTTATAGCAGAAACTCCTTGCACCGAGGATAACTGGCTGTGGTGGGAGTTTGTACCGGTAAATGTTTGCATTCTCAAAGCCGTGTGAGAATGTTCTGTACATGTGTGAAGATGAGCAAACACACCATGCCATTATTCCCAGGTCTTGTGACAGTTAGGACGCACCTCTATTATGCTCATCACAATCACAAGACATTACCTTCTCCAATCAAAGTGTAGCTTCCACTGGCCGACGGACACAAAGCGTACATGTATGCAGAAAGGACACAGCGGACGAGCAAAATTTCGGGGATGGCTTCATCTGCTTTCATCCGCTCCAGAAATTGACAAAATTGGCGAAAATTGGCGGTAACAGAACGGAAATAGAACGGACGTGGGTAGTATGTAGCGGGGATGTTAAACGGATGTTCATCGGAAGCCTAGCGGATGAAAGCGGATGGAAGGGGATGACAGCTCCGAAGGGGTTACCGGAGATAATTGCGAAACGGACGCATAACAGAAAAAGCGGATGCAGAGTGGATGCAGAGCGGATGCAGAGCGGATGCAGAGGGGATGCTTTCAAAATGCTTTATATACGAGATGCATGCGCTTCCATCCTTTCTATTAAACGTGCTATTAACGATGTAAAGACGTTCCACGTACCATATCTTTCCTCCCTCTTTCCGTTTTTAGCTGCAGCGGATGTGAGTTGCGAGGATGCCCAGAGGATGCAGAGAGGATGCAGCGGACGTTTAAGGGATGCCGCACGGACATACAACGTTTGTTGCTCGTATGTCGCGGATTTACATCGTACACAGCGGAAAGTTCATCCGTTCTAAAAGTTTTAAGCAGCTAAAACTTTTTGCGCGGATGAAATCACAGTGGACGGATGCTCGATGGATAGAGCGGATGAAACACGTATGCGATGGGTACACAGCGGATTCGTAGCGTTTTCCAACGGATGGCAAGATTTTTTGTACGCTTTACATCCTCTTTGCATCCGTAAGTGCAGTGGGACCGGGCCTTTAGTGGTTTCAAACATGTCATAATTCTGTCAGCCAGGCAGCATGTCATGGAAGAAGAGCTTCCTTTGATTGACTGATTGACACTCAACAAGGAAGGAACCATGGAAAAAAACCCTCCTATCAAATCAAATACACACACACACACACAACACACACACACAAAATAATAATCATTGAACTGTGATTAAACACTCAGAAGATGTAATGTGATTTTAAATGAAATTGTTCAGTCACTTCCAAGATTATTTGAAGTCTTGTACAGAGACCTCTTGTTGAGAGCCTGTTTTGCTTTGTTTCATTTTCCATCTGAGAAGATGTTTGGATAGCCCAAGAATCAGCTACACGAGTTGGTCTTCCATGGGATCCAGTTGGATGTGAGGCAGGACATCTTCAGTGGGTTAAACACCCTGCTCTGGGGTCTAGCTCCGGTTTATATGCTCTCTGGTGCTCTCTTAATACCGGTAGTCTTATTTGTGAACATGTACAGTATTCATCGCATAATCGGGCATCTGATAATCGGGAACCTCGCTTAAATGACATACACTTCCCAGAAACATTTCCAATGCACGTTATTTTCACTGGATAATCGGGCGGGGACCTCTGATAAACGGGACAATTTTTCTTCAAGCGATCTTTGATTTTGTTGATATTTTACACAAAAAATCTACCAAAATACCACAACAATATTTCAAAGATTCCCTATCAGTTGTCGTTTACATCAAACTTACAAAGCAAGCTTCGGACTGGTGTGTTTTGACCTCCATCCATCCAGTACACATACATGTACATTTCAGCTCGCTGCCCGCCTTCGCTTTTCTGTACATGTGTATATATGGCGAGCTAGATCGCTACATATTGACAACACATGTACAGTGCAGTGATCGCGGTATGTAAAGTAAACAATGAAGCCGTGATGATTGAATGATTGAAGGACTTTTCATTGACGTTCCCACATCAGTTCTGCGTAATCATTTCCCATGGTTGTGGATATGTATTTATACGGAACGCCCTACGTGTCCAAGAATTCTACGAATATAAGAAAGTGCTAGCTTTTAATCCACATATTTTGTGTTCGAAGAGAGGTGACAGAAGAAGAACCCGGTTGCGATTACTCTACATCATTGCGAGAATGCAGGGAGAGCTAGAGGGTCGCGCCGAGGGGAAGCGTGGTTGTGTATTCATGTACATGTACAGTACGTCAGTATATGCATGTGTGTGTGTGTGTGTGTGTGTGTGTGTGCGTGTGTGTGCACTACATGTACATGTCGTATGCCGTTAGTGTATGGTGAGTGCTCATCGCGAAATCGGGCACCCCGCTTAAAGGGGCCGTGTTTGCTACTCCCAACCTGTCCCGATTATGCGATGAATACTGTACCTGTACACAAAACTAAACTTGGGTGGAAGAAAGCTAACTTTAAGCAGGAGACATACAGCTATTTATGGAGCTGGCAAAATTCAAATTCAAGCAGGAGAGTGGGAAATTTTGTGAATAATTTTGCGAAAATTGCAGAAGAAGAAGAGCTGGAGTCTCTGCTTGTCAGAAAGATGATTCTTTTGTAATTATCTTGTCATAGTTCTGATTTTGAATACCTTGGCAGGGTGCTGCAAACCCCTTTGCTCAGGGCAACTACTGTAACAAGCATGTGCTGTAAACCCAATACAAAATATGAGACCTTTGTCCAAATGCTCATCATAGCCTAATAGGAGAAGTGTTATTAGTGGAATTCACACTGATGCGAATTACTGTAGAGGGACACACATCTCAAGATTTTTATCACGATCCAAATCTGTAGATTTTTGCCTTTGAGACATGGACACAAAAATCCCACTGTGAAATACTGTAGTGCAATCCAGATCCCAAGAAGTCTTGCAATTATTTTGGAATTATTATGATAATCTGAGAAGCAGTGCCATAATAGACACTGCAGCAAGTGTTTGAAGGCTGAAGAAAAAAAAAAAAAAAAATCTTGAAATCTTATATCCCTTCATTTAAAACACCAATAATTAAGCAGTGTACAAACACAAGGCACTTCTACAAAGGGGCACCATTTGGGTAGATTTTGGGCATGCGCAGTTTGGTTGACAAAGTACGGTTGTATAGCGATCACCAATAAGCGCGATATTTCTGTCTATCTGAATGGGTGCAAAAACATCCTGAGATTTGGATTGGAATTTGTATCCCGCTGTTTTGTCTGTGATGTGAATGCAGTTTTGTATAATACTGCCCCTACATGATAGTGTGTTTCACACTCTAAGCTTTTGCATTTTTGGAAATGCTTGTGATGAAACTTCTGTAGCTCTCCTTGGATAAATCTGTAATTACTCCATTGACAGAAGTCAAGTTTGTTTGTTTGTTTGTTTTTATTCACTTAGAACCATGAGGTTTCTACATACTGTGGTTGTGTACACATGTTGTGTTCATTGTTACATCTGATGAAGAGTAGTGCAGTCTGTATAAATGTTCCTGACCATACAATCTATGATCCAAACACTGCAGTTGAACAGTTCTTAAAAGTTGGGAGAAAACTTTGAACTTCCAACATAGAGCTATCCAGAATGCACAAAAATCAAAGTGATCATGGCCAAGATATTGTACATTGTAAATCATTGTCAAGGGGGTCATATCTTACCCCTGACACTGAACCAAAATGCTCCTGCATGCAGCGTCCCTACTGTGTGATCTGTGTATCTTGTCCAGACCACACAGTGGCGCTGTATTGTGCTGCAGGCCGCGCACACACACAATTCTGAAACCGAGGTTGGAAAGGGGAGAATGATGTTCCTATGGCAACCATTGTAAACAAAACTGGGAGTTTGTATCCACAGGCAATTTGGGAATTGGAAACCTCAATAGTGAATGCCTTTGAATAGAAAGTAACCTACTATTTTGATAAATAATGGATGAACTTGATGAATATTATCAGTCCAGGACAATAATGTGCACGGCATTATGCTTACAGGGCTCAGCAAAGTTTTTGTAAAGTGTTTGGCAAGTGCACCTGGTGTAACCGATGTGGATCATTGGTAGATAGTAGGGATTCTAACGAACCAGATCCTGTACTCGGAGAGTATTTTGTAATCTTTTTGACACACAATCCAAATGAATGAAGATTATATAAGTCCCATGAGGTCCCTCCCACCAGACACAGACTGGTGTTTGTCCACCCAATGTACAAATCAAAGGGAAGTTTCCAATCAGAGTGGGGAACAGACATTTTGTTCCTGCATATTTAGAAAACTCAGAACCTATGCTTTTTCAGGAGTGAGGGAACAAGAGGTTAAATCCCTTTACAATGGCATCACAAAAAAGGCCTGCCGTTTAAAGATAGTCGCTTCTTCCACTCATCCAGTCTATTTGCGCTTCAGTGTGTGTCGGATTGTGTGAGCTGTCATAGACTGTATTCCGTGCAGACTGCTATGGAATGACAATTTGTGTAACCGGTACCTTTTTTTCTTTTTTTTTTTTTTTGGGGGGGGGGGGGGATATACAACCGTACATTGTATTAATCACTGTTAGCTAATGTATGTGATCTGTAAGGCAGAAAGGCACTGCATTTAAAATGCAATGCTACTTCCATGTTTGGATTGACTGTAGTAGTAAATGAATAAAAAATCAGACTGATGGAATACATGTACAGTAGTACAAGTTGAATCGTAAAAGTGAGATGCGAAAATATGACAAAGTTTAGAAATTTGCAAGGTCTACATATATTTCTTGAACAATAATGTTGGTTTCATAATTATAATTTCAACATTTCAATCCTCTTTTATTGGTTTGCACCCAAGAAATGCTTCAGAATTAGTACTACAGAAAACAGAAAACTACTAAAAATCATTTTTGAAAGATTTTTGCAAACTGTGATTCAATGCAGTTACTTTGTTTTGTTTCATTTTCAAAAGAAAGACCATTAACATGGTTACAGAAGATTTGTATGCAGGTTAGGAGAAGACTTGTGAGGTGATGACATCGTCAAATTTGCATCTATATTTTTTTCACAATATCTGTCCCAGGAAAAACATGATATGAATCTTCAAATTCTGTTAATTTACCTTTGTGTGATGAATTTAACCTCCCCCAATTTTTATTTCACTCTTGTTATCAAAAGTAACTGTAGTATGGAGTGGAATTGTGTCTCGAAGGGGGCTTCATGATATAAATTTGTGGTTTTTTATGAAGCAATTTACTCAGGAATCCCTGCTAAAAATTGCAGAGACTCCAACTCTCCCGCCGAAAACCCAAATTTGCAAAATCTCCCGTTCTCCCATTTGAGATTTAATTTCTCCCGCCCTGGCTCGTTGTCTCCCGTTGGAAAGGATTTCTTACATATTTCTGTCATATGTTGAAAAAATAAGTCTTATTAACTCTTAGATAGCACCAGAGAGCATCTAGAACCCTGGCAATTTCGCGCTTCGCACACATCAACTTTGAGTCTCCCGTTTGCTAGGGGTTTCCGGCGGGAGAATCTCCAGATCAGAAGGTACTTTGGGTTGGAGTCTCTGAAATTGTGGTTTACCAAAATTGTCAGACTGGTGTTATATGAATGCTCCAATTTGGTGCATACTGATGAATAAAAAAAAAGAAAGAATCTCAACCAAACATGCTGTAATATTGGCAGCGCTGGGTAATCAGCTGTTAAAAAAAAATGATGTTGACTCATCCAATTGAACATTAAACTTATGACTTCTTTTATCGAGGCCATTTTCTTTACACTGAGAATTCACATGGGTGAAATAATTTGGGAGGTACATAAAGATGATTGATTTTATGTGGAAGTTTGACTCCTGAATAACAATTGATGGATTTATGCCTGAAATCAATTTTTAGTACATATGTTTTTATTACTTAGCTGTGATTTGTACTTAAATCACAAACATGTGTACGTGACTAGTAGCTGGTAGGAGAAAGTTGGTGGGGGGGGGGGAGCATTCTGAGAAGGGCAAGCGAGTATAGTCATCATTTGATTTTCGTAATTTGGTGGATTGGCAACTCAGCAAGAGTCTATTTCTCATATTACTATCCACAAGGTTACGTGACAAAGTGGTTGTCATTGCTTCAAATGAAATTTTCACAAATTTTCCATCTACCAAAAGCTATCTAAAGGCATTACCAATTGCAGATTGATCTAAAACCCATCTTTTATGCTTCAAAATAGTTCTTAAATGTGAGTTACATTGTAGGGATAGAAACAACCAATGTAAAAATGTTAATCAGTAAGTCTATAATCAGTGTTAGATATTGGTTAATAAACAAAATGTGAAAAATGATTAATAGAATTGATTCTAGACTAAACTGTCTACAGTTATGGTTTATTGAGAAATATAGTGATATCTTCTTATATTTTATGCTTTATTGCAATTTTTTTTTTTTATATGTTAGGATGTTTTTTGTGATACAACTGGCCTACACATACGCATCAAATTTGATAAATCACACATTTCTTAAATCACTGCTCCCAATGGTAAACATTTTTCAGTTTTCCAGTTTCCCCATGTTTTACTGGTCCATTCCTGAAAAAGTTACTGGTCCGACAGTGATTTTTACTGACCCCCAGGGACTGTTTGACCAGTGCCAGTGTGCAGCATTGTGCGAATCTGGTAGATTTTGGCAAGAAACTTTTAATGTGTGCATGAAGGAAATTTACCAGCCCAGACCGCAAGTACACTAATTATCCCATCTAAGTAAATTTCTAGAGTGAAAAATCTCAAGGTTAATTTGAAATGGTCGTTGTCAGTTGTATAGAACTGTGCATTTCTTGAAGGGAAATGGGAATTGTATGAGTCTACATGTTACTGTACATGTATCTAGAAATATTACAAGTGTGTGTGTGTGTGTGTTTGTTTTTTTTTTTGTTAATTTGAACTTCATAGACTTTATCAAAACATGTATAACAGGGTTTTTTTTCATTAAGTTTATTTAGTGCAATTGATCTGCTAGCATTTGTTGAGTTAATGTATCTTTTCAAACATGATATGGTCACCTGCTTTTTGTTGTGAGTTTCACCATCTAGATCACAAATTCTTCTTGCCAGAGGCTCTAATTACAGTGTATGCTCATAGAGTCCTAGACAACAGTATTCCAAGTGATTGAAAGATGTCCTAGTATGGAAATACATGTACCTGAACATTGATGGATTACACATTAGTGCTATAAATCCTCACTTACAAAGAGATCCCAGGGGGCATTTCATGAAGCATTTTGTCCATCAAAGTTGTTGGACAAATTTGTTCTCAGCCAATCAGATGCAAATATTTCAGTAGCTTGTAATAGTTCGTCTGAAAAATATCGACCAAAATATATCATAAAATGCCCACAAAAAACCCTGAATTTTCTGTGATCATTTGTAGCTTTCAAGTGCCAAAACTTATTTTAATATCTCTCTGTATTGTATTTTTATTTAAAAAAATGACAGAAATGTTCAACATTTAGGTTATAGATTGATTCCAAAGCTTTCAAAGTGTACAAATGATTCATTCCTGTATTCTTTTTACCTCCAAGGGGATGCAATGCTGATATTGAACATACAACTTCCCAATACAACCAGGGAGGTTTTCTCTTGCAATACCTCCCTGACAAAGATTAGAAACTGCTTGGACAGAACTTATCATGGTCATTGCTTTGGAAATACTAAGTGTAAAACAGAATCGTTGTTGCCCTCATACTATACTAGAAAAAAAAAATACTAAATTAGAGCCATATCTCAAAACAACTGGAAATTTGCCTGTCTCCATGGAATTTTTGCAAATATCTATATTTCATGACCTTACTGACCCCCAGCATGCTAGCTATTCAGCACTAACCCTCCATTGGGATATCAACACACCTTACATTGATAACTTCCAAGTTGACAGTGAACGTGATGCTATGCGTGTTGCCTCATGACCTTTGACTCCATATGTCAGACACAATCAAATTTCTCACTCATATTGATGCCACAAGGATTTAGAATTTTCTTTTCTTGGCGATTTGTAGCAATGATTTGTCGAGCTTGCATAAAATGCGTCACTGCAATGGTCAACATTTGAAATTGATATCACATTTCTCACCTCAGAGGAAGCAGAGGCAATTTTATGTAATTATTTCAGATTTTCTTGTGATGAAATATCAATTTAAATCCCAGAGTGAGTGATTTTGTTTGAATTGAAAATTACCCATTCGTATGAAACGTAGCGAATTCACAGACATCATAAAGCAAATGATGATTTGTCGAGCTTGCGTAAAATGCAGCACTGCAGTGGTGAACATTTAAGATTGATATCACATTTCTCACATCAAAGGAAGCAAAGGCAATTTCATGTAGTTATTTCTGATTTTCTTGTAATTAAATATCAATTTAAAATCCATATTGAATGATATTGCTTTGAATTGAAAATTATCCATTAATACGAAATGTAGCGAATTCACATCATAAAGCATACATTTCCCTCACCCCTCCCATACAAAAAGCAAAAAAGAAAAGAGAGAGAGAGAAGAAAAGGAAATGGGCTTTAATGTGTAAAATAATGCTGGAATAACATGATTTCAGTGGATGAACCCATTGAAGATGAGTCCCGAGTAGACTCGATCAGGTGTCTATGGGAAATGCGTGTTGTAGCAAAATCAGTCCGTCCTCAACGGGTTCAGAACAAAAATGTGAAGTACTTGCCATAAAGATATGCTGCCAGTATCGCAATCTGAGAAAATACGAAATAAAAATCTTGGGAAATATGATATATATACGTGTATCGTTCCACCTACCCACTACAATGTAAGTAAGAATATAAGTTGGATACACCGGCCATGATTAAAAAACAACTCATTATCCTGGCAATTCATGTAAACCAAACAGGTTTCCTGGTAGACCCTTTCGACGTTTGCAGGCAAATTCCAAATGGTGGAAGATGACTTTTGAGGCCTCTGAAAACCAATGTTTCCTTTGTGCAGTCTTATAACATTGTGTAATATTCAAATTGAATGTATACTAAAGTAGATCAAACAGCAGAATGGAAAGGAAGAAGAACAACTGCAAAACAAAACAAATTGTAAAGATTAAAACTTTGTAAAAGGAGAGCAGGGTATACTTGTTCAGTACTGGGTAAGTGGAAATTGTAGGATAAGAATAACTCTATATCTCCCATTGCAATGGTGAAATATGTTGGCCTACAAACCTGTGCAAAAATGTTCATATCATTTGTGTCTGTGCACAAAGTTAAATTTACCAACAAAAATGAGACAGTGTGGGATAGATACAAAGTAGACTACTAGTATTGTTCTTCATAAATAAAGTACAGTGTGATAAATGCACTTTATGTCTTCCCTGTGTTTTCAGTAATAGCTCAAATGGCCATTTGAAAGTTCCTTGCAAAAATCATGTTTGTTGTGAAATACATGTACATGGGGGCTATCTATAAACAAGTTCTGACAATGCTACCAAATATCCTGAGGTCTCCATGTGGTACAATAACCACAGCCTTGCATTTAATCCAGACTTGGCCAGTGTTCAGGACAAAGGAAATCAATATCTGACCAGTCAATCTTCAGTTGCCTTTGAGGCATGTAGGAGAACATTTTGTTCATCTTTTAGGAGCTGTTAAGGCAGAGCAGACCCATTCCCTCCGGGCGTCTTTGTCCCCACTTAATGCCTTGTTCAGTGAAAGGAGGAGATTACAGTTGGCATTAGTAGCAGACACAGAATGCCAGCTCTCCGTCTTAAATGATTGTCGAATTGATTTGAAATGTAAAGAAATCAATGAGCATGAGTTCTAACCTCTCCCAGTATAGGCGTGTCTTCATCAGCCCGAAGTTCAAACTAGCGGGACATTTTGCGGTCTTAGAAAATAGCCCGATACAGCGAATGTGCGTCTTCATCAGCTCGAACAGCCTGCTTCGGGAAATTAGTCCGAAAATTGACGCATGCGCACTTTGCAATATTACTCTGCCTGGCTCGCGGTTCGAAAGTGGATTTCCCCGCTCAAAATCTCCTATATCACCGTATGTACGATTCTACAACCAGGGAGGTGAGCAGTACAGCAAATTCTCTCCAAAGGGATATTAATAACTAAACGCTACTCTTTCTTCTGTCCAGTGAGCGGGCATCTTATATGAAATTAACGAATTGCAATGTTTAAACAAATCCAAAATGCACACAATCTGCAAGAATCTTCAGCTAAGGTATGAATAGAGTGGACCAGAAGAAGAAGTTTACAACAAAACAAAACAAAACAAAACCAGCTAGCATGCACGGCACTGAGTTTTAATAGGGAGGTGAGAGAAATAACCTCCCTGGTTTTAAAGATGACAACAACAGTAGGCCTATAGTACACACATGTGATCCTTGAATACACCGTGCGTGTAATGTACTATACACAATCACTATAGCTGCTTGTACATGCGCTTTCCATTGCCAGCTGGCTAACCAGAAGCGTGGAGGGATCGAGAAAATTTCGGGCTGATGGAGACACACCCAAGATAGCGCGCTATTTCACGAATTAGCGCTCTAGTTGACGAACTAGACCAAGATTTTGGGGGAAATTTTCCCGATCAAATAGCGCGCTATCTGCGTCTTCACTACACAGATAGCGCGCTATTTTGACATCGGACTAGTTTGGTAACCGCAAGATAGCGCGCTATCTTGAAACTTCGGGCTGATGAAGACACGCCTTATGAGTTGGGATCAGGAAGGTGGGGGGGGGGGTAGTTAAGACAATAGGAAGAGAAGGACCTTGAAGGCCTTTGTTAACCTCTTGAATGTGAAACAGATGATCTCTTTAAAGTCCCCCCCCCCCCCCCAATAAAAAAAGAAAAAAAAAGAGAGAGATGAAGATTAGAAACAAAGAGGCTAAGTTGTAGAGGAAAGGGATTTGGGATGGTGGCAAGGTTGTTTGGAATTACTGTACATGTAAACCTGATATTTTCTAGTTTTGTACTTATGATGTACATTGTATTTCTTTCAAGAGAAAATCGATTTGTTCTTCATTCATGTAATATTTTGTAAAGAGAAATTTGGTTGTACCTTTAGGTTGACTTCAGTGAAAGGGATGAAACTCTATACAGTATAAGTTCCACATGTTTTCACAGTAGTTTTATTGGTGACAATCAAGTGCAAAGGAATGGTATACAATGTAGTTTTTGTTGAGACCTGATTTCAGGTTATTAACTTTTTTTGTGAGATAATGAGAAACCTTTTATGAAATATGGAAGAACGTAAATGTTTATTTGATGAAAATTGTTTTTGAAATGGCTGCAATATCCAAAACAAAGTAAGCAAGATGGGACCCATCATTTATTGAGATCATTTTGTTTTACTTTGCTTTTGGACATTTCAGCCATTTCAAAACCGATTTCCATCATATAAACTTTGAATATCTCTTAGAAGTGTATGCTCTGTAACATCTCATTCATAAGTGGTTCTTAGTATCTTGCAACAAGTTGATATGCTCAATCTTCATCTTCACCAATACTATACTATCCCTTGAGTTAGGTTATGGTGGCATCTTGATGTAGCTCTCTGTTGAGGTGCTGATGCTGAGAAAGGTAGCATTCACAACCAGATGGCTAAAAAAAAGTTTTCATCATTATTTTAAAGTACAAGTCATTTTTTTTTGTAATATCACAACTTATTTTATTAGGGTACTTTCCACAGTAAACAAAGAATGCATGGCAAAAAAAAAATTGACTTATGATGAGCCCAGTTCAAATGGGAATGCTTGCTGCTGTGTCACACCAAGAATTATCTCTTCCCATGCGAGGTAGTGTCTGTTTTGTCAGTTTAGCCCATGAGAATTTGGCAGTATATATTTGGGCACCCAAGAAAGAAGAATACTCTAGAAGTGAATTTGCTAAAAATGCTATCCTTTCATCACAACAGTCTCAGCATTTTCTCCTGAAGACAGGAATTGTCTCAATCTTGCACTGAACAACAACATAGGTACCTACATCATGGAATATCATTGTGAAGTAGTGTGTGTGTGTGTGTGTGTTTTTATTTGATACCATCTGAAATATGTTCTATTTTAAGAGAAAACAGAATACCTTGTCATGTAAACATTACATCACCTCCATTGGTTTTAATAGTAGATCTTCTATGAGTGATTCATAGATATGATAAGCTGATTTAATAATCATTCAAAACTTTTGCATATGAGTAGAAAAAAAATCTTGTACATTTTGTACACTAAATTGCTACGCTATCCAACAAAACATTAACAAACATGGCTACAACATTTAAATAGAAAAATAACTAGACTAGTAAGTGAAGTGGGGGCATGAACAGTAGAGCAATAGCTATAGCTCATGACTGCATTTCTCTATGCTTATCTCAACACATAAAAACACATTTTCATTACACTGTCTATGCCCGGCTGCCCTGCCAAAAAAGATCCTCATTACCTCATGAGTGAAGCAACCAGTCTCTCAATTGGAATGTTACACCATGGCTGCTTTGATAATTGAGGGACAAAGTGAATCTTTTGCCTCCCACAGAGGTATCCACGGGCTGCAAATTACAAGAAAATAAGGAGTTATTGATCCAGGAACCAAGTGTACACATGTGATGAATAGAACCAGTTTGTGCATAGTCAACATAGGCATAGTATACTTGTGAGCGCACACAAAGTATACACTCACTCTCACACATATAATGCAAAATAAACCATTCACTTGATGAAATCAGACAAGCAAGGGTCTGCAGTTTTGAATGCGGCTTGAACAACATCAGATTTCGTGAATAAAGCTTTGAGCTGAGGGTTGACTATGAGAATCATGAAAGAATGACTCTAACATGAATTGCAATTTCCAGCATGTGTTTATCTTAAACTTGAGTAAATCAAATCCACACATTGCAGCAACATTTTATGCATGAATTGAAATGTCATGATTTGATTGACAGCTAGGTCTCAAACAAAATACATCCTGAAGTCTTCTCAAATCATGGGTTTTTGTTTCAAAGGAGATGTACATTGTATAATGAGTCTGAATAGACACCCAAAGTCAAAATACCACCTGAAGTCCTAGAAGGTAGAAGTGTAACCTAGCATTATTGGGTGAGAGAAAGATACATTGTAGGAGGGCCAAGGATGAGATTTATGGAAGTGGTTCAAAGAGAAGAGCAGAAGGTGATTGAGAGTGACATTAAAATGGAAATCCACCAAAAAATTAACTTAATTCAAAAGAAAGAGAAAAATATCCCCTGCCAGAATGATACATAAATGACTAAAATTAGATGAGAAATAAGGAAGATATGACATTTTAAAATTTCACATTGTTTTCGGAAAACAATTCCTGACCAGTCCCTATGAATATTCAAATCAGGTACCATGTCATACGCTCACAATGTCATACCCTCACAATTTCTAAATTCATTTCATATACTGTATACGCTGTTATTTTCGCGTACAGATATTTTCGCGAATGACGAGGTCATAGACATTTTCGCAAGATGTTGTTTTCGCAGTCGACGCCGACGCTTACGTTAATGCTCTATTAACAAAGCGCATGGAGACAATTTCGCATGTTGTTAATTTCGCGATCCAACTGCAATTCGCGAAATTCGCGAAAATTAAACCCTTGCGAAAATAACAGTGTATACAATATACAGAAATTACAAAAATCTCATATTCCAGCTCTATAGGTATAAAAATTGTCTTACAACCACCCAAAATGAAAAGGAACAAATGTTAAAGGGAAGGTAAACCCAAAGAGCAATGTGGATTGAGTGAAAGCAGCAACATTAGTAGAACACATCAGTGAAAGTTTGAGAAAAATCGGACAATCGATGCAAAAGTTATAAATTTTTAAAGTTTTGGTGTTGGAACCGCTGGATGAGGAGACTACTAGAGGATATGACGTATGAGTGGACAACAATACAAAGAAAATATAAAGGATATTCAACAAAAATTCACTTTTCTAGAATTATGAAAGAGCAGTGGACCAAACGCTTTCAGAAAGCAGGGGGAATAATTGCTAACCCTTAACATATGTCAATATCAAGTTGATGGAATTTGTAATTTTCATGAAAAATGGATTTTTGTAGTATTTTCTTTATATTTTCTTGATATTGTAGTCCACTCATACGTCATAACCTCTAGTAGTCTCCTCATCCAGCGGTTCCAACACCAAAACTTTAAAAATTCATAACTTTTGCATCGATTGTCCGATTTTCTTCAAACTTTCACTGATGTGTTCTACTAATGTTGCTGCTTTCACTCAATCCACATTGTTCTTGGGGTTTATCTTCCCTTTAACTCCACTTTATATTGGTAAGGGAACATGCTTTCACAGAATTAGCTAAAAATAACAATTTTTCGAAATTTCATTTGTAACATACATGAAAAATTATGAGGGTATGACATCATCAACTCGCTCATTTGAATATTCAAAAGCACTGGTCAAGAAATGTTTCCCCAAAATGTGTGAAGTTTCAAAATGTCATATCTTCCTTGTTTCTTATCCAATTTTAGTCATTTTTTAGCTCACCTGAGCCAAAGGCTCAAGTGAGCTATTGCGATCGCCCTTCGTCCGGCGTCCGTCGTCCGTCGTCCGTCGTCCGTCGTCTGTCGTCCGTCGTGCGTCGTCCGTCGTGCGTCGTCCGTCGTGCGTCGTCCGTCGTGCGTAAACTTTTACATTTTTATCTTCTTCTTGAAAACCCCAAGACCGATTTTCATCAAACTTGGCAGGTAGCATCCCTAGGGGGTTAGGAACTCAATTTGTTAAAATGGGCACCATGCCCCACCCAGGGGCCCCCCAGGGGGGCCCAAACCCCCCAAAATTAAGGAATCTGTAAAAATCTTCTTCTCTAGAACCAGAAGTGATAGAGCTAAGTTAATACTATGAGTTAGTACATTGATGACTGTAGTTTCAAGTTTGTTCATGGCAGAATCAGGGGTGCCCCCCTTGGGACCCAGGGGAGGGGGGTGGGGAGGGATCCTAATGGGGCCTGAATTATACATTTTCATCTTCTTCTTGAGAACCCCATGACCAATTTTCACCAAACTTGGCAGGTAGCATCCCGAGGGGGTTAGGATCTCGATTGGTTAAAATGGGCACCATGCCCCACCCAGGGGCCCCGGGGGGGGGGGGGGGCCAGACCCCCCAAAATGAAGGAATCTTTAAAAATCTTCTCTAGAATCAGAAGTTATAGAGCTAAGATAATACTATGAGTGAGTACATTAATGACTGTAGTTTCAAGTTTGTCCATAGCAAATCCAGGGGTGCCCCTCTTGAGGGCAGGGGGGGGGGGGGGGGTTGGGAAGGTCCAAATGGGGGCCTGAATTGTACATTTTCATCTTCTTCCTGAAAACCTCATGATGGATTTTCGTCAAACTTGGCAGGTAGCATCCCTAGGGGGTCAGGATCTCAATTTATTAAAATGGGCACCATGCCCCACCCAGAGGGCCCCAGGGGGCCCCCAATCTCCCCAAATTAAGGAATCTTTAAAAATTTTGGCCCTTATTGTACATTTTCATCTTCTACTTGAGAAGCCTGGTCAAATTTTAGTAGAGCTGTGAATAATTTAGATTAGTGACTGCGTGAAAGGTGAACTTGCGATACTCAGGTGAGCGCTAGACCCACGGGTCTCTTGTTATCATTTTGTAGGGAATTCTTTCTTTTGAAGTTTATTTATTTTTGGGTGGATTTCTTCTGTTGTACCTCTTGGAGGGTGCTCATGAGAGATTAAGGTGAAATCTGTGGTTTGTTGTGATGAACCACTCAAGGAAGGCAGCTGAAGGAGATATCTGGGGATAGTAGAAATAGTAATAGTAGAAGTAGTATTAGAAATGGTGATACAAGTGTAGTAGAAGTGATGCTAGTAGAATTGGTGGTAGAACAATTAACCAGGGGTGGTGTTGTTTCTAATTGATATCACCTAAATGGATTGTTTCTTCTTTGTGTACACATGTCTGTGAGTTCTCAACTGTCTTGTTTTTACTCAATACAATTTTGCAGACAACCACATTGGGGCTCAGTACCAAGCACCTGAAGTAGCAGCCCAGGGCATATCAGAAAAGGTGAGAACATTTACTCTTTGGCTTGATACTGTTGTACAAATGATATAAAGTGACTGGAAAGTACAGTAGAACTTACTGTTAAGATATGTCAGAGCAGTGAGTTCTTTCAATTTATGTTACAATTGGCCAACTGTGGGTCTTACTGTGCACTGCACAGTTCAGCAAGAATGTTGATAGCAACTACGTTGTATGATAAAGTTATATTCTGACTAGTTTGATGCATGATATATCTCATGACTTGTCTCATTCGTTGATTGTACAATTTTCCGGTTTGTATTTTTATTCTAAAAGAAAGAGAGGAAAGTGTATACAAACATGGGCTAAATCAGATAGGTGACCTTTGACTTCTGATAATCTATGGTTAATTGTGTGGCAAGCTCTGAGTGTATTTGTATGAATTTGATATCATCAGGTTAGAAAAAGGGCATTGAACGCCATTGAGTCTGCATATCAATGGTTGATTTTAATACCCTTTTTGCCTCTCAAACTGGGGATGTATGTTGGCCACATTTTCAGTTTACATTATCTTGGATACTGGTAAATTAGAGGATGACCTTTTTCTGTCATGACACTCAATAATTGGTGGAATTAAAAACTGCAATAGCGCCCTCTTTGCTGTGCTGTTGACACACGTACACACACACACACAAACACACACACACACACACACAAAGATTATATATAGCAACGGAGTTGGCATGGGCCGTCATCTCACCTGGAACTGGGCATCGATCCACGTCAGGGGAAACCTTATGATCACTCGGCTATGTCCCCGATTCATCCCGGGCACAATACCAGTGAATTTTGCCACTGCCATCCAGTGCTGCGCTATTGATCTGCAAGGACCCGCGTCACTTCGTCTTGTCCATTGTATCGCGCCCAGCCACACAAATGGATCAAAACACAACAAAGTTCTGCTGTGTTATTAAGTCTAATCCCTTTGCATCTTTCCCTTGTTTTTCCACTCTTTTCACCAAGGAATCGGTAGATTTAGATTGGCCAGTTTCGACCATCGACCCAGGATGACTCCCATCAATTAGTAATGAGGTGGAAAGTAGCATGTTCTTTCTGCGAACTGGCTCACATTCTTGCTGCATGTAATAAAATCTTAAAAGTCAGACTTCAGACTGAATTATTAGTGTGCATTGTACAAGACGGTTCTTGAATGTCTTGCAAGCAAATATCACTTCTGAAATGCAGCCAATAATGATGGCTACCATTTCAAAACATGACACTGATCTGCTAGTCATGGTGTTAGTTGTCCATTCAAAGTCTGTTCTAATATTTCAAAATGTAAAAGTGAAAGACATTCAAGGACTTTGCTGGATATAATCTGTGTGATCATCTTTGACTAGTCTATTGTGTGATATCGAAAGATATCTAAATACAAAGTGTATCATAAAAAAAGAACACCTGAAATAGTGAAGTGAAAATTGATTTTTTTTTTTAAAGTTGTGATTTACTCATATAATGTTGCAGTTTGTTTTTGTAACATTCATAATGTATAGAAATTAGAATGTGTAGGCCTATAAATAACTGTATCCTGAGTGTACTGTTCAGTGCATGTGCCTCGATTCTAAATTCTGTTGAGCAGGCCCAAAATGCAGCATTTAACCTACTGTTACCAAAATGTAAGATGTCAAAAGTGGAAGATTGAAAAGAATCACTTATTTCTATCATTTATTAGTGAACCAAGTATCAAAGAAGTACTTTAACCCCTCCTTTCTCTTCCCAGAATACTGTACTCATGTTGGATGTGGTTAGTGATGAAATCTGGGAAGAATGCATTGTACAGTCAGCCTGCCATCACAAGGCCGTATATTTACTATTCTTTACACTGGTACTTCAAGTGCGGGAGTAGACAGTTGGTCAACAAAGCCGTGTCTTGATATGTGCTGGTGCTGCTCGTTGTCACAAAATTGATTTTTTATGTTCTGCTCAGTTTAATCCCGGGAGTTGTGCTAGTAAGGAGAAGTGTTCAGGTGTATCCATGAAATCTATAGTTCGATGATGCCTGACCCCACAGAATATTCTGTCACTTGCTCATGTGTAGTCAGCACTTTTTACAGAGTAGAGAATCATTGCCACAAAGGCAAATTTTATTAAGTTAAACAGCTAAATGGTTTTTGCTGTTCCTATAGAGATTGATTAGCTGAACATGGTCCACCTAAACACAGTATGATGATTGTATGATAGCACACTGCATTACATGTAATTGTTGCAGTATTGGTGAAAAAAAAAAATTAAACAAAAAGCCACCTTTTATAAACAGTACCAAGCTCTTATATTGTCACTTTTTGTGACTAAAGCACAGTTATGTCTTCAAATAAAGCATTATGTCAGTTTTCTTTTTCTCTCTGCATATCTTGTATAATATAACCTGTCTACACCAGTGACAGTCATGATTTTGAATAGTTGTGACTTTAGCTCACCCTTAAAGACATAATTTACCATTTGCAGATGGAACAAAAACCCAGCATTACTGCTTTAAAATAGTTCAAAAATGTGAGTTAGGGATACAAATAACCACTGTAAAAATTTAAATCAGTAAAATTGATGTTAAATATTGTTAAATATACAAAAGGTGAACAATAGTTATAATAAAAATGTTTCCAGACTAAACCGTTTACAGTTACGATTTATTAGGAAAAATACAGATTGATATCTCCTTATATTTTAGGCTTTATCACGAAAATTTTATATGATGGGATGTTTTGAAGTATGTCAACAAATCTACACATATACATTGTATATCGGGTATATCATATGCATTAAAGGTCATGTATCTTGAAATTTTTGCAAGTCACTGTTCCCAAAGGTGAACAGGACCGTTAATTCTTGTGCTGAAGACTTTGAGCACTCACAAACTTTAGGATGCATTTGGTCAAAAATGTATGTTTTATCACTTTGCACTTTTGGACCTGTGTTAGTTGTAAAGGAGCAATGACATTTCACTTCTTTTCTTGCAGTTTGTATTTGACACCTGCCAACTTTTGCCAAGTTTCAAGCCCAGTTTCAGAAACATTCCATCCCTGCATAAAATCGTCCTGTTGAACTGTCCAGGGTATTTTGGAGCTGTTGCTATTTAAAGCAAGCTTTCAAGTGGTCCTGTTTTAGTCCTCTGTTTTTCTTTCTTTCTTTCTTTTTTTTTGCAGTGCATCAGGAGGCGTGTCTTCATCAGCTCGAGCTTGAAAAATAGCCCACTATTTCTGATCCAAAGAATTAGCCCGATCAGAAAATAGCCCGCTAATTTTGCAATGAATACCAGATCAGGAGATCAGAAAATAAACCACCGACATCTTGGACTTATTTGCATAATAGGCAGTTAATTTACAAAATAGCCGACCAATCATAATGCGTTTTCATCAGCTCGAGCTTAAACATCGGCACTGCGCACCACGCAGGAACGTAGGCAGTCGGGTCGGAGTGTGTTCACGCGGGTACCATTTGTCTAAAGTGCGCATGCGCCAGCATAGGGCTTGTAAACCCGACCGTGCTCTAAGCTCAAGCTAGTGAAGACGGGATTGCACATTTCAGCTGCTATTCTTCAAACTCGAGCTGATAAAGACCCACCTAGTGTGTTACATCTCCTTTGCACCAATTTGCAGATGAGCCCAAGGGGATAATCCATCAAGATCCCCTAAATCCACTCAAGAAATGTTTCTTACTGTATATTTAAATAGATCTCATTGTTAGGGTATTGGGAGGAGTGACTTGATCTTGGACTTATTTCAGAAATGTTGCCTCTCACAAATAATCTACATGCAAAGGAGCAGTTACTTCATCCAGGGAGGTGAGTCTCACCTCCCTGCTTCATCCTATCCTGTAGACTGCAAAATCAGATTAGGATTACCTTTACTTTTACCCCTCTCCAGTGTTTGGGCAGCACAAAGTTAAAGTGACAAATGACATTATGAATTATTACCGACAGAGTGAAACGAAAGGAACCTATGTTCTTTTCAACTCTATTGTAGATATCGGTATGACAAGCCATTTTCTACCATTGATAATGATATCCAGAAGTATCCATGCTTCACTTTCTCATTTTGTTTTGTTTTTAAATCTGTATTGTACTTGTTTGTTCGTTTGTTTGTTTGTTTTATTTTGTTTTATTTTGTTTGTTAGGTGTGTGTGTTTTTTTTTTTTTTTTTTTTTTTTTTGGGGGGGGGGGGTTGTATGGATCCATTTCCCTGTTGCTGTCATCTTGATGCATGAGTCAAATGATTTATACTATGAGAATTGAAGTACCTGGTACAGTGTGTCATGCATAATCTTTAGTACCCGGTACATGTACATGATATTGTCTGAACTAGTGTAAATCCGCTTACGTAGAACTGTATTAGTAACTGTGTAGCTTCCAATCTTACTATTCAACATTTGCAGGAAGGGGGGGGGGGGGAGGTGTTAGTATTTACTATGTAAGATGTGATAGGCTAAATGAGAAATTAAGTTGGTATTAAGAAGATTTTAGGGGATAATCTTAAAGCCTTCTATAGTCTCAAATCTATGTCCTTTTCTCTTTGTTTTTGAGAAATGAATTGTCAGAAATGGTATGGATCATCCAGACTTTACCATGTTATGTCCCAATCATTATACCCAAGTATGATGTACTACTTGTTTATTTGTTTGTTTTATTTCATTTCAACTTTGGTAAAAATCGAAACATTAAATTGATCGGTAATGATTAATTAATTTTGTCTATTTCAATTAAGTATTATTTGATCATGTATCATATAACAATTTCATGATTTGGACATAGGACTTGCATTTCATCCTCAGCGACATGAATTTACATATAAGTTTAATGCATTTTTTTTCTACTACACTGTAGTTCACACTGTAGAAGATAGAGATACCTAACCATGTGACTAAATGTAGGCCTACACTGTACCTCAGTTTGAGCTTATACTTTCAGAATGTTAGCTGAGAGTTTTCATTACTTCTATAATGGTCTGTAAACCTGTACATATTAAATACTGTGGTATGCTCTAAGGAGTACATCAGTATCAAGGCTGCACTATTTGTTACAACCTTTTATCCACCTGTTGTGCACAACAATCTCCATTATTGTTGGTATTAGTGGCCAGGGGATGAAATACTCCCAGCATGGTTATGCAGATGAGCTTCTCTTGCTTTACTAGTCTCTTCTCTCCTAGTCCTTAGTTGCACTGTTTGGTTTTGATAGTCTTCTTAGTAGGCATTGTTTCAGAGACTCCAACTCTCCCGTTTTCGACGGGAGATCTCCCGCCGAAAACCTATTTTTGCAAAATCTCCCGTTCTCCCGTTTGAGATTTATTTTCTCCCGCCCTGGCTCAATGTCTCCCGTTGGAAAGGATTTCTTACTTATTGCTATCGTATGTTGCAAAAATAAGCCTTAGATAGCACCAGAGAGCATCTATAACCCTAGGAACATCGCGCTTCGCACACATTAAAGGGTGTGTACAGTTCTGGTCGAGGTGAAGATTTAGCTTTTAACATTTTGTGAGATATTCAGAAACCACTCTATGAGATGTCAAGGAGCATGCAGTTCTAAAGGGTATCAAAAGTTTATTCGATGAAAATCGGTTTTGAAATGGCTGAGATATCCAAAAACAAAGTGAAACAAAGAGATACTAATAAAGTTGGGGCATGTCGCCTTTTATTATTAGCACTTTTTTGGATATCTCAGCCATTTGAAAACCAATTTTCATCAAATAAACGTTGAATCCCTCTTAAAATTACATGCTCTTTCATATTTCATAAGAGGCTTTTCATTATCTCACTTAGGAATGTTCAAAACATGAAACCCTACCTCAACCAGTACTGTACAGTCCCTTTAACTTGGAGTCTCCCGTTTGCTAGGGGTTTCGGGTGGGAGAATCTCCAGATCAGAAGATGATTCGGGTTGGAGTCTCTGTTGTTTTGTTACATTGTTCTTTGGTCATGCGTTGCTGGAGCTGTGTATGCATACTCATTTCTCATGACTTTTCTGTTCATCTTTTCTAATGTCCCATTCAGCAGTCTGATGGATTGTCTTGTGTGAAGAAAAGGTTGCTTTAAAAATAGGAGCAGAAAATCAGAATGTATAACAAATTAGAATTACTGTCATCTAATATGGAAAAGGTGGCACAGAAGTTGTCATTTACATTGTGATTTGAAGTTATTTACATTTACATTGTGATTTGAAGTTATCTAACATGAAATCAAATGTATCCGTAATTATATCACAGCAAAGTCAAGAGACTCTAATGACATTTGAAGAGGCCTCCTCACCCAAGCTCAGACAACTTTCTGGTGACATTGTTCAGCCTCTGCAAGTATCTGTTGTGTCCCTCTTTTGATATCTTGGCTGGTATCCAAAGAACACAGTCTAGAAGTTGAGACTATGTGAATCCACAACTTGTCTCATCCTTTCTCATCAGATGTATTCACCTCTATGCTTGGGTGATTCCACTATTCAACCTCCCCCTATGGGCTCACATCACACAAAATCCCATTCCCCCTTTCCTGTCACCCCCCCCCCCCCCCCCCCCCACTTTGAATGTCTGCCTGTCAGTACTGTAGGTAGGCTGGTTCAGTCAACAAGTGGTAGTTAGTCGACCGTCCTCGTTCCACAGAGAGATGGGTAATGAGACAGGGGAAGGTATAACGAGAATAAAGGAAGAGGAGTCCCCACTCATGCCACTGAATAGGCTTTCTGCTGACGATGGGGTGCGTTGCGTGGGCATTCACTCGCAGAATTTGGAACGATGGAAGTGACGCTGGAGGTGGAACTGAGTGGTGGGCTCGGGATGTTTTCTGCCCCAAATCAACCATCATGGCTGCTTTGTAGAGTTTGGAAGTTGAGGAGTGACTTGTGATCGAGGAGTGACTTGTGAGCAGTGACATGAACTGGCAAGGTCCAACTTCATAAAGCAGAGAATTTTGGAGAACATCACAACTGCTGTGGCAGGAAGTGGCCAACTGTCGACTGGCACTGTGGAAAGATTACTGTAAACATTGTTCAAGAATTTCAGTGATCGTGAGAAGATATAGCATGGATTTATAGCAAAAGGAATAACAAGTGATCTTTTGGTTTTTTCCGAGGTGAGTAGGCCTATGTAACGATGCTATCATTATCACTGTCACCTACTGTCGCACACCCATCCCAGTTTAGCTTCATGGATAAGCTGTGATTGGGATTATATATCTTCACTAGGTTCAAGGTTCAATGCTAGTATACTGCATACATGTAGGTTTATGTTGCATGTTTGTCAGGAAGTTCCTGCAAACTTGTGAGAAAGCAAAAACTTTTGAGTATATTTTTCCTGTATCATGAAATTCTGTCACCTGGTAGCTGGGAAAAATTATGCATGAAACAATGATTTGATCACTTTTAGTATTTTAGTGATGATTCAATTGAGTTTTATATCAGTAGTAAACTTTGAATGCTTGTGCCAAGTTGGGGATTGCATTCCCGCCCACAGCTCTTTGCATGTTCAGCTGTATGGCCTACATGTCATACATGTACGCTTGCAACCTGTATGTTTGTATTCATGTGGCACCCTCGCGAAGTACGGTACATGGTGTATGCTACTATTAGTATTATTGATTGGTCCTCGTATACAGTATAGGACCTACAAACTGTGTATATGTACAAATGTTAATTCCAGTACATGAAATGATTTGGCATGAGAGAAAAAATGAGTTCATGAATGTGCAATTTTTTGTGAAATGGTAAAATAGTAAATTACATATCCGCACATACATTCGTAGCATCGTATATTTTCTTCAGATTTTGCATCAGTCCAGAAGTGCACAAAGCATTGCATGCTAATGCAATAAACCTACCAAAGAAGGACCTATATAGCCATATGGCTCAAAACATGAGGATGGTTTATTGTACGTGTATGTATTAGAATGTATTCCATGAAGGAAAAAAAAATATTTTGAGTGGAACTGGAAATATGGAAGCAGTAGAACCGTCTACATAAATATGAACAAAATTGGACAGATGGTAAGAATGTTAGCATAGTTACTGAGTCAGTTATTCGTCTATAAAATCGTTGGGTTGATGTCCTAACACTGTGTTCATTCTATGTAGATTTCTTCTCTGGATATGTTTTTTCCATTATAGTTACTCAACTAACTTTATTAATTATATCTATAAAATCAAATTGCCAAAAAAATAACCAAAACAAAACAAACAAGATCTAGATATATATAGATATTCAGAGTTCAAGATAATAGAATTGCCAGTAAATGCTTTTATAATCTATTGTTTAACTGCCTGTGTGATGCTGAGTCATAAAAAAGAAAAAACATATGATTTAGAAGAAATTTGGACCCATGTTTTGGGTTTCAGTGTGTACATTGTACACTTTGTGAAATGCACATCTATAGATGCATTTACCACGTTGTATTTAATACATAGTGTCACACTTGTATGAGGTAGTGTTTGTGAAATGTGCATTTGGACATCATCATGGTTAGTGTTAGACAGTGAAATGAGTTTTCTCACCAATTGCTACAGTAGTTTCAAATGACATTCCATAGAGTTTGCCACGGCATAAACTCTGTAGCATGTCTATCAAACATGCCACTCCTCATGCTAAGTTTTTGTGCAAAAGTATGACTGTATGAAAAAAAAAAAAAAAAATGGCAAAGGTGAATACAAGGTCAAGGTTACAGGCTCAATCACCTACATGTTAAAGCCAGACCTTTTAATTCACAAGATATGCATGGTCCAGAATCAAGCAGAGTTACAAAGTTACATCATGATTGGGCCAAGGTGATTTTAGAATTTGTGTGGGAGAAATGTTAGGCTTTAAAAAAAGAAAAAATATGCATTTTTATGCTTGAATAGTATGAAACTTCTCTTGTGGACATGAAGACAAAAATCAGATTGACTTGTCCATGGATGTAAAATATTTCATGAAAGGTCTATTTTAGTACTGTTTTTTTAATAAAACATTTCACTTAAGAACTGTTATTTTTCAATAGAGTGTATGAGAGCTTCATAGAAGACAATTGAGTCTAAATCTACAAAAAAAAAAATATGTATGTTTCCTGTTTGAAATATATATACCTGTCTGCGATCTGTATGGGCCTGTGTACATGTATGAACATAATACTGTACTACCATTGTCAAATATTGTGTAGAAATGAAGAACGCAAAACTTGCGTTTTGATATTGTTTGAGATCATAGTTCACCTGTAGAAACTGACAATTTTTGCTCTAAAATGGACACATAGGCAGAAGAAATGTGTGAAATAATGCTGTGATAACATGATTCTAGGTGAGTAACAAAGAAAATGTGAAATATTAACCAAAAAGGTACGAGGACAGTATGGCAGTCTGAGAATATATCTGATTGCGGTTTGCTACATAATGTTTTATCATAAATAATAGACAAATCAGGCCATAGCAGTATCCATTGGTCTTCCGTGTGAGTGTGAATCACATGCATCAACTATCAAATAACATTCTACCTACCCACTACTGACTAGGAGGGCTCTTCATTAATGAGATTTCTTTGCATACTCAGAAATCATTTTACTCTTTTGATCTGAAAATACTTCAAAACAATTCATTATCTTGTCAAATCGTATCAGCCAGACAAGTTTCCTGGTAAAGTTGTAGATAGACCCTTTTGATGTACATAGTCCAAGCAAATTCCAGGGGCCTGTCTCGTAAAGATTGAGTATGAGTTGCAATCAATCGCAAACTGTGTTTCATAAACAACTTTGCGATTGATCACATGTAATGCTTCATCTACTGAAAGTTACACTTGATTTTTCTTGAAATCAAGCATATTACTGTAAGTGTTTTATGAAGCAGAACTCAAAACAACATTGAACTTACACTTGATTCAATGAGTTGCACCCTCAATAAATCGAACATAAGATCAATCGCAACACTTTATGAAATAGGCCCAAGATGTTTGAAGATGATTTTTAGCCTATCTAGGAATTAAGTTTTACATTAAAAGTGCTCTGAAATCATATGAACAATCTGTGAATGACTAAATTTACCGTTCTCAATATGTCCTGCAGACAAGTCTAATAATTCAAACCATTCCAAATAGTTTACTATCATGGTGATATTTGTTTTTAATATATCTTAGATACAGACAACATTTTTTTTGCAACAACTTTTTTTGCTTGTGTGATTGTTTTGAATCCATTTAATTTTTGAATCCATTTTGCAGCTCATTCGTCAAAGTAATAGGGCCATTCATGCTGATGGTAAAAATGGCAACATTGGAAAAATTATGCCATTTTAAAAAGTTACCAGGCAACTGTACCAAAATCCACAAAAGCCAACTTAAACAGTGCCAGAAAACTTGTACATTAGAGTTTGAATAGCCTAATGTCACATACAGTTTGCTGTCTTGGTTTCCAGTATGAACCATCATACTGCTTGTCACATGACTTTCGCTCAATGTTTAGATTACTCCCCGCATCCCCCACTTTATGGCATTGCTAGCGGGTCAGGCTGTGGAACATTACTTAAATAGAATTCAGCATACATGGCGAGCTGCATTGTAGTTGCGCATGTGATGCATTTAGGGGAGCAAAAACATGCAGTTTTTCTCCTGTGCTGTGATACTGTGAGTTTTTGAAAATGCACAATTTGAGAATATCATTGCACTGATATCCCAGTGAGAATTAGTCCAATGGTTAGAATTGAGCCCAACTGATGTTAACCCGTTGAGGACGAGTCCCGAGTATACTCGGGCAGGGGTCTATGGGAAATGCGTGTTGTAGCAAAATCAGTCCGTCCTCGACGGGTTAAAAAGGATCCTTAGTGCAAGTTCTAGTAACCACTTAGGATTGATTGTGACCAAAAATTTTTATTCAAAGATCATTGATGGAGTACATGAACACCGATAAGATCACCCATCTGTGGCAAGCGGAGAGACCAAGTTACCAACTTACGTAACCCTCTAATTAAAGGATCGGAGCTCAAGCACAGCTATAATGACATAAGAAATGGACTCACTAGGTCTACAACTCTATGTCCAGCACCCTGCGGTGGACAGAGAGCTGGACAGAGAGCTGTAATTAAGTCTCTGTGTATAATGCTTGTAGTGAACTCTAATTGGCACAAACAAGGAGGTTTAAGAGATGGAGCTCCAACTGGCTGTAATTATTCAAACAGTTGTCAGTTTTCTATTGATGTACAAAAGAATTCCACAGGTGCATTTGTGCCTTTGATTGCCGGGTTTGATGCCGCTGTCTTGCTGAGCAATCTGAAGATTCGTTTTGAGCGTTGACATAAATGTTCGCTATATTTTGCTTGTTCATTCATTAAATGAACTGAAATCTCACTTAATGATAAAGCATATGAAATAAAAGTCAATCCCGTCCAGAAATATGTGCAAAAGTGTAAATCAGAGCTGTATCATGTGAAAATGTTTAAAACTGTACCCTCCTGGAAAGCTGGTTTTATCACTTTTCCACTTAAAGATAATAAAAAGTTTTGGTACCTCAAAAGTTTCGACGAATTTCCTTGTCTTGGTTTGTGTTTCAGGTTAAAGTACGTTGTCTGTGAGAATTACTCGCCCCAAAGTGCTCTCATGTCTTAGTAATCATGCAATAATGGTTTCGTACCAGAGCCGTCGTGGTACCGCGGCGAAAATTATAGTAAAATGTATGTGTATTGTACGAAACCACTGACTGCGACCAGTACCGTGCAGCCCCATACGCATAGCTAACAGCGACCAGCAGCCCCATACGCATAGCGTAATGGGGCTTTGCATTGTAGCATTCAGGATCATAAAAGAATTAGTATCGCAGGTAACAGTCAATTTAAAATCCAAAAATTTCTTCAATTTGAAGACTTACCAACTAAGTTGAAGTATTGAAAACAGGCTTCGGACAACGTTTGGTTCTGCCAATAGTCCCTTTCTGTTCGAATTGATGACTGAATGTGACTCGGTCGAGAGGACCTTGGGAGAGCTACATACACTGAATGCTACGGCCAGCTCATGTGCACACAAACATCTTATCCGTTCATGGATTTGAAATCTGTGTGCATGCATGTGATGTATTCTCATGCACTGGCTGTAGTATTCAGTGTACGTAGTTCTCCCAAGGTCCTCTCGACCGAGTCACATTCAGTCATCAATTCGAACAGAAAGGGACTATTGGCAGAACCAAACATTGCCCTAAGCCTGTTTTCAATACTTCAACTTAATTGGTAAGTCTTCAAATTGAAGAAATTTTGGGATTTTAACTTGACATGTACCCGCGATACTAAATCTGTCATGATCCTGAATACTACAATGCGAAGCCCGATTACGCTATGCGTATGGGGCTGCTGGTCGCTATGCGTATGGGGCTGCTGGTCGCAGTTAATTGCATGATTACAGACAAGAGAGCACTTTGGGGCGAGTAAGTCTCACAGTGTTAGTTATATGAAAGGTACTTTAACCTGAAACACAAACTAAGACAAGGAAATTCAGGAAAACTTTTGAGGTACCAAAATTTTTTATTATCTTTAATTCAGACAAATAAAACTGAAATGGAATAATCTTATATAATTCTTTATTAATAAGTATGTCAGATTAGTATCCGGGCATGGCCAGTCGAGTGATTTTCATTTTTATTTCATCATTTTTTGCACAATTTCTATTCGCGCATCCCCGTGTCTTTACCATTAAAATATACAACTGTATCACCTATCTTTTCAGTAGGGATGGCGAAAAGTAATTACCATCACAAAGACATATCTTCCTTTAGAAAGTGGCTGGTGATTATACAATTGTCAATTGTCATTTGTATTCCTATCTGTGCGGCTGATCCAGTTTGGCACATGCTTCAAATATTTTCCAGTGGTGGCATCAAACATGGGTTCAAAGGAAATAAGACAGTTGTGACTCCATTCTCTTTAACCTCCTTGGCACAAGTAAAGAGATGAATGCTGTAGTATTGTGTACATTGCATTAAAGGGATGGTATAGTTTTGGTTCGGGGGGATTAAATTTTTAACTTTTTGCAAGATAGGTAGAAACCACTTGTAATATATATGAAATATTAAAGAGTGTACAATTGTAAGAGAAATCAAAAGTTTATTTGATGAAAATCGGTTTTGAAATGACCAAAATATCCAAAAATAAAGTAAAACAAAGTGGTCCTATTACTATATAAAGTAAAAGGATGGACCCTAGAGCTTTATATCTATTAGGACCTCTTTGTGGTATCTTAGCCATTTCAAAACCGATTTTCATCAAATAAGATTTTAATTCCTATTAGCGTTGTATGCCCTTTAATATTTCATATTTATGGTTTCTAATTATCTCATAAAAGGTTGAAACCTGAATTCACATCTCAATCAAAACTATAATATACCGTCCCTTTAATGGTGTGTAACTCTGACTAACAGCAAATACAGTTTGAACATGTACATTTCCAGGGCAGATATTTTGCAACCGTATGAGGCAGAATGAGATAAAATATTGCAAGTAGGCAATAGTATTTGTTCGTTTGTTTGTTTGTGAAACATTTTGGTGTTTGTTTGGGGTTTTTTTTGTTGCAAAGTGATGGCAATATCTTGTTTCGAATATTTTGAAAATCTGCTTTCTTAAAATAGAAGAGTTAACAGCCTATAGCAAGACATTCTCTTTTTGTATTTATCAGTGTTCAGAATCATCAAAAGTGAAATGCATAGCAAATGAATAATAGGGAATTTTGATATAGAAATAACACAGTGGAACTTTGAAATACAAAATACAGTCTACATAATTACATTGTACTTGTACAGATTGTATGTTGCGTACAAACAACTCAAACCTCGGTCCCAAATGAGGTCTTTGAGTGTAGTTATCTATTTATGTGTGCAGTCAAATCTAATATACTGTATATGCCAAATATTTCGCGAGGTTTTTATTTTTGTGAATTTTCGCGAGTCAGCTGCTATTCGCGAAAATAAAGACGTGAAAATATTGACTCTGATCCAGATCTATATGAATGTGACGTATGCATACACCATATTTCTCTGTTCAGTACAGGACTCCATGATCGCGAATTTAACCACTCACGAAATCGTCGGGAAGACTTAATTAGCTAAATATTTAGACTGGCGATATATAAGGCGTATACAGTATTTGTGAGGATTTGCTACAATAAGTGAGGCATGTATGTGTATCTGTGAAGTTACATGAAACCAAAAACAGCATAGATATTTTTAACATAACATGTACTTTACACCTGTACCAAGGATTTACATGACACCAACCATCTTTCTCCTTTCTGGATGCCTTCAAGGATGCCTTCACGGATGCCTTCACGGATGCCCTTTATAAATGTACAGTATGTTCCCCCTAAAATCGACTTTTACAAGAAAGTCCTTTGTCTGATATTATACAAAGTGTAATCTTCTTGCGAAACTGTGTAGGTATTAGGATCCAAGTAAGTGGAAGAAAGAAAAGCCATTAATTCTTATTCTTTGGCGACAATTTGAACCGTGATCATGCTTCCTATAGCTTTAACCAGCTTGTGGATTTTCCAGAATTGGCCAGTATACAAACGTTCAGTACAAACACCTTGACAAAAGCACATTCAACAATAGCGACCTCTGCAGCAGTCACTGAGGGAAAATATACAAAGGAAAGGAAATCAATTGCGGCATTCCTTTGACACTTAATTGAACTTGTCGTGTTCACCTCGTGACATCATGGAATAGCTATTTCTGTGAATTATGTGACACAGTTCGAGCCTTTACACCTTTTTCAAAAATGCATCTGCAAGCCTTGTTTGTTTAATCTTTATTATAGAAGTAATTGGGATAAATGGAAGTCTTTATTTGGAATTCAAACCGTGTGTGATTTGAAAGGCCTGAAGAGTGCATGTCAACGTAGGTGGCTCCTATTTTAAAGGGGGAGATTAAGCATGCTGGGAGGAGTAATCAATACTCTGAGCCTACTTGACTATGACGCAATGGAGTCTTTGCAATTTCATGCAAGTGATACTAATGATGAAGACTCTGAGGTAAAGAGCCTTGTTTATGGTAAGACGAGGTAGCCATGGATCTTTTATGACACAAAGGGGGCTTGATTTTGTTATTTTGTGCTACCTGGAGTAACGGAAGCATGAAAAAAAAAAATGAAAGAATGGGGTAATAAGAGAAAAAGCAGTTCATGTTAGCTAGGGTATCTTTGAGGGTTTATGATGCAGTGGTGAGCAATCTGTACTGTCAGTTATTCACATCAAGCAGTCCTTTATGTGTCTTTTGTGTACGTTGTGTCTACGTGGGTATATTTTTGCTCAATAGACTGTTTCTGCTAATGCATTATTTCATGAGCTTGTGTTTTCCTACAGCCAATAGTACTATGAACCATTTTATAACCCGTCTTCTCCAATTAAATTTCTTAGGTGGGAATTCACTTTGTGTTCATCAGTTGTTGCTAGGTAAGGCAAACCTCTTCAAGCAAGCTTTGTGGTCGTTCCAAGTTGGTATCTCGTAGACTGGGAGACTAGATGGCAATCTGGTGGAGACTCGAGTCTCGCTGGTCAGGGAATGATTGCAGACTTTGACATCTATTGCAAACTAGCCTGGTCTCCAGGAAGTTGCAAGAAAATGGAAAATGTTCAATTTTTTAAAAAGACTTTTTCCAGTCCCAAGCTGGTCTCAGAGATTTCGCGATGTCTCAGCAATATCTCCTCAGTAGCGGTCAAGTCGCTGCTAAGATTAATTCTGTGTACAAGGTCTCCAATACCTTGCGGAGACCCATTGGTGACCTGCCGAAGGCTTTGTAGAGACACCTCCATGATTGAGAAGAGGTCAGAGACTTCTTGGCAACATTGCGGCAATGTCTTCATGACTTCCGAGGGAATAAGTCATCACCTTGTTTGAAGATGTCACACGCATCACCCTGGAGTCACCTTCTTGGTGAGAGCTCTTACCATGTTTTGGTCTTTCGAGTCGCACTAGTCGTGGTGACATCCCTCCAGTGAGATCGGCCCTTTGGGTGATCTTTTGTGAACAGAGCAAACATAGAATTTTAATAATGGAACTGCTATCATTCAGGTCACCTGATTCTACTGTATTCATCAAAACCAATGGAAATTTATTTGGTGTACAGTATGAAACGAACATAGTGAAAGTGACAAATGCCTACCTGTAGCATTGCACTGCAAGCAGACAGGATAAAAGCAACTTGTTGACAGTTGCCTCTAGGTGCCTTGCTGAGAGGCAAGACGGTGACAAGGTTATCTCTCAAAACTCATGTAGGCACTCCACTTATTGCCAAATAAGAAGGTGAGAAAGCGACCTTTTGAAACTCACCAATAGTGCCTTGTTCAGGAAAAGAAGGTGACTTGCTGAAACTTTCTGTAACTTGCTGAAACTGGTAATGGCATTATGCTGGATCTGGTGATGTATATTTGCAAACGTCAGCTTTGCCATTCTTCATGGTGTAATCATGCATTAATTTGATCATTTGGATATCATTTGAGATGTAAACTGTTACTCTTTAGCAGTATTTTATACTTCAGTTTTGAGGTATTTTTGCCATTAATACCAAAAGGTTTATAGAAAATATTACTTTTTAAGATTATATCACTATTATGTCTATTTGCACAAAAAGTATTTTTTTCCCCCAAAGTATGCCTTTTCAGCCCTCAGAATACTTCAGTGCTGTCCACAAGATTTGCATCCCTGCATCATCGTTGTCATCATTGTTGTCATTGTCATCATGGTTGTATTTGAGCAGTCATGTTGACGTACCCACCTGTAGCATCACAGATGTCTACTCTGCGTTTTGGTTCACTGTAGTAAATTTGTTCTTCCCATTTCATTTTTTTTTTTTTTTGTGTTATTAGGCAAATTTAAACAGAATTTGCTGTTGCTTGGAAACATCATGCCCAACCACTTCTGTCAATTGCTGTGAATTTGAAACAGTTTATTTTGATACCCTCTGTTACACATTGCTGAACAGAGATAATTGAAAAAGGAAACTCGGCAGTTTTATGTTCCTTGGGGCATTGATCGTGTGCTGAAATGATCTTTAGGATTTCAGCACGCATGCATGGATTACATGCTTCTCTTGAGTATTTGCCATTGTGAAGTTAAATATGTTACCACAATGCATTTGTTCAGTAGATTGATTCCATGATATGATCGCTCAAGCAGGTCGTTTGTCTTCACATTGAGTGTATTCTCAATGCGCTTTGTGGATGGATATTCAGTACTGACTGTTCTGGAACATTTTCAAGGCTGCCTCACTAGCTCAACTCATCTGTTAAAATTGTGGAAAGAGCAACTGTACATTGTACGTTGTATTTTCTCTGGTAGGGCCAATAACATAGGATTCACTACATTCACACAAATATGATGACTTACAAGATTACAAAGCCAGCAAATCTTAATGCGTCATGTTGACAGTGTTTTGTCCTTGATGTTTTTGTACCTAAATGACTCATAGTTCTGTCAAATCGCTTGCAACTGGCAATCAAACTTGGAACATTGGAACTCTCTATTGATTACATTTTGTGGTTTCTGCATGTTGTGACAAACTGGCACTCAAAAAGTCATCAAATGCTTGTTATGCAATAGAAATTTATGTCAAATGATTTGAGCAGTCTCAATGAATGCCCAGGTATTGATTAATTTTGCTTTTTATTCATTTTATGTTGAAGAAGCAAGAATGTTTACTACAAGTGGAAAACAGTTCTGAATATATGTCTGCAATTATTATGACACCTATACCTGTACTTCATGAAACCACTACCACCACCAAGAAAAACAGAAGTCTGCTCTAGTCTATTTCTTTGTGGTCTGAAGGTGTCCTGGAATCCTTTATAATGTGCTAAGAAATGTTCAGTGTAATGTACCTCAATGAACACAACAAATTTGAATATGCAAATGACTAGAAAAGAATCATGGAGACAGATATCCCATGAACAAATGGAAAGGCAGAGATATAGATACCGTAGACAAAATGTGTGTCATCCTGGACAAGCATGTTCATGCATGCAAGTACTGTATTTGAGGTACATCATCTCAAACAATTTTATCTCACAAACGATTAGGAGTTTCAATCTGAGAACCATGATTTTGTCTACTCCCCTTGTGCTGTGTAAGCATCTACTGTGTACGCCAAAGATTTCGCAAGGTTTTTATTTTGCGCGAATTGCGTGAGTCGGATGCCATTCACAAACTGTAACTATGCCCCAAAATATTAACTTTGATTCTGACATGAATGCAACATGCTGGCATACATTTCTCTGTTTCTGTGCTCCACAGTTTTTTTGTGAATGTAACCACTCATGAATTTAACCAGTCTTAAAACTGTTGAAGTCCCGATTCGCGAAAATATTAGACTTGCTGAATATGTATGGCGCACATGTATACAGCATGCTGAGTACAGTGCAGACCTACTGCTTTAATTGTTTCTCCTGGTAATGGGCAGCACACAATAAAATAGATTCACAAATATTGAGAAATGAGGTATGTTTGCATGCATATGATTTTTGCGAGCCAAATTTCATGATATTAGAATGCATACGAAAGTTCTTTTCTACAATATATGTATTGATTGTTAGAGGCAACTCGCAAAAATTTTGTGCATACAAAATGTGAACATTTAGAACACTTGGCAGCATCTGCCATGCAATTTTGGTATCAAGTGATTTAAACTTCAAACTCAATTGTGAAAGTGATGAGTACATTGTATGCATGATTTCATACCCAGTTTGTCAGTTCTGGATGGCATGTAGGGTGCTTCAATTTGACAGGTGGAACAGATCTACAATGTACAAAATGTTTTAAATCTTTCAGTTGCTTTTACTTGCTGTGTTGATGTGATGGTTGTTTTCAGGTTGTGATAATTTTCATAATTTATATCAAACATTCTAGGATTTGTAAAATTGGTGCTCAGCCAGGCCAGTTGCCTTCTCATTGGTCTTAGGTGAATCACCTTTTCCAAACAATGTCTATTGGTTTTCCATTCAATGAGCTGGTATTGTGTGTTTTGGGTCTTCTTCAAGAACCTTCAAGTGATCTTTACATTGTGCCTCTGTTGCTTAACTGCAAGAGAGAGGGAACCCCAAAGAATTGATACCTATACACCTCGGATGGTGTGTAGCAAAATTGATCACAATGGTGCTATAGCGTTGCCAAAGAGAGGTCAGTGTATGGTTTAATGCCCATTTGGAAATCTCAGACCAAGAGGTCATCAATGCTGGCATCAAGCAGATTGTACAATGTATGTCCTGCAGATTGTATGTTCCACAAACCACGGCCTGACCCATTAATGTTTGGCTCCATTGTGCATCACTTTCAAGTGGCCTTGTTGTTTATTGTACATTAAGGTTTAACACGGTGAAGCCCCAGGGATACCAGTATGTGTGACCAGTGCTACCAAGAACAAAGGTATATGGTTTACGTGTGTCTGAGCCTTTTGCAAGATTCAAGGAACATGAAGACTTAAAACTGGATGGTTGAATGTACAGGTATATGATCATTTCCAGTATCTTTGAGAAGGAACTCTCAAAAAATGACACAAAAATATGCAAATTCGTTCAACTGATTTTACTCATGAAGTCTTGCTTGAAATGATCAGCTGTAGTGGAAAGTTTACATGGGAGTTATCTATTTCCATTTTTTACATGTTTTGATGATACAGATGAACTTTGTTGAAACAAGGACCTAGAAACCGTGACAATTATGGATACGTTGCTTTAGGTTTCTTACTGTATCAGGCTACAAAAACAAAAAGTATAGAGGGATGGAACCTGCAAAGGCACGTGGTTGTAAGAGGGTTTTGCTACAGGGATGTCCGACCTCTAAATACTGAAGTGCCATTGCATACAGCAGCAAGTTGCCTAATGTGCCCATGTTCATGTTGTTATTGTCCTTTGATGCAGGCTCATGTGTACTCCATCGGAAAGACTCTACTCCAACTCATAGATACCTCAGAATCTGACCAGACCAGTGGGAGCACCCTCCAAAACTTCCTCCAACGGCTCACCTCAGATAACCCCAATTGTAGGCCCACACTCGGGGAGATCAGCAAGCTATGCAATGAACAGCTGAACGCAAACTCGGTACAACTCGCACTATACACTTCTAGTAATCATCAAAACGGTGGTAAGTATTTTGAGAAAAACATGCAAACCATTTAATTGCTGACTGCTGTGGAATTTTGTCAATTTACTGTCTATTTTTCTTTGTGTCTGGGACAATGCAGGTGACTCCTGTTATTACAAAGTCCCCTAGACCAGCAGTTTTCTTCTATTAAATTGAAATTTCATCATAGCCAAACAATAAAGTATACAGTATCAAGATATATCAGATGGTAATTTTTGGACGTGAATTTTTCCTTCTTTGTATTAAGAGTTTTGTTATAACCATGTTCATTATTAATGAGAGTGACTGCATAATGATAGTCAATGTTCGAATATTGTGTTGGCTAGACAATAGCAAGAGGAGTGTGAAACACATTTCATTATCATTCCACATTATGAATGACTAAAGCACCTGAAAGTAAGTCAATTGAAATGAAAGCAATGGAATGAAATTAGTTTGTGTGTATGAAGGGGCATATGTAATTGCTTTCTAAAGAGGCATACATTTTCCAATACTTCTTGTTTCAGATGCTGACCCAAAGAAGGGAGGAATTATTGACGTAGGAGAACAGGAAAAAGAGAGCTCTAGGGAGATTGATGCAGCAGAGCATGTGACCAGCACAATCCAGTCAGCTGTAAGTCCACAACCTAAGGCTGACTCAGAATCCACGCCCAATCCGGAATCACAAGGCCTGGTGCGCGTCAGGAATGCCTTCATCCAGCAATCCATCCCAGATTCCGCTCTTCTGAAGCCAGTTCCCATCAGGGGCAGGCCGGTGGTAACAGTTCCTCACTTTGTCAAGTCATCGCAAGTTGGGTCTGCCTTACAGAAACGAGCTGCCTTGAACAGGGCAACTCATGCCAAGATGGCATCGGGAGGTGGTGGCCCCCTCCGACCACCAAGTCTTGACGCCTTTGGGAACCTGTCGGAGCGTGCCCAGGAGATTTTGAAGAAAATCTACTCAGGGGACAACACTCCTGTGTACGAGAGCAAAGGGACATCAAAATTGGGGTCAGATTCAGACTTGTTCAAATCCACTGGGGACGGGCTTTCCTCTGGAAGTTTCCCTGGTGGCAATGAGATCAAGTACCAGCAGACCAAGAGGAATTCATTAGGATCTGCCACTGATGCCTTTGTGCTGCCACGAAGTTTGAGCCTGCAGGAGGAATACTTCACAGGAAGGAATAGCCTTGGAAGTCATGGCTCAAGTGAGCGATCAAAGAGTGCGGATTCTGATGACCCAAACAAGATTGAGGGAGTAAACATCACACCTGAGCCACCTGTCATCAAAGTGTCTCGTGCTTCCTTTGAAGCTCTTCCAGAGGAACAGAGGAATTCATTGCAGTCCAGTGTGACAGCGAATAAGGTGTCAAATGCTTTGACAAAGTTCATGAAGTCCAGACAGATTGTAGGTGCTGTCAGCAAACCTGACGAAAGGACGTTTGGTGGTCAGAATGATCCGAGAGGACATCAAGGTGTGCTACATGGGAGCGGAGAACGCTCCTTTTCTTCGGGAGGAACAGATGATGAATTTTCAAGTGGACACATGACCGATGCAGACTTGTACATCTTGGATGACCCCTGGTTTGAGACGGAGTCCGAGAATGAAGGAGACAGCAGTATCTTGTCCAGGATACGGTCCAATAGCATTGCCACATGCCATACATTCAGTTCAAAGTCATCAGCATTTCGTGTGCCACAGATGAAATCAGGTGGCAGTAGGAAATCCAGCCTCTCAAACATTGCTGAAATAAAGGAGGAGGACCAAAAGCAAGATTCATCATACTCTAGCATCAAGGACCTTGCACTTATGAGGCACAGGAGTATAAGTCATACTGGTACCTCCAGAGCAAACCCTCAACATCTTGGGAGAGATGCCAAGCTCTTCACTCCAATTGTTCTGGACAACAACACAGCTACAATACTGGACAGGCCTGTAAAATCTCCCATTGTGGATGAAGCCAAAATAAAGGCAAAGAAAGCGATGGAACTCATCAAACTTGATCTTAAGGCACCAAGAAAAGAGAAGCCACCCCCTACAATGCTTCAAGATATAGAAAATGATGCAGCTGATTTTTTGTCATCCGAAGCAAGTGACAATCCAGTGCAGAATATCCATGAACATGAAAATAGCAAGGACACTGAAACAACTCCAAAGAAGTCAGATGAATCAAACAAGCTTTTAGGTGAAGAACTGTCCAGTGATCAGAAATTAAAGCTTTTATTCCATAAACATGGCTTGGGCTCCCCCAAACCATCACCCTACCCCTCTCCCAACCCTGTACCTAAAGTTGCTGTTCCATCAGAGCTGGCAGATATCTCATCTTCCAAAGCCATCTCAGAAAACCATGGAATGTCATTACTGGCAACAAGTATGCCACATGCACAAGAGAAGGACCTGAGTGAGTGCAAATTGCCAAAGGATCAGAGTATTATCCACCCTGTTACTGGTGTACTTAGACAAAGTGACCATGATGTTGTGGAAAGTACATCTTGTGGTTCACCAGTATTCAAGATGAAGTCAGTGACAGTAGTTCAGCATTCCCCTCTTACCACTGCTGCCAGTTTCTCTCCTGTTCAAATTCCAGGTGTGGAAGATAAGCCAGAAATCTTGTCAGAGAGCAAAGGAATTGCTTCAAAGAGTCTTTCATTAGCTACCAAAGAAAGCGTCAATGATAACCATGAAAATGTCAACAAACAAATCATCACCAGTCAACGTAATAAGCAAGAGACACTAGATTTGGGCCCTCAGGGACAAATGAAATTGTCTGAGATTGCCCAGGATGAGAATAAGATGGAATCATTATCAAAGCCTGCTGTTGAGACAGCAGCCCCAATGGCCAGTGCCAACCATGTGCATGAGGCCAAGGTGCAATCAGAAAATGGTGCTGTCAGTCTTGTAGAGGGAACACCATTGCCAGAGACTGCCCATGGGAGCACAGCTGCACAGTCACCTCTACAGCAAGGAACTGTTCTCACTTTGGATCCTTCTTCAGGCTTTGATGCAAGTTCATTAACTCTGAATGCTGGCAACGGTCAGGGGTTGAACTTTCCCATTCAGGTACAGCTGCAGCAAGATCCTCAGACGGGCTTGTTCAGGGTTGTACCAGTTGGCATTCCCCTGCAGGGACTTCCTGTGCAAATTGGATCGCCCCAGACCGTGTCCTCCGGGCAGTCAGTAGGCGGTGGTAGTGATGCCGTCTTATCTCCCGTGCAGGCCCAAACTCCTAGCCCTACATTCCATCTTGGAACATCCACCCCAGTCAGCGATGGTAAGCCAATGCCTGTCAGGACAGTACCCAGGAAAAAGAAACATGCAGACACCAGCAGTGACCCAGACTCCTCTCTCTTGCCGCAGAGACAGCATCGCAGTCTGACAGACAGAAAGAGAGACCATGCCAAGAAGAGGGCAGAGAGGTCAAAGTATGCCGTGTCTCCACACAAGAAGGCTTTGGGTAAGCTTGCTATCAGTCATCTCACCACCGACTCTGAGAGCAGTGAATCTTCATTTTCCAGTCCTGCCCCAAATGGGGGTCTGGAGAAAGGCCAAACCAAGCCTCATCGGAGAAAACCCACAAAGACATCCTCAGCCAGTTCTTCACATGGTGATTCTGACTCTAGGAAAGAAAGGCACCGAGAACAACGTAAGTAATATGAACTGATACACTGTTTAGAAATAAAAATTTAGAGATTTGAACAGAAAGTTTTAATTGCATGGTAAACTCCATTTAGGCTTCAGACATGCAAAGAGCCAATGCTGAGCTTAAGAGTGTGAATACTTGAAAAATGAAGAATAAGGAGAAAGTGCAGTGGTGCAGCTCAGGGTCAGGTACAGAGCTTGTGTATGCCAGTGCAGAAATGTGATTTGTAAAGTTGATGCAGAGGTACATTCTCCTTGTTCTTACTAGAAGGTGGCTTTTTGAGATGCTCAATGATTTTTTTCTCTTACTGATTTCATATTCAAGAAGACCTTTCATTTGTTTGAGTAATGCTTTGTCTCTTAAAAAACTGACAGCAAACGGTTCCAGATCACCAAGGGTAGAGAGATTGAGGGTGGAAGGGAACCGATCTCACGCTAGATCACAGAGCAAGTCTCGAGACAGAAGCAGGCAAGCAGTGTCATCCGCTCTGACCAAGACTGGAATGACCACTCTCCAGGTGGGCGTGCAAGGTCAGTCCCAGCACGGCCAGCTGATGGACGACATGGACGACACTCGACCGATCCCGGCCACCCAGATGCCGAGTTCCCCCATGTCTGTATCCATGTCATCGCCCTCCAGGGACAGTGGGGTCAATCTGCGCTATGCGACGTCCAGTGGAGAGGACCTGCCAACTGTCCAGGAGGCCCAGCTTGCCGATGCCTTGCAAGGCAATGCGCACCTCAAGAAGGTGATCCGCCAGATCAGGCAGGCCTTCGCATTTGATGGATACCTCGAGAATGGAGTGGAAGACTTGCACATGGGTACGTGTTACATTGCTTTGGTATATTTAATTCCTATTGGCTCTATATCAATAGTAATGCTATGTGATGCAATCAGAATTAGCCACCAACCTTTCTATGGTGGCCACCTGTCTACTAAGGCCATCTTTTTGTGTTTGTCTATAGCAGTCACTACACACAGGGTTGTCAGTATCATTATACCCTCAGTGATCTATAAAAAGACATTGATTTATTAGAAGAGGGGTTAAGGTCTTTGGTTGCAGCAAGAGCAACACTCTGCCACAAGAGTATACAGGGTAGCAACATTTTGAAAACTGTAGCTGACAGTTATTGATTCCTGTGGCCAATGTACAATTTAAGACTTGATGAGGCAGCAAATTTCTATAACCCTTGCCCCACGAGTCATTTATCTCATAGGACCCTGTGTCTGCTTCATAGAACGCAGCATCATTATGTGTATTCTGCTTGAGTGCACTCGCAGTATATTAAAGAATCAATACATTCTATCAAGAGATTCTCGATAGCAAGGTTAGAGAAGAAACCACTGTAGATACACACTATGAATGTAACAGGAATGACCAATGTAGCTAATTTTGTATGATATGATCTCTCATACTGTTTTTATTAGCTGCATCTAGGTGTCACCAAACCCAATTTTCTCCCTCCAAGAAGTTGTCTTCAGTCAGCAGCATGTTTATTTTGAATGAAGGATATGAATATCTAATGAAGTTTTTGCTACCAAATTGAGGTAAATGGTTTCCTGCGTAACACTTACCAAGAATTCACAGTAAATTGGCAAATACTTACAGAAAAAAACAATAAATGCTATGCGAAAAGAAACATGAAGCAGATGATAAAAGAAATATTTCATTGTTTTGTAGATGAGACCAGTCTCGAGATCTATAATTCAAACATTTTCTGAATTATACACTTGTATTTTTTCATGGATTCATGGAAAGTTGACTTTCATTATTGGTATAAAGAGTACTCCTGGAGTACAATATAGCATATCGTTGCTGGGGTGACAAGACCTTGTATCTGCAATTTTGGTGAAAATGACTTTTTTTGATTAATGGTCAAATAATGGGTTAAGTGATGTCCTGTCCAAATCCCAACCGTCTTACTCCAAAAAAGAAGCCACCACAGCATGTCCGAGGAAAGGTTATCTCATTCGCCACAATGCTTTGGCTGCCATGTTTTTTGGCTCTCCTGAACATTTGACATAATTTGTAGATTCGAGGTCTTGTCGCCCCAGCGACGATATATTAGTTGTTATAGCCACAGAGCTCTGTAAAGAAAGTAAAAGATATGCTCCCATAATCAATGCCTGTGAGGTCAAGCAGGATGAAATCAAGTTTTCTAAAGTGTCATTGTTTGACAAGGCTAGGGAGGGGATGGGAGGGAGAGGGAAAGAAAGAAATGGAGAATGAGAGACCACCATGTAACTACTTATTTTGAAGGACACCCAACATTCTTTGGGTAACAGGTTCATTTGAGTTGTCACTATGTGTATAGTTTGGCCACAGCACTACTACCAATTATTCTGCTATATTTTTGTTTTAAAAAATGGGGAAAAAATGGCTTACTTCATACTTCTTTTACAGCTTATACTAAGTTACTCATCAGTCTTACATGTTGCTGACATTTACATCGAAGGAATGAAGTGGGAATAAATGCCTTTCAGTGACATAGAGAATGTTTTTCTTCTTCTTCTTTAACGAGCTCAGCTTCACACTGTGGATACATAGTTACATAATTGAGCCTTGGATATTTTTGGCACAATATTTCATTTCCTCCACATGAATATCATGCAACAACTCATTACTTGGGAACCACCAAAAGACCAGTTTACTTGCATATCGTAATTCAAAAAAGTTGCTCTGGGCATCTAGAAAACTGGCTTGAGGCTTGCCTGGCAAAGCAACAAACAGTGCATGTAAAGTAGAATCCTGGAATTGAAATGTGTTTTGTGAGAACAAGTGAATCGAACAGCTCATTGTCAGGTTGTCTGGGAGGTATATTCATAACTCTGAACACCTACATACACGTAGGCGAACTGGCCAATTGTATTCCGTTGTAAGCACACGTCTGTTTTGACCATGAAGTAAAAGGAAATCCATTCTAAACATGACAGAAAGAATGTGAAATAGCTTACCTGGGAGACAATCAATACTGCAATAAAGACAATTGTTAGACAAATAGAAGACAAGATTTGGATGTTCAGTATTGATTGGAAGCCCAAGAACCAGCTCTCAGTGAAACAAAAGACAAGTGGCACGGCGGGTGTCTGATGCCTTGGATTCGGCAGAAACAGACTTGAGGACACATTGTGTGTTGCTAGCAGGCACTGCTCTTTAACATGCTGATGGAATGTTTCATAGATTATGTAATCTCCATGCTTCTCAAAGATGAGGTGAAATGTCACACCATGGTTGACTTATTCAACAGTCACATGTGCATATTAGGTGGACTGATGATAGCATAGTCCACAAGTCTTCTTGTAAACCGCACACAGCCATTCACTATATTACCTGTTTTGAAATGAAACCTACAGAGAAGATAATATCACTTGCATCAAGTCATAATATTTGTAATGACTGACCTAAATATCGACAAACTTACCTCTCTTTTTTTCACCCAAAAACTTAAAAATTACACATTTTAATCAGGTTTATGTATAGGTGAAATGACTGACCTGTGATTTTTGTTCTTTTCTTTTTTATTAAGGGGGAAGGGAGGGGGTTACAGTTACAATTAGTTAAAAGTTGTACTCTATGTCAACCTTTCAGATTGTCTTAAGAATGATATCATTTATTGATATTGTGCAGAGGGAGAAATTTCCAGTGTTGTTCAGTGCATATGGTATATAGATACACATCGTGTATTCTGGTTATTAAAGCCGCGACCAATGCAGATTAGATGAGTATTGTCCTACCTGTGGTATTTGGTCCAGTTTCTTGACCACAAATGTCCAAATGTATCTTCCTATAGCCGAGTACATTGCGTCACTGGCCAGTGTCACGTGGGTCACATTTGCCAGTGCCGTTACTGAGAAATTCTGCGACCTCTACTGGGAGGAGGACTTATTGGAAGGGCTGTATGAAGCTGTCAACGGCCAGAAGCCAGTGAAACCTGCTACTGTGTAAGTTTACTGGACCACACCAGTCAAAGATCATGTTAAAGGGATAGTTTCATTTTGGTTTCTGGGGCGAAAAGGAAGCATGGAGAAAACATGAGCCATTCTGTGATTCAAACTTTCTGCACCACCTGTAAAATGACCAAGGAAGGTTACTGTTTGCAGTGACTCATCTGTTTGGATTCTGTGATTGAAGTGTTGATTTGGTATCCATAGAACAGAGCGAAATCATTTTGTATAGATATCGTCCTGTAAATAGCTTTCAAAAATCATTGATTGTCATGTGCTACTGAGCTGGTTGTTTGGTCGCTCTATTTCTGTCACATATTTTGATAGTGTCTTAATGGCATCAAAGGAAAAATGTCTGACATGTGACACTGTATTTTTTGTACAACGCTTATGGTAGCACAACAGCATAATTTCTTACCATCTTGTGTGTCTCAAAAGCTCACTTGGTATGTAACAAATCTTTCCCACAGAGCCAAACTCTTGTTCAATTCTCAGTACATTGCCAAAAAAAAAAGAGCATACAATGTACACTGCAGTTAAAAGCAGAAAGTGATACAGTTTAATAGTAGTGATGATTGACTTGAATTTTTGACTGTCTTTGTATTTCAGAAAAACACCATCATCCCAAACAAAACCTAGTGGGGGAAGAAGAAAGTCCAAAGAAAATGTATCTGAGCAAGGAAGACAGAAGCCCTCCTCCTCATCAGAGAAATCTAATAAGGAAGGCAGCAGGTCTACCTCCAAATCAAAGGATCGGACTGAAGGCAAGAGTACATCTGTGGAGAGGAAGACAGGCAGTGGCAGTAAAAGCAGTGGTAAAAGGTCAGAGGAACCAAAGTCAAAGCGACCAGAAAGTCTCAAGGAAGAACAGCCCGACAGTGCAAAGAAAACTTCTGCAGAGAGGAAAACAGCAGCAGCGGAGAAAGACAGGCGGAAAAAGTCATCAAAGGAAGATGGGAGCAAGGAAAGGAGGATATCGTCTTCTTCAACTGAGACACCGCGGCCGTCCTCTTCATCGTCAAAGCGGGACAAATCACTGCAGAGGAGTAATCATGAATCTGAGGAAAGGGTCACTTCTCCCTCTCAGAAATCTGGAGATCAGAAGCACAAGAGATCCGAATCAACGGAGAAGGAACTCAGCAGTGCTGTGGATGCCAAGGCACCGCCTAGATCACCAAGGACCACAAGGCACCGGACAAGCAAAGAGAAGACACAAGAACAGGAAAAGGAGAGGCGTACACACCGCGAGAAGATGGGAGCCCAAGATGTGGCCGCAACCGATGGAAAGGTTCATGGAGTAGGCAAAGACAAAAAGGGAAGCAGGGAAGGGAGAGAAATGCGGGAGGGCAGATCAAGCAGGCAAGCCAGGAGAGCTGGGAGCAGAGAGACACTGCCAAAGGTGGATGAACAGGAGGTGCCAGACGCCTCACCTACAACTCAAGCGGGTGCCAAAGCAAGAGGGGTGACACCTTCTGTACAGGAGCAGGCTCCTTCTCAGAACAGCATGGTGCAGTCAAGAGAGTCCCTGCTTTCCTCCTCAAAGGACTCTCTATACATGGACCGCTCTCTGCTCAGCCAGGCAAGCCAGGACTCTGCCATGGAGAAGCTGGAGGAGAGTGTGATGTCAAGCACAAGTGACCTCTCCGCCAGCCTCCCATTATCACCACCGACGAGCCCGCCCGGCACGTCCACGCCCAACCTCAACTCAACTCTCCCCATCACCAAGTCTGAATTGAACCAGTCCAGGCTTATGCAGTCCGGTGTGACACCGAAAGGCAGTCAGCAGGCACCCCTCGGTAGTGCCGGTCGTCGGGACAGCATCGCTTCCTTCAGCAGCACCTCATCGGGAACGTCCTCAAGGACCCAGCAGAGCCACATGAGCAGCTCCATAGCAGACTCGTCCTCCATGATGGAGACGTCGGTGGAGGAGGGCAGACTGGTGGTACCCGGTGGCGTCATGTGGTGTGGGGACCGGGTGGACCCATCGGTGGCAGAGTATGCCCAGAATCTGACTGGCTTTGGGGACACCCAGAACACCATAGAGAGCAAGATATTGGTGAGAGTCCTTTCATCAGTGCCATTTTGTACCTTGTGCAGTTTCATCATCAGCAGTCAGTGACAGATCCAGGGGGGTGGGGGTGCACTGGGTGTGCACCCCCTCTAATTTATCTGAAAATAAAAGAAATAAAAAGAAAAAATGAAAGGGGATATCTGCACCCCTTTTAATTTTTTATGTTAGTACCACTAGAAAACTGTACTGAAGCCCTTTTTTATTTCTTTTTTTTTTTACTTGCTTATCAGCGGATGAAACCCGGAAGTGGCAACAGAAATATTTTTTTGCAACCCCCCCCCCCCCCCCCCCCCCCTTTACGGAATTCCTGGATCCGCCCCTGGCAGTTTTAACATTTCAAGTATGCATGGCTGTCATTGCACCTTCAGTTTGCTAGTACGCAAACAAGAATGATGTTGACTGTTTGCTGTTCACTGTCAAATATGTTACAAGTAAAAGTATCGGGGATCTTGAATCATTGAACACTAATTTCATTTAATCCAATCAGAGAGTATACATTATGAGGTTAGTAAAATTGTGGAATGACCCAGAATAACTGGAAATACTTTCCTGACTCTAGGAATATTTTCTTGTTTGCATATGATGTGCATGGGGTGTGAAATGCAATTTCCTCCTTCATTAACCTTTGTGTTTTCCATGTGATTTTCTCTGCCACTGAACTTGATATGCCATCTCTCTTGAAATCCTTTCCATCTTTCAATCTGACCTCACAGGAAGTGGATCAGCAGTTGACCCTCGAGAAGCGGTCGCGCAACAAGACGGCCAAGTTCTACCGCAAGCTGCAGGAGAAGGGTTCCTCCGACAAGGCCATGGTCTCCAAGGTGGGCCAGGACCTGGCGGAGACCACCCAGAAGATCGAGTTCCTGGAGTCGGCCAAGCGGCACCTCGAGATGCTCTTCGCCGAGCAGTGGGGGCTGGAGTTCAGCCTGCTCTACTCCCTGGCCACCATGTGAGTGATGAGAGGGAGAATTTACCCTCAAAGAGTTGTTGAAATGAAAGACATCTGCTAAGGCTGCAGATTGGCAGATCTAAATGAAATTTTAACATGAAACTTCAAAGAAATGTACAACTGTTTGAAAGATGGAATATCATAAAACAGGGCACTCTGCAGTTGGTTAAAGGCTCTTTGTCCATTGGCTAACTACACTGAATGTGATGTTCAATAACGTCTGTTTCTTTTAATGTATGCCTTGGCAAATAGTTAAGAAATCAGGGACATATACAGTTGTATATGATTACACTTAAGCAGGTGTGGCTCTAGAAAGTACATGGCATATTGGGCACACTGTAAGACAAGATAAAGTATTTGAATGGTAAGTACAATTTGTGCAGCAATTTAGAGGGAGTGTGTGAGTTCAAAAAATTTGACAAGGCGGCTAACAGTTTCTACAAATCAGCGGACATTCTCTTTCATTACAAGAGAAGCATTTAAGTTTTGGGAGTTTCCTGTGATTTCTGGATAGATTACTCTCATGTTAAAGACCAGTGTAGTGAATGCTGTGCTAAAAAGGGGACTTCCAGGGCCAAGAAATATGAAACACGCAAAGACATATACTTTGTGAATATCATTTGTAGAAATCATATCATTTGCTTCCTTGGCCCAACAAATAATTTCTCGACGATTTCAAAAAAAAAATCCAACTTTTTCTGCTGTACTGGATCTTTAGGAACACACAACATGGTATTTTATATCTTTATGGAGTGTGATGAAATGACAGTTGTCAAATAGCAGACTATCTTGGCATTACAGTACAGTGTGTGAAACACTTTTGTGTGTATACATCAGTATGTTCATACGTTTGCGACATTCTTTCTATAACAGATCTGTGGGTGAGATGTTGACCAGGAGGCCCGATAACCCTCTACTGACCATCCACACCATGAGAGTAACCACCACACTGCAGGCCGGAGAAACCAAGGGACTTTTCTCCTACCTCTATGCAAGGTGAACTAGTATTCATCTCTCACAAATATGAAATTGAGTTGAAGGCAGTCATCGGCATATGATACCAATTTTTTGTGACATATAGATGATAATAACTGCAAAGATGATGATGAAGATGATTGGTCATGTGGATGCTGATGGTGTTGGCAACAATGGTGATCGTAATGGTGTTGATACCAATGATAGTGACTTTGATAATGGTGTTGGTAGTGGTAGTGGCAGTGGTGATGGTGGGTGTTACTGATGGTTCTGGCAATAAGTATTGGTGTCAGTGGTGGAGTGGTGATTGTAGTAAGGATGATGATGATGATAATGATGATGATGACGATGACGACAATAGTGATTACTGTGATGATGATGATTGTGGTTAATATGATGAAAATGATGGGAATGATTCTACGATTCTTTTTCTTAGCATGTTGATGTCCACTGAATATGCGACTGAAAAAAATCAGGAAATAGCAAAACACATTGTCAACAATAACAACAGCAAGGATATACACAGAATTCATTGTTTGAAGTCGAAACTTATTGTGTGACATTTTAAAATCACTGAGATACAAGTGGCTCGTGATTCAGCTTTAAAAGAAATATCAAAAATTCTAAGAATATGTTTATGGGTTCAAAAGGAAATTTTATCCCTGAATATCAGTTCCTGACCTGATACTTGTTAGTTATATAGATGTATTAATGTATAGGTATAAAAATGAAAGGATAATGCACAATGTTTCAATTTCTTTCTTCTGTCTCTTTGGTACTTTAATCCAGGCAAGCACTGTTGGATGGATACTTGCCTCATTTCTTCTATACCTACCACTATTTTGCCACCTGTCGGGAACTGCTAGACTTCCTCACCAGCAGGTTTATGGTTGCATGCAGGTAAGGCTATTGTTATTTTTTTTTTTCCACAAAGAAATTTTATTCACTTAACGTTCAGGTACAAAATTAATGTAACATACAATACATAAATACAAATAATACAAAATTGACAGGCAGCTACAAAACGTCTAAATAATACAAGTATGATTCCAGTTAATATTAGACACAAAACCTTTAGTGTTTTCAGACATATATTTGTCTACTTTCTTCGCTTGCTTTAAAAATTGACAAAATTGGCTAAATTGTAGTGATTTCTTTTTATTTCTTACAGAAAATATAAAGTATTTTGCATACAAATAAACCTTAGTGTAACACTTTGGAGTTTCTGTAGAACCAAGTATAAAAGCACTTTTAGTAATTTGATTTTGATTCTGCAACATAATTTCGGTATTTGAGCAATAAACCTTTGGTTGTTCTTGCTCTTGTGCGCTTGTTTTGTTTGTATTGGTTTTGGTTTATAATGAAATCCACTAGATGCTGCAGTATTTGCTTATAGTTTAACACATAAAGCTTTAAATTGCCAAGATACTGTTATTCCAAGAGTGTTTGTGCATGGCACACCCAGCTCTCGTATGTAATGGTTTAACACCCTGTATTTGATGTCCATCTTGTAATAGTCCATAGATATCATCAGAGCCAATGAATTTCTGAATCATAAATGATGAACCTGCATAGATATGTATCAGTGACCATGTCTCTATTCATTTTGCAGCATGAGGACACTGTATGGAGAGAGTGACTTCTCTACAGCCATCATAGCCCGAACCTTGGACATCTTGCATGTGTGGGTGGAGGGCTTCTTCGACATAGACTTCCGACCAGACTCTGGTCTACTGCAGGACCTGGTCCTATTTGTCACCGAAAAGGTAAGCTGAAGTTGGCACGAGGTGTGTACTAGTTCCAAGTGAATTCTCTTGTGTTTATCAACACTGTCAAGCCTTCATCGTGGTATTGATGGTGACTATGGCAACAAAGTAAAAAAAAAAAGGGAAAAAAATAAAAATAAAATCCTGCTTGTAACTTAAACTGATATATTGATTTTGTGCTCTGGTTCTCTTTGACTGGAATCAGTGAGCTATTCCTGTTGTCAGGATCTGAGTTTGAGACGATGGCTGTTCTCTCTGTCCTCCTCCAGATTGTCCCCATGGAGCCCCAGAGTAAGTTCCTGGTCCAGCTCCTCGAGAGAAGACAGCAGGAGGCCCTCAATGGTCTGACTTCCGTCGCTGCCAGGGTTCAGAACTCGGAGAATGCCTCAGGGCTACCCAGCACAAATAAGACCACGGTAAGCCAGGTCCAAAGGGTGAAAGCCAAAGTGCTATTGCATTCACTGTGAGAAGGGATTTTATCCTGTCTGTCGATTCTAGATTGAGAGCCCTTCACAGCTTTGGGCTAACAAAATCTGCATGGAATAAAAAGGCAGCTGTAGAGTTGTCTAGACGTCTTAGCACCATTGATCTTGCAAATAACTTGACATTTTGTTTTGAGAATATACATCAGCTTGGCTGAAATTTTGCATTTGCAATTGATCTCTTTTTAATACAGAGCTGACTCTTTGAACACCTATCACTCTGTGTACATGTCTATCTGCATAGCCGTCTATGCTGCTCTATCTATCTTGTGAAGTCTGTATTCATCTTTTCATGTATCGTTTCTAAAAATCTGCCTATTTTATTTTTTAGTATACATGTGTAAAATCATTGATGCATGCATTAACGTATCTATCTGTTTCCCTTTCTATAATGCTTCAGTTAACTTTCATACTTCATTCATCTGTCAATTAATTAATTTTCCACTTTAACTGTCACTGTCATTCATTCTGTGTGTCCCTATCTATCTGAACGCTCCCGCGCATTGTCTTCCTCATGAATTTGTCTTGTCTCTCCATCCAAACAGCCCCTGCCCTGGCAAGCTGGGGGTGGTTCCCACTTGGAGAGGGGAGGTGGTGGTGGTGGTGGGGGTGGCTTCAAGGCCACCCTCATGGCTTGCTTCGTGAGGAAGCCGGCCAAGCAGCAGGAGATGACCGCCTACAACCCTGCCCCTCCCCGCCAGTCTGAGGGCTTCCACCTGAGTGAGCACACCTCGCAGACTGTTGCCCAGGTCTTGACTCTCATCCAACAGGTGAACTTTGACCCTCGAGCACAGGGAGTTCCCCCTGGCATCCTTTCGTTGACCTTATGTTCACTCAAAAAGGATTCATAGATTGTGATTCAGTCGGTGTGTACAAATATCGATGAAAAATCACTGATATTGCATAGAGGCTATAGATATTTGCTAATATTAATTAGCCTAACTTAAGAATGATTCCTATTTTCAAGATCAAGCAACAACAAAAGTGATTGCTTTAAGATTGAATAGTGAGAATAAGTGTGTTACGTAGGTTACATGCTATTTGTGCTACTGAGAGGCTTGAACCAGGACTTCTGTTTCATGGAGTGTACTTAATCATCAGCAAAAAGATCAATTAAACTGGTTTATGTCACACAACTGAATAGTAAAGATACATCCTTTTAAGAGTGTGAGCAATTTGTGGTCCTTATCTAGGTGCCATAACTGTATTCTGTACGTTCCCCTCCTCTTTTTTTATTTTTCCACCAGTCTCTGTTCATCAAGGTTCATCCCGTCCACTACCTCAACTCCCGCTGCAAGGGTATCGGTGTCAAAGACACCACAAAGTCACCCTACTCGATCAAGGTCCAGCCCTCGCCCCCTCCCGCTGGGAGCAAAACCGATGGGCTGGTGTCCGGCGATGGAGGGATGGAGACCAAGAGCCTGTTTGCAGAAACTGTGGCCGAGGGGAAGGAGATCCGGGACCTGATTGACCTCGGGGAGGTGGTGTCCCACTGGGTCTCTGCCGAAGTCGTGTCCTCCAGCTCAGCCAAGGTAAATTTTCTCCAAAGCTCCTGATGTTTGGTGTCAGTTTTCTTGTTCTTGAATGACCTGTGTGTCCCTTTAAAGATATTGTTTACTGTAAAAGTGGATATTTTCGCGCGACTAATTTTTCGCGCTTGGCCGGGTCAGAAGAGTTTCGCGTGTTTTTAATTCCGCGGAATCTAGACATCACGCACAGGAACATATGGCAAGCAAAAATATTCGCGGGATTTTATTTTCGCTCTAGTTTCTGGTTGCGCGAAATGCGCGAAAATTTCAACACCGCGAAAATGTCCACTTTTACAGTACCATATGGAGCAGTGATGTAAAAAATGTTTGAGTTATTACATTTGATGCATATGTGAAGGTCAGTTGTATCACAAAACATCCTACCATATCAAAATTTCGCAGTAAAGCATAAAATGTAAGGAGATATTACTATTTTTCTTGATGATCCATATCTGTAGATAGTTTACTCTAGAAACAATTTTATTATAACTTTTGTTCATATTTTGTATATTTTAACTGTACTTAACATTAATTATAGTGATTAACATTTTTACATTGGTTGTTTCTGTCCTTAACTCACATTTTAGAACTATTATGAAGCACCAAAACTGGGTTTTTGTTTGATCTGCAAATGGTAAATAATACCTTCAATTTATATCATGCAAGCGGCATCACAATTTTCTGTTATTCCATCATAATTTGTACACTGTGTATCTTGCCTATTCAGATACATCATATCATAACACATTTTCCACTTTCTTTTATATTAGACATCACCATAGTTGTTCTTGTGTGGTGAAGAAGACAGATATTCTATGCATAAATTCCGTTATCTCATTTTTTGCAGCCGGTACATCCTTGAAATCCCAGCCTGATCGCAGAGATTTCAAGAAATTTCTTCATGATATTGGCACTCAATTTATTTCGATTTATTTAATCTTTTACTTCATCCAGGCGCAGGTTGCCATCCTGAGCAAGTTCATCTCTGCAGCCAAGACGTGTTTTGAACTGCGCAACTTTGCCACCTGTGTGCAGATTCTGGATGGCCTGGATAACGTTATCGTCAGACAAGTTCCTGTGAGTGACACATTTTATAGATCCTCATCTAGTCCCCAGAACCATTGTTTCTAAATCATTGAGGTCTCTTTTCAAGCATCCCTCTGCGAACTTTTGATTGCTGTTAATGTAAAATATTTTTAACATTGTAGGAATGTTTCACTTGTCTACAGATATCACTAACGAGTATATACATGTACAAATGTATGTCCTCCGTGTGCTCATTTGGTTAGTTTATGTTGTGTGCTGAGCAGGCATAGTGAGAGCACAGTAATAATACTTTCAAGTGATTACTAAATCTTCTACCAAGACTGTGGAAGTGGAGTTTTTCGTAATTGTATACCATGGTCAAGTTTGTTAACACTCTGTGTGCTTTGAGAGCTGATTGGCACCCAATTGTCACCCGATTGTCACAAAAAGCCCTGTAGTATTGTATGCACTTGCCAAATCCCTTAGCAGATAAAGGGTTAAAACCAGGGCCCCATTTCATTAAAGATGTTAGGATAGCAACTCTTGCTGGAATGGCAACTTCCAATAGCAACAGCCAGTCAGGAAGCTGGATTCTTGTCATTACCGTGACAATTGTCATTCCAGCTAGAGTTGCTATCATATCAACTTTATATGAAACGGGGCCCTGATCAGATCAGATCAGATCAAATTTGATCAAATTAGATCCACCTTTAAAACTGAGTAAGTGAAATCTCCAGAATACCAGCTTTCAATGTATTCCCCCTTTTGCCTCCCTCGACATCAGGCCTGGCGGGACATTCCCTCCAAGGTGGTGGCGGTGTACGAGGACCTCAATGCCTCCAGGGTTCTCCTGCAGGGAGACAGTGAGTATCTGGTGAGGGGTGAGAAACACAAGACCTGCCCCACCCTACCGGCCACCCTTCTCTTCCTGCTCCATGTCCAGCAGCAGGAGATCGGGGGCTTCCAGCTGACCAACGGCATGCACAAGTGGACCAAACTCAGGTGGGTGCCATGGCAACCATGCTTCAGAAACCTCAAGCTTTTCTTGATCTTTCCTCATATGAATCTATTCTCCTCCTTAGGCCTCTTTTACAATTTCAGTACAAACTCCAACCTCAGCTATATGGCCATCACTTTCCAGATCTCTCTGTTATCTGCATATGGGCTGGCACAAGATTGTCTTTATGTTTTCTTGCATTTTCTGTTCAAAATCTTACTGAAACCAAGCACAAAACAACAATCTTTTGCAAATACTAGACGATAAAAGAGTTGGGACGTAAATGCCAGTCACCATGGTGCAATGTCTATTTAGATTGTCTTATCATGAAGATGAGAGAGAGAGAGATATTGCAGGTTTTATTAGGCCCTATGTCTTTACTATCAGCAAATGATCTCGAGCGTAGGTAAAAGCAAAAAGACACCAGAGTTCTTTAGATTATTTCCAAAATGTTTTATACCTTGAAGTAAGCTATAGTAACTCTTTATTACTACATTCCAGTCTTTTTGTTCAGATCCATTTTTTTCCCTTAGATCATTTGACTGTGATGCACTCTTTAACATGTTTGCCAATGTGTCACCCCAGGTCTATTGCCAAGCTTGTGGACCAGATTCGCATGTTCCAGGAGCACTCGTACTCCTTTGAGCTGGACCCAGGCCTGGAGGGGTTGCTACGGCAACGGATGGAGGAGTTCAGCAGTCAGGACATCCACGTCCTGGCTGCCCGCCACAGCTCCAACTACCACCAGCTGTCCTCGGACAACAAGGGGCGCAAGCTGGCCTCAGCCTTCCAGAAGATGACCGTTGGTAGGCACTGAATGCCCCATACCCAGACAGAGACAAATTTCTTCATCTACCTCCTGTGTATTTATTAATTCAATTTATCATTATTATTATTTTTATCGTTCTGCTCAGTCAAAATGCTCCATCTACCAATCATTATGAAGGTGATGTTAAATGTCATGCTGCTACAGCCAAGATTTTGTTCGAAATGTCTCATGTTCTGGCTTAAGAAACAGTCGGTCTTGTACGTTTGTAATGATTCTGCTAAAGCATTTCCAGGCAGCGAATAAAGAGCAAGTCAAATGGTACTAACAGAGTGATCTTTTATCATAAAATGATTGTGCAGAGGAAACTCAAGAATACACTGTGATTTTTATTCCTACTTGATGTGGGATACAAATCTCTTTTTTCCCTTTCATATCGATAAGTTAACATTAAGAAGATCATATTAACTTTTTTTACAATTGAGATGTTCAATCAAAATGCTTGAATTTGATCTCTCCTTGTTCTGCAATATGTAAGTGAAATTTTACCTTCAAAAAGACTCAAAGAATTAATTACCTCTCCATGAGAGTTGAATTTAAAGGAAATAAAATATTATATACACAATTCCCTGTGTGTACACCCATGACTTTGATTGACATCTATTTTATTGTGTCTCAGCATGAAATAAGAAATAGTTTGACAAGGTTGTTAAATTTTTTTAGCAGCATTTTGCTGCAGAAATTTGATATTTAAACTCACTTGTGCCAAATGATCAATATAATGTTAAGTTTTGTTACATTTAAAACTATGTCACATTGCAGGGTGTGTAAGCAGTCAAATGTGGACTTATAAAGAAATTTCTGTCTTAGGGTGCTGTGAAAAGGAAATTATGATGATGAAAGAAAAATCTAAGAAAGGTGGTAGCTGTTATAATACCAGACATATCAAGGAAGAATCACAAACATGTGACTAATGACTAGATGTGAATAAATGAGTAGTCAGTCCTGTGAAATCAAGTCAAGCATGAGTTGTGAGGTGTATGTGGAGGCCAGTTTTTGGTACTCATCAGAAGAAAGACTCTTTCTCCTCAATCTACAGGGGTTTCTTTTGCTACAGAGATAAAAATTTATAACTATTTATTATGCAAGCTAGTCACAAGTCTGAGGTTGAAGATCAAGTTGAAAAGTTTTTAAGTAATAAATTTGGCATGATTTTCACCTTTCTTCTTCATGTCATTTTAAATCAGGCAAATTGATTTAAAGAACAATTTGCTGAAGATATGCAGTTTTGTGTTCCAAAAAGAATATTTTTTCTGGTGAGACTTGGACACTGTCTGAATTATGCTTGTCCTCATTTGCTGTCTTCCTATCAGCGGTTCTGTAACAGGATACCATCTTTGTTCCCCCCCCCCCAAGTATATATCTAGGTATTGCCTTTTGAAAATGACTCACTAATATGAAAGTCACAGAAGTGTATGAAGAGTTCAGTGCAGCAGCCACTACCTCTCTGCAGAATAGCCACCATTTGTATTAACCAGGAATGGGATGCAGCTCAGCAATACCAGTCTGGCATTCACAGCTCTTTAACCCATTAAGGACGGGCTAATTTTGCCACGACACACATTTCTCATAGACCCTTGCCTGAGTGTACTCGGGACTCGCCCTAAATGGGTTAATGCGCTCATTGTGAGAATTCTGAATCTGAGTTTATGTACCATCACATTTATGACAGAGCTCATTCCATCCTGTGACAGTATGGAAAGGATAGCTTATGATATAACTTTAGAAATTTCAGTTCTATGAAATTCCAATTCTCAGGAATTATTGCTGAAGCGTGAAACTGCTGAATGTCAACCTTGATATTTAACTAGTCTTGTATTATATCCCACTCGGTGAAGCCTGATATGACAATAGAAGCACTGCATAACATCAACATGGTGAAAAAAAGTACAAGTTGATTATTTTTTCCAAGATGCATCTGTTGCATCAATGTTTTCAACCTTATAATCAAATGAAGTAGTCTATTTTGACAAGGCAACTGAATGATCCTTAGTGATCTTGGAGTTCTCTCCATGCAGTAGTTTGTTGATGGTGTAGATATTGCTGCCCACAAGTGACCAGCAAACCACTGGACAAAGACCACAATGCTAACTGCTTTGCGGTCTGCTATGGTCATGCATTTGACCACACCTCTTCAATACAATGTGTCCCTCAGCGAAGTCAGAGCAATCGCAAGGTTGGAGGGAGATGATATGTGGTAAGGCTGAGAGAAAACATTCTAATGAAACTTTTTTGAGATAGAGGCTTCATTCATCTGATCGCAATGAGGCTGACTACATGGGTGCTGTTCGTTATTTGGAAGGTTCGCTATTCCGAAGGGTAGTTATTCCGAAGGGTCGTTAATCCGAAACACGCAATTCTCTGTACCTAGAGGTTCGTTAATCCGAAAATTAAAAAGGGTTCGTTAATCCGAAAATTTGTGGCGTTATTCCGTAGGTTCGTTATTCCAAAGATTGGTTAATCTGAAAATGAAATTCGGAACAATGAACCTTCGGAATAACGAATCTTAGGAATAAAGAGCCTTCGGAATAACGAACCTTCGGAATAACGAGCTGTAACCGACTACACAGCAGTACTCTTGTCAAAATGTTATTTATCATAATGTAGCCATGGGGTTCTTTGTTATTGTCCATAATGCGATGTCTTGTGATTGGCTGAATGAGAAAAAGAGTAGCTTTGTCATCAACTACTTTAGTCCAGGATTGATTGAAATGAATCTTGAGGATGACAAGAAATTATAATTGTTGGAAATTTCAGAGTCAGTTAAAGAATGAATACTATCAATGGTAATATCATGTGCTGAAAGAGAGCTATGCTAGAGTAGCAGGGAAAATACAGACTTATTATACTGTCATGACATTTTATCAAGTATCAACTGAATTTTAGATGTGCCCCTTAGTATTCTCTTGAACCATTTAATGGAACAGTTATGATTTACCTCCATGACAGTATATTTTTGGCTTTGTCAAAAGTTATATATTTGTGTACACCAGAGTATATTGAACAACCATTTTGAAATATTGGTCTTCATTATTGAGCCATCAGAACAAAGGATTACTTTTGTCCGTGATCAAATGCCATTATGCAAAAGAGACAAAAATTGCCTTAAACTTTGTAATATCACGAAAATCTCCAACATTCCATTGTCTTTCATCATCTTTATCTATTCCACCTTGACTAAAGAGAGAGAACAAAGGTCACCTTGTCTTTCACAATTCAAAATCCGTCCTGTGGAAATGAGTTGTAATTCAATCACATGTGGTATTAGTTCCACTCCAGAAGTATTGCTAAATCCTCGACAAGTAGTAGTGTAAGCAACGTGAAGAATAACAGATGGGACTGTGGTATGTGTTCCTATGTGTGTGTGTGATTATCATATGTTGTCATCGTGATATCATTTATCAGTGTATTGACCATTGCTGACCGGGTCAACGGTTCAGACTCCTTTGCTCTTGTGTATATTTTATCATGTATGTACTTCATTCTTCATGGGAAAAAACAAACAAATAAACAAAAAACCTATACTTGTACCAATCATCCTTTGCTGTTTGCAGATGGATGCACGAGTGTGCAGGTATGTTCATCAGTGGAAAAAAACAAAAAGAAATGTCACACAAAATCATCAAATCTTTCATAAGGTGCTGAAAATGCAAGGAGTGTATGGATGAGATTGAGAAAATTATTACTGGAAAGTTGACCACCCACGCACAACCCAAAGTTTGTCTCTGGCAATGAAGTGGTGTGTAAGGCAAGGGAAACAAAGTTTGTGCCTGTATAAGTGTAGCTGCTTACTGTCATTCAGTTGACCTTTGACCTCCTGTATTACTTTGAAGTATGTGTTGATATCAGTTTGTCATATTTGTATGATTATATCCACTTGGCAAATGCTTTCAATTATGAGATATTGAAGCATTTCACATCCTTTTGTTTGTACTTCCTATTTCTTTTCATTATGAATATGTTTATGATTTGTGTTTTTTCATGATGCTAGGAGACTTGACCATTTTGCTACCTTTTTTTTAATGCCCTGTATATAAAGTGATGTATATATTTGTACATTTTCGATGTAACATTCCAAGTTTTACACATAAAAGCAAGAGGTTTATTTTGTATATATTTATACATGTACATTTGAATAAATGTCAACTGAAATTTTCACGAAATCTGAGACTCTCGGGTATCAATGTGTAGCTGATATTGAAACTTTTCTCCACATTTTCTTCCTAACAAAAAAAACAAAACAAAACTAGAAAAGCACTCTGAGAGCGCAGACCTCCGCTAAGCATGAAGCTTATTTCCACCACTACACTGATCATACAGGTTTGTTCTCCCATAGAGATATCATACGTACACACAACATTGGTGCTAAAAGTCGCCAGATTTCCAAATATAGAAGCCTTTGTTACGTCATAAGCCTTCAGCTGCACCACGCGCCTCGCCCCAGCAGAAACTAGAGCACGCACTTTAGTGCGCGCAGGCAAACCTCAAATACGCGCAGCCTGAACTCCCAAGTTCATTGACCCTACCTGCCAAAACATTAAAAATCCTTCATAAATTCCCCAAGAATTCTCGGATCATTACCAATAGTTAATCGTTTATTACATGTGTCATTCTCAACCTTTCCTGCAAGTTTCATCCCAATCCGTTAACTACTTTTTGAGTTATTTTGCACGCGGACAAACTAACTAACGAACGAACGAACAAACACACAAACCAACGGTAACGAAAACATAACCTCCTCCCTTGGCGGAGGTAATAATAATAATAATAATTTTCCTCCTTTTTTTGTGGAAGGAGAGGGAGGGGACCATATAAGGGAATTTGAATTGCCTATGACAGCTGCAAGTTAAGCTTGCAATAATTTTTAGTTTCTGTTGTAAGGTGTGCGTTTGGCATCCATGGATGGAGTGGTTGGAAAGAGGGGACAGTATGGATGCAAGTTCACTTTCTGGTACTACTCTGTTCTGAGAAGTCTAGAGACTGTAAATTCATCTCACATTTCTACAGGGGCACACCATGGTCAAGATTACCCCATGGTGACATAAATCTACTATTGACAAGACCCTATGTACAAGTAGTTGTTTATAACGTGAAAAATAACAATTTCCTCAATAGTTAAAACATCGAGGGCACTGCACTGATTTCTGTGGCAATGGCAACTTCTGGCCATCGGCCTCTGGTTATTGGGTACACCTACGTGTACATGCATCTCTGACCAAAATGTATGGAGCAAGTCTTAGTGGAAGAAACAGGAATAGTGACATATGAAAAAAGCAGGATGGCTGCATGTAAAAAAAAAAAAATTAAATTATATATATATATATATATATATATATATATATATATATATATATATATATATATATATATATATATATATATACATTATATAAAATTTTAGACTAAAATTGCTACTTGTAACTTGTTTTCATGCAGTCAAGTCCACATTAAAAGATGATAATTAAATAAGAAAAATTTTATCACTGACGTTTGAGTTTCATAGTGTAAAGTCATGCTGTCTAGCTTGCAGAAACGGTAAATTATGACCAGAAAGAAAAGAAAAGTTTCTACAAAACTACTTGAGCTTTTGAAACCATCACAGATTTCCATTTCTGGTCCAGCACATCTGAAGTACATTTGCTGTGAACACATTGCTACATCTCAAAAAATAGCCAGGGATTGAATTCACAAATGGACAAAATGAAAAAAAAAAAATCAATCTTCATGGCATTTTCAAATGGATTTATTAATGACACAGCATTTGCTGGTGAGCATATCAATGAAATACAGTACATGTATAGAACTGCTACACTTCACTTGGTGCATTAAACATGAATAGGGCTATATACATCAAAAGTTAGCAGGATTCTTATTTTCTGAATGATAAACATCCAAGTTTGCTCTTATATACACTTGATAATACATAAACATGATTTTCACCTCTAATATTATCCTGCACTATCTGATATCTGAACACATTCAGGCATTTTAGTGCTCTAAAGGGTGCCAATGGCAGTTTAGACAAAAACAAAAACTTTATTACAATACCATCATTTTTTTTTACTTTCTCCCGTCATTTGTACATGTACACATCGAGATGTTAAAATGTTGGGAATAAGGTCAAAGCTCAGGGCCCTTTGATGGGATTACAATTTTTGGCAAGCAAAGAATCAAGCTTTAATACAACCACATTCCTGTTGATCTGTGGCAGCAAATAACCCACTCGTGTCATTGACTGCTGGAACCTGAAAGCTCCTGTGCAAACTCTATGGGAATTTCAGAATCTTTTTGGTCATGGTTTAATCCTTTGATCTACTGATATTTTGTCAACTTTAGAAGAGGCTCAAAAGAATTCACAATTCATGAAACTGATGAATATTCCTGATTTGCCAATGTGAAATCACACATATCTCCCCATCATACAGGACACAATTGATGCTGTATAATAATAATTGTTTCTTTGAAGTATATTTATGAGAAACATATCTTATTCTGTTTGTACAAGAAACTGTCAATATTGCTGATAGTCCTTACTCTAAGCTCCTACCTCTTTCAGATGAAAACTTCAAACAAACAATGCTGAAATTTCAGTCAGAAACAGGGGAGGTACAACAGGCAACATAAAAATAGACAAACAAAGTAGATCTACTCTTAATACTAGCCAAACTTGGAACTAAAACAAGTTTCAAGTCTCTTCCCCCTCCCACCATAGCTTTCACTCAATTCTATTCTTTGTTCTATCTTCCCAATACATCTCCCCTCCCCCTCTCTTTTCTCTTACACACACAAATACACACATACAAACACATATGCTCCCACTTTCTCTCTTGCTCTCCTACTCCCTCTCTCTTTTCTTTATATAACACACACATACATGCTCCTCTCCACCCCCAACACCCCCCCCCCCTTCCTGGTCTTTCCCGCCCTGACCAACAATAAACTCTTTTGGAATGCTTTGTTAGTGTGGCATACACAGGTACATGGATTACAAATAAATAATTGAATTAAGCATATTTCTTGGAGACTACCGTGAATCATTGAGTCACAGAGTCTGGCAACCAGCAGGTAGGTTTTCGGTTTAAAGATGTCTTTAGTAAATAATCATTTTAATTGTATATGTATTACAAATCATATTTATACATACTATCATATAAAACCCAATGGCAAGTTATGCAGAGAATCATGACAAAATAATATACTAGATATATACATATTTCTTTCTTTTTTTTTTCACTGGAGTATAACATACTCGTGCAATAAATTATATAAATTAGACTTGGATTTGACGTAATAACAGATGTCACTGATCGTAGTTAGGTAAGTTTACTCAAATGTGATCAAAATTCATCACCCATCGCAAACCTCAATAATAATGGAAATAATATTGTGAAAGCAATACAACGAAATGGCAATTCGGTCATCGTCACTGCCATCTGCTGCAAAACATGAATGTCTTTTAAAACACTGATCGTATTCTGTGGCAAGTTTGAAATCTTGATCACAATATGAACTACCCCTGAATACTCCCAGCCATGGCAAACTTGAAGTTTGTCACAGCTACGTGTAGTGTCAAGCTTTATACTGTATTTACTTTATTTTGTTGTCTTTTTTACTTCAAATTTTGGCTTTGGAAATTTGGCTTCTCTTGGTCACCATATACACTGTACACCTTGCATGGAGTTGTTGAAATCACAGAGTTGCAACACAAGAAATGCTAATAACTGCATTCCGAAGGAAGGCCACCTTGGCCCCTATCCAGCGAGATGCACTCATCGCCATGACGACAACATCCTCCCAGCACTGCCGCTGCAAAGGAGTGGTCACTCCATCCACTCCAGGTCCTGCATGACCTTGTCCGCCTTCTCGGCAGCCTTGTTGCAGTAGTGACCGTAGGCCTTCTTGTTGCCCAGGGCCAGCAGGTAGCGGGCGTACTCCAGGAACACCTTCTCCAGCAACGACTGTGGATGACCAGGCTTTGGGGTCAAGGAAAAATCTCTGCCCTCTTGACTTGGTTGGTCATTGTGGCACTCACACACGAAGAGATTGCCTCAAGGGCAATTATCTGTGAATGCATTTGGAGCTGAGATTTTGTCAAAATGTACCATGTTCTTCAGGCAGTTTTTACCACAATGCTACAAAGTGACAGACAAATCCTGTGATTTTATATTATAGGGGTGCAACCATGAAGACACAGACAAACAAACATACAGTAGATACACATACAGACACAAGTAAGAATAAGTACTTCTGTCATTATTGTTAGACACTTTTACATTCACTTCAAACATGTCAACTGACAGCAACTAAACATTCTCTTCATATGTGTTGTTTGAAAATTTGTGTGGAGATGCAAATGAGGAATAGAGGTTTGTGGTATAACACCATGTGTATGGTAGTCCTTGAAAAGACTGCTGGTTGGCAAAAAAGAAGACCCTAGAAAGAGGGGAGTGAAGGAGGAAAGTGACACAGCGAGAGTGTAAAGAAGGCAAACAGTGATAGCCGATGGCCAGCGGTGAGCTGGAGTTGAGGTTGCACTAATGGAAACTCACCAATGGCCTTCCACTGTCACTATTTGCCTTTCTTACACTTCTCCAATGTCACTTCCCTCAATCATTCCTCTTTCTATGGCCATCTTTCACTATTATCAAAACAATGGTCCTTTCAAGGACAACATACACATGGAGTTACAGCAAATGTTTCCTCATTAGCTACTAGACAATTAAAGAAACTATCAGATGTTTTCTTTCCTCGATTTATGAGTAAGTCAGAAATGTTGAAGAGTTTTCATGGCTCAGTGGGTAAGACCATTTCATGAAACTTTTTGTCAGATAATTTTTCTGATGCACTGTTATAAGCTACGGAAATCCTTGCATCTGATTGGCTGAGAGCAAATTTGTCACAAAAAATATCCGACAAAATGCTTCATGAAATGCCCCCCAGGGCTATCAATTTGCAAGGTCCCTGGTTCGAGTCCCCTGGCTGTAACAGTAACAGTGATCTAACACTAACATAACTGTCGCAGTAATCTAAACTAATATTGTCAAATATATCATCAATGGGGCGTCAAAAGTTTGTATCTCAAATTTTGGTGAAAATGTTTAGATTAATCATCAGATAATCAGTCAAGTGATATCTGTTCCAAAAATTCTAGCTGTCCTTTCAAAAAAAGAAAAGAGAAAGAAAAGAAGCCATCATGGTATGTCAAAGGAAAGGTGATCCCATTCATTATAATGCTTTGCCTTTCCATGTTTGTTTGTTGTTAATTTTTTTTTTTTTAGCTCTCCTGAGCATTTGACTTATTTGAGATACAAAGTTTTGTTGCCCCAACAGTGATTAATGCCAGTATCAATAACCACAAAAGGATATTTGTTTCCTCATCTTCAGGCAGGACTGCAAATTCCAAGCAAGCCTCGGCAAACATGGCTGCCCGGTCGTAGTAGTGAAGACTAGACAGAGAGAGAGAAGTAAAGGCATTGTCAACCACAGCAATACAAGGAAAAGATGCACACAAAAGTGAGGGCATCATCACATCAAACTGTCAGCAAATTGCCAAGTGGAAGAATGCAAAGTTTTCAAAAGTGGGGGGGGGGGGGAGTATAAATTTCTGGTGCCATTTCCGGGTTTCATCAGCTACCAAGCAAAAGAAAAAAAAAGTCTTCAAGGCAACTTTCTGATTCCACTTTTGGGTTTCTTCAGCTGACAAGCGAGAAAAAAAAAGGGGCCTTAGCCGCGTTCCCACATCAAAGTGGTTACACCCTATGTAATGTGCAAAAGTGTGTGTGGGGGGGGGGGGGGGGAGCGAGCCCCCTCGGCTCCCCTGGTTCCGCCGGCCCTGCTTATGGAAACTTTTTACTTCATGCCTTATTACTTCATTCCTGACAAAATAGTGCAGTCATGACATTACATGAAGTCATCATCTAACACCATTATGTTAGCTAATCAGTTTCAAAATTGCCAACACCATTGACATCAGATATTGATTTATACAGAATCATTGGTGTCTTGACTTTTGGTAAATAATGTGAACTGTCATAATCATCTGTACTACAATTATTATCATCACAGTATAAGTTATTGCTATCATCATCACCATCATCCAACTCATTAAAAGCAATATCTCTCTTCCCATCATCATTAGTCAGCAATATAATTTTTGCCATCATTATATCATCATCACCACTGTAAACAACATCATCATCATCACTGTCATTTTCATCATCATTTTCACCAACGTTATTATCACATCAAACAACATCACCATCCTCATCGTCACTTTAGCCAGAACAGTGCATGGATGGATATCGCCATGGTTACCTGAGAAGCATCTGGAGGACTTTGGTGAAGCTTCCCATGGAGAGGAGTCCCAGGAGAGCGAGGCTCTTCTGGTTGACACTGGGGCTGCACAGGTTCTCCACCCATCGCCGCATCACCTCCTGGCACTCGGCATCACTGAGGCGGACCTGGATGATGGGAAGGGGGGGTGAGAAGAGGACCAAGAACATGGATATCTAATTTCATTTGTAGAAGGAGACAAATTGAAGAAAATTTACACCTGAACATGGATATCTATTGAGTATAACGGTCACAAGTGCAATGATACAACATTTTGTGCGAGGTGACAGACGGGTCACTCTTACTCAACAAGGCAGGGCCGAGTCGTATAGTGTGCCTCATCTGTCACCGAGTGTGAAATCTTGTTCCACTGCATGAGTAGTGCTGTTATTCATATGCTATTTGTATTATACAACAGCTTGGATGTCAATGAATGTGGTCCATGCGGATTGCCAAACAAATTACAGAAACGGCGCCCTTTTTTCATGAAAGGGATATTATTATATTACAGTACAATCCTAAGAGGAAGCAATGGGTTGCTGTTGACAGTAAATAAAAAACATGTTGATCTTTTAGATTTTTGTGGCTTTTTTTTTTGCATCAAGCCAGATTTTGCTGAAATTTCTACCACTTTGTTCAGCTAATCTTACTCTACTAAAAGGCAACATGAAGATGGTGTGAAATTACAGTATGGTTTTAACAGTCAGGTTTACACTTGAGCTCTCTTTCTGCCTAAAACAATGTGCCACTGTGTGACCCAATCTCATTCCCTCAAAGTCCAATCATTCAATCATGTCTAGTTCTCTCATCTCACTTGTTACTTCTATAGTTTATCACAAAGAGTTATAAAGACAGTACCGTAAAACGGGGTGAATAGGGACAAATTTAAGTTCTCATGATTGTATTTTTTTTCATGCAGCCCAGAGACTCAATCTTATGTGGTTATTTTATGTCCACCTAAAATACCTTTAATATGTTTTTTGATAAAATGACGCTGTCCCTGTTGACCCCAAATTTGGGGTCAACAGGGACAGCACTAATTTTGATCCAAAAAAAGCTGTTTGGAGGCATTTTTTTTTTTCAATCCATCCAATGAATTGGATTAAGGGAACAACTACAGAGTTTAAAAATGATATACAAACATTTAAGAGCAATCTATTCCATTGTTAAATCAATCTTTAACAAAAATTGCAACAGCCCAACAAAATGAGCTGATATAAAAAAATGTGACCCATCAGGTCAAAGGTTAAGATTGAAAAGTTAGTCAAAACTTTACTAATCCATTGAATTGCACTCAAATATGAACCCACTTCTTCTTCAAGTGGCAAATCATGATGTACAATCTTATTCATACACTCTAAATTCAGTGTAACTTGACTCTTATGATGTCGGGGATATTTTGGGAGTTCTTACAGCAATTATAAGCTGGCACCTATAGTATGGGTCTGACCCAAACAGATGTGTTATTGGCATTAAAACATGCAGAAGACAGAGAAAAGGGTCATGAAATACAAGTGGAAAAGTCCTAGCCTGTCTTAGGCGGTGAAAAGAATTCCCAAGAGGGTGGGTGGGGCCGGGGTTCCCAGACCCTTCCTCCCCAAGTTAGGGTTCAAGACAGCAAAGTTGGGCACTCTCATCTATGTACACAAAAGTGAAGCCACATATCCAAAGATCTTATTGCTCTCTTGTCAGGAGATTTAGAATAAAAATTCACACTTTTGGAAATAGCTGGACATAACAAACATTTCAGAGCAATTTATAACATTATAATAGTTAATCATACAGAAAATTTAAAGGGCCAATCAAATGACACCATGGTGTCCCTATTCACCCCAGTCTAACTGATTTTTTTGCACAAGAGAAGAAAAAATGTGCTGTCACAAATTCCTGTTGGAATATTCATTTCAAATTTAAAGGTGTGTTGTAGGACCTAATAGGCTAGATTCATGAACATTTTCAGTGAATTTCATTAATCAATGGCCACAGGAGCAGAAAAGTTTTGACCGCCCTGATTTTTTTGTGATTTTTTGAAAACTTTTTATTTGGACCTCCTGTCCCCTTTAAAAAATTTTTCACATCAGGAGGACCACTTTCTGGACACTGTTGGATGGTCCTTCCATCCTGTGATAAAAACAAGAAAAAAAGTTCAAGCAAATTTGAAACATGCACATTCAAAAAACTTTTCTCGGTTTTGTCCCTATTCACCTCGCCGTCCCTATTCACCCCGTTTTACGGTACACAACATTGTTAGCATTTCATTTTCAGAACAGCAGCTTCTCGTTGCTTTATTGCCTAGTCTAGAAATGCTCTGGTTTTAATGACTGCCACTAAAGGCCATAGTAAAATGATGTTATTGACATCATTTGTTTGTATTACATTACAATGCCAGCAAGCATCGTATCAACAAAATCAGTTTGTGTGTGAGCTGATATGTGAGCATGGCCTGCTAACCACCTGAAATCAGGGAGGTCTTGGTGAAGTTTTCTAAATAGAATACTGTAAAAACCAACTTGCCACTGGCATTCAATGCATCATGTGGACAAAACATTTTTTGCGAATCCTGGCTCTGATTGACCAAATTCCTTCATGCATTTGAAGAATCCCGGCTCCTCTCAAAATTTGCATAAGTTTCATGCACTGCAAAGAGTTCTGGTTTTGCAGTATTCAGTATTGTCCCACAATTGAAACAAAAAAATACTGATTGCTTTGGTATTTGGATAAGACTGCAAATATTTGAACTGCAATAATGGCTGTTAGAATTCACAAGGGTAAAACTGATACGAAGTTGGAGCGTACCTTAGCCAGCCACACCGCCTGGTACCATTGGCTGTATGTCTGGAGATAGCGGCAGGCATCAATTCCTTTGTTGATGAGGCAGAGTAGCTGGACTCCCTCTGTAACCATGGTAACAAAGAGATGGCAGAACCCAACAACAGCAGAACATTAGTCTAAACAAGCATGGCTTTCTCCTGTTTTCCAGTCGAGTGCTATTTCTGGCACCATCCAACATCACAGAAGTAATAGTGTAATACTATTGACTCTTAAACAAACTCATTTGGACTAGTGACATTCACTTTGTTCTGTTGATATTTTGGTAATATTTCAGGGTTTGTAAAACACCAAAATTCAAATACAACGTTTTGAGAAATCCGGATGGAAAATATGACTGTTTTAACAAGTGTCTGTTTTTTTCTTTATTATCATTATATGTGTTCTTTACCTAGACAGCTTACTGATTTAAGATATATCAAAGTATACGGATGACCTTACTATTATGTGGGTGGTTAGGTGTAAGTCCCAGATAACAGCCAATGATGCAACTATTATTAACAATATGTAATTATAGTTAAAAGTCCCAGAACACATTGTCACTATATTGGTCTTCTACTTTGTTTGTTTAAAACAACAGAATATTCATGGACTTGATTCTTACATAGAAATATATGATCTCATGCGAATGATACATGAAAGGCTTTTTTTTTTCTCTTCTCCTTTCACAAGGTGGCACAAGGAGAAGAGTAAAATAAAACGCCCTAGTACATAATTTCATGAAAAACTAGAAAAGCACTCTTAGAGCGCAGACCTCTGCCAAGCAGCTACTTCATTTCCACCGATGATCTTGTTCTTCCACAGATATCAGTGATTTCCACCCATACATACTAGTATGCATGCTGAAAATCGCCCGATTTCCCAATATAGACACCTTTGTTACGCCATAGACCCTCAAGCTGCACGGCACGCCTCGCCCTAACAGAAACTAGAGCATGCACTTTAGTGCACGTATAAAAACCTCAAAAATGCGCAGCTTGAAATCCCAAGTTCATTGACCCTACCTGCCAAAATATCAAAAATCCTTTATAAAATCCTTAAAAATTTGTGGATCACCACCAAAATTTAATCAGCTGTTCCTCGCGTCATTCTCAACCTTTCCTGCAAGTTTCATCTAAATCCGTGTCCAAATTTTTTAGTTATTTTGCACACAGACAAACAAACAAACAAACAAACAAACAAACAAACAAACGGTAATGAAAACTAACTCCTCCCTTGCGAAGGTACAAAAACAATTCTACTTTGCAGCTCTGTGAGGGCTACTACCTTCTAGATTTAGTATTCCTTCTAGTATTCCTCTACCTGACAGTTTTCCATTGGCAATGAGGCTGGTAGCCACCAGCTTGATGGTACTCTGGGAGGAGCCGGACTCCTGCGCCGTGGCAACCAGACACGCCCGCATCAGGTCCAGGAGGTAGCTGTCATTATCGGGTTCTGTCTCCAGGAGCAGCTGCACAGCCCTGTCGGTCTGCACGGGAGAACACGATGAACAGCGAAATTCCAGTCAGGTCAGAGTGTGCTCCTGATTCCTATGCCAGTGCGTGCCGTTCACATTCAAATTACCATGTTGGTGAATGGTAACAGATACTGTGGTAATTTACTTTGAAACATTCACATTCACAAATTCCCGTGGTATTTCTGGCCTGTAAGTACTTCTCTCCGAAGTAAGCATGGCGAACGCCAGGAGAACACAGAAAGTAGTGTGTAAAGCAAAGATAGTAGAGAGTAGAGGAACATAGGAAGGCGTGTGATAATAATGGAAACAAAATGGCTACCCTACATGACGATACAAAAGAGAGCTAAGTACAAACTCAGTACACCTAGAAACATCATCCATTTCCAAAGGTAGTGGTATTTTCATTATCTTAAAAAGATTTAAAAATTATAGTCTTAGCTTTTTTTTGATTAAGGGGATTATTTTGAAGAATAAGATTTTAAAGTAATAAGGATTATTTCGTGGAGGTAAAAATTTGGCAACAACATGAGCTAAAACAATCAAAGACAATTGATAAACAACAACTTCAAAGACAGCACGTCTCAGGCAAAGACACACATCACCTGAGACGCGCTGTCTTTGAAGTTGTTGTTGTTGTTGTTTATCAGGTGTCTTTGAGTGGTCTCAGGTGATGTGCATAATATGCTGAAGGACCACGTGCTGTCCATTTATTTTATACAGGATTAGCACGCACCTTCCTGTCTTTTCAGTTAAGCGTCTTTGGTGTAAAGTTACATAAGAAATACACTGCTGTATAATCAAAGGTATTTTGTGACACCATTCAAACTCAAATCTTATATGCACATTTTGTGCAAAGTTTGAATTACCTCCCAAATACCACAGTATTTCATGATACATTTTGTGGTGTTCTTGCAGTTACACAGCATTACAACTTACTGCATGAGGTACCGTGGTATATTTATGTAAATGTGAATGCAAATAATACTAAATGCACAAGAGTGTCATCCTGTTCTGTACTGCCTGTCATATAACACTCAACAAAGCATCGCAGGATCAGGTTGACCAGAACATTATCTATCCCTTCAGACTTTATTATGTTAATTTGAAGGTCCTCTGAAATACATGTACATTATCGTATGTTCATGCCATCAACTTGCCTGTCCATACACATGCACAAGTACTGTACAAGCTGAAATTTTCGCGGTGGTTTTATTTTCTCGAATTTCGCGAATCGCCTTTGAACCGCGAAAATAACAACACGCGAAAATAAAACGCGCAAATACTGTAAGTATTAAAAGTTCAGTTAGGCTCTCGCAACCGCAAAATTAACAATACACGAAAATGTCCTCCGAGTAGCAATTCGCGAAAATATTTGTACGCGAAAATTTCAGCTCATACAGTATAAATCAAACCTTGTTGTAATGTAATGACTCTTTTGACTATAAAGAAATTAGCCCAATATTAACTGCATTAAACACTACATTGTCAACAACAAGTCAACAACTTGGTAGAATATACTTTCAGATTTATACCAGCATTATTTCCCACGAAGGTACATGTACATGCATGATATCAGTAACATTTGGTCTGGAAAGTTTTGGTTAGAAAATGTTACAATGCTTTAGTCTGTCGCAGTCACATGCTGCATGAAGAAGCTCAAAGCACATGTACCTGTCCGAGAAGAGTGAAGTTCTCCACACACTTCATGGTGTGCTCGTACGTCGTGCGCTTCCCATCATGCAACAGAATCCTCTCCAGCTGGTATTTCTGCGTGTTTGAGGTTCAAAGCAGAGAAAGACTGAAACGTTTTCTTCTTGCAGACAATGCCCCTGATTCCACTTTGCTGGCTGAACATGTCAGCACATTGCTAGCAACAATGCACCAAGTTACACTGAAAAACACAGGGAAAAATCCACATAAACTGAGCATGATGATTTTCTCACTTTTGTTCTTCTGACTAAATGCTATGACTGGAAAGCTAGAGAGACATCTATAGATTAGCCCTAGGTTGTGACTCCATCCATTTGAGTGATTCTACTTTGGCTGGATAAATTGAGAATTATGTGAGACATGAAACTATCAGAGTAAGAACTCATACAATCAAAGTAGCAGGGTGAAACTCATTGTGAATGATATCTGTCCTTGCATCACTCCTCTTTGGTGATAAATTAAAATGGCATCTTTCATGTGAGAGGGAAGGAAAAGTTTTGAATTAAGGCCCCAACTTTACTGTCTTAATGAGTCAAACATGTCAATAATTTCTTGCCGTGCGCTATTTTGGGGGTGTGACCTCATAATCGCTCACCTTGAATGTGCCGTTATCGCATAGCACATCGTAGCACATGTCAAGGGGGAGGTCCCGAAGGGCGGGGCTTGTTGGCTTGAGGGGCTCGGTCTGATGGAAAGGGGAGGGGTCATAGGGTGGCTCCACCCCAAACTCAGCGAGGGGATCATCCTGTAATAGGTCTTCCTTTGACTGTGGAGAAAACACAAATATTGCAAAGATCAGCAATCAGCAATGTCTATGGCAGTCTGAAGAATCCCACACTGCATGAACATTTCATTTTCAGCAGAATGCAGCTATGTACACTTTTTCTATCTCAATATTTATGGAGTACGCAATCCACAGTCAGAACAATCACCTAACTTTTACTTATTCACTTGTTTAATACTGTATATGCCGACTTTCTCACAAGGTTTTTATTTTTGTGAATTTCGCGGGTCAGGTGCTATTCACAAATTTAAAAATACACAAAAATATTAAAGGCATAATTTACCATTTGCAGATGAAACAAAAACCCAGCATTAGTGCTTTAAATAGTTCTAAAATGTGAGTTAGTGATAGAAACAACCACTGTAAAAATTTGAATCCATATTATCAATGTTAAAGGGATCATATAGTTTTGGTTGAGACCTAATGTCAGGTTTCTAACATTTTTTGGAGAGATAATAAGAAACCTCTTATGAAATATAAAAGAGCATGTAATTCCATGAGGAATTTAACATTTATTTGATGAAAATTGGTTTTGAAATGGCTGAGATATCCAAAACAGAGCAATTTTAATAAAGAGTGGGACCCACATTTTACTACGATCGCTTTGTTTCACTTTGTTTTTAGATGTTTCAGTCATTCCAAATCCGATTTTCACCAAAAAAACTTTGAATTCCTCTTAAAATGGTATGCTCTTGACTATTTCATAAGTGTTTTCTTGGTATCTTGCAAAAATTTAAAAGCCCAATTCTCATCTCCACCAATACTGTACCATTACTTTAAGTATTGTTAAATACACAAAATGTGAACAATAGTTATAATAAAAATGTTTCCAGACTAAACCATCTACAGTTATGGTTTATTAAGAAAAAATACTGATATCTCCTTATATTCTAGGATTTATTGCGAAATCTTATATTGTGGGATGTTTTGTGATACAACAGACCTACACATACATGCATCAAATGTGATATCTTGAAAATTTTTAAATCACTGCTCCCACAGGTAAACTGGACACACAAACAGACACCTAGAGCTTTTCTGGCCAACTGGACAGAGATTACCCACCTTTCCCAGGCTCTTCTTGACGCGCTCGACGCGCAGATAGTAGAGGGCGACATTCCAGAACTCCGCCTCCGCCTCGTCCCCGAAGAGCCTGGCTGCGATGAGGCAGCGCTGGGCGGTGCCGTGGGGGCACTCCGGGAGGAAGCGCCGCACATCACTGGGCATAATCTGAAGCTGCTGGTTGACTGATTTAATGATGTTCTCATCATCTGGAGTCTCACTGTAGAGTTTTAAGTCAAACAAACATTTAAAAGAACAAGGAAAAGTAGAAATTACGCGGTGCGTAATATATGTCCCCGCCGGAAGTAGCATTTAGTAGCAAAATGTACAAGAAAGGTAAAAAGATCAAGGTCAAAGGTCAAAGAAGTCAAAGGTCAAAATTCTGTGTAGAAGTTTTGAAGCCCTCACCTAGTGCCATCACATAAAGCAAACGGAATCAAAATCGGGTTTGAAATGGCGAAGGAGTAGCATTTTGTAGGCAATGTACAACATAGGTCAAAAATCAAGGTCAAAGGTCAAAGAAGTCAAAGGTCAAAATTCTGTGTAGAAGTTTTGAAGCCCTCACCTAGTGCCATCATATAAAGCAAACAGAATCAAAATCGGGTTAGAAATGGCAGCGGAGTAGCATTTTGAAGCAAAATGTACAATATAGGTCAAAGGTCAAGGTCAAAGGTCACAACTGAAATTCTGTATAGCAGTTTCAAAGCTCCCATGTAGTGCTATCATATAAAGCAAACAGAATCAAAATCGGGTCAGAAATGGCGAAGGAGTAGCATTTTGAACATTTTGATCACACATGGACGCACAGACGGACGGACAGACGGACAGACGGACAGACGGACACACACACGTATGGAGCCCGTTTCATAGTCCCCTGCTCGAACTCGTTCGGCGGGGACAACCACTAGAGAAGCACTCGGAGAGCACAGACCTCTGCCAAGCAGCTCATTTCCACCAACATACAAGTGTACACATATGCAGAAAATGGCCCAATTTCCCAATGATAAAGAACCCTTTCTTGTGTCTCTACCTTTGCTTCCTGATGAACTTTGGGTGCCTGCTCAGGGAGCATATGCAAACCTTAAATATCCGCAGCTTGAATTCCATTGTTTGTTGACCCTACCTGCAATACATGCATGCTGATCAGCTAACCGATCAACATGGAATCTCGATAGTATTCGTTAAAACATGTGTGTACAGCTAGAAGACGTGCACATCAGTACTGGCACTTACCGAGCAGAACTTAGACGCACGGAGCACGAGTGCCAAATTGTTATAGAGATATGATATGATCTATCGAAACATGTATACTTTCAGGGGCTATCACAGGTGAACGATGGCTGTCTTTTGTGTATTCTAGCTGTACACAAATTCAATTTCCAGGGTATTGGTACACTTTAACTCAAGCTTGGAACTCACTATTCACTGGTGAGCTGTAGGGAGTAAGTCTTGTTCCAGGGCTGGTGCTGCATGGTGTATTTCATGGCCAGGGCTGCCTTGGGTGACAGCAGGTATGGGCTGAACACGGGTTCTGACAGGAGCAGAAAAAGAGCCAAACATCAAAACTCAAAAGTGTATCACCATTCACTGTAAAATGGAAAGTTACATAAAATGCTAATTTCACTCACACAAAGTAAACAAATGAAATAGGAGAAAAATTTATCACACTACAAACTGTACAGTATGAAAGTGACCAAATGACTACTCAGAACTGAGAAGGTACTTCGGAAGAGCAAATGGATGTCCAGAGTAACTGGATCACTTTATAAACAGATGCGACATAAAGACCGAAGTGGCTTGCTGAAGACTATCAAAGTAGGCTACACTCACCGACAAACTCAGCATCGGCTATTGACCAGCAGGACGTCTTCAAGTGGACGTCGTAGACGCGCAGGCAACCATCGACACTGACGATCACAGGCTTGTCCGAGGCTGCCCAGTCCATGTCCACTGGTTTTCGGTCATCCTTACTGCCCTTCAACGAACTCAGGGCCTGCATCTGAGGGGTTTTTGAAATGCCACGAGTCAGAAGAAGGTCACACAAACTAAAGTCATGTCGATTCAGGTTATCTAAAGGTCATCTAAAGTCATGTGGATTCAGGTCATCTAGTGTAACAGGTCAAGGAGCAAACTGTTACACTCTTATTGCCAACAAAAGATATATCATTGTTCCACGGAACAACACAGTGAGCAGAGTGTCTGATAGGAATCAAAATGAGCTGTGTGTGCCACAGAAGTCAAAATGAACTCAATGCATGCAACTACTGATAGACAGGTTTTCGCTGTCCACAATAGGTGGGTCACAAATTTTCCAGTGAGTGATCACCACTACCTTCCACAGTGAGTGCTTCAGAGCATGGACAGTTTCAAAGACTTGTGCTCTCTGAAAGCACGAGAAATGATACCACTCAGATAATTTGATTATGTTGTTTTCATCATGTAACTTCACATTATCACTAGAGTCAACACTTAGTGAAACTGAACACATCTGTGTTGCTAGGCCCAGCACACACACACACAAAAAAAACACCAACAACAAAAAAGAAATACCCCATACAGTAAGGCATTTCACTTGTACATCCTCCTTTTTTTTCATATAATTCTTCTCCCAATGCACTTTCTGTCTCTCCTTCTTCTTTGAAACCTTCTTCACTCTCACCTGCCTTTTCTCAGTCGCCATCATTAAACTTATTTTGAGAGCTTGCTGTAAACCGGTTGAAGATGGACTGATTTTGCTACAACATGCATTTCCCACAGACACCTGCCCGAGTATACTCTGGACTCGTCCTCAACGGGTTCAAAGGAACGGTGTGATGGGCCTCTTACCTCCCTGCAGTCCCAGATGTCCACACCATCATTCCAAAGGAACATCAGCTTCAGGTTCCCCTTCCCAGGACCAAACTTCAGCTTCTTAATGTTGGATCTGTGCGTCGGATAATTCCTGGTTCAAAAAAGGGGGGAAACACTGTCAGAGGCACATTCCATTTCTGTTTAATCACACCAGCATATGGTCAGTGACATCACAAACTATTGTTTCATAATCACATACCATGAGCAAAGTGCATTCCCTCACAATGGTTCATTAAGGTACTGAGGAAAATGAAGATCTTCTGCTTGGAAAGATGATTAAACAAGGAAATCTTGGCCTTGATTTGATTCTGTGATCTCTGACCTCATGACTCCAAGTCCAATCCTTTTAAGGACAGAGATGTAATGGAATGTTTCCCGAGGACACATCATGTCATTCAAATGTTAATAGTGGTGGCAAGTAATGGCCAAAATGGATGGACAAAAGAATGGAGTGATGGATCAGGGACCTGACCATACACATATGCTTGTTCCAGATTCTTAGAGATACCCCATTTGAGGATGGAAATGGGTAGGATTTTGATACCCTATCACAGGCTTCTGGAAGGGAAACCAGCAAAATTACCCCCTCCCATCCCTTTTCCCGAAAAATCAGGAATGTGCGCGCAGTACAGATGACCAATGGGAGTTGGGGGGGGGGGGGGAATGGGGGAGGGGGAATGGGAGAGGGGGAGGGGGAGGGGGAATGGGAGAGGGGGAGGGGGAGGGGGGCTGGAAATCGGGGAACAGAAAAACCAGTAACCAGAAAGCATGAAGGGATATAAAACCATTCTCTCTGCCCTCTGCCCTTTGACCTCACCTTGATATCTTAGCCTTGAGATCCCAGACCCCGAGGTTCCCGTCTGAATCCGCCATGACCAGCGTCTCTCCCTTCCAGGCGATGCAACTGATGGTCGTGAGGCTGCTCTCCGACGGCAGCTTGGCGCCCTCATGGACCACGCTGCCCTCCACCCAGAAGTGGTGCAGCACCCCGCTGATCTCGGCGAAGACAAAGTGCTCCCGGACCGTGGGAGGTATGGATCGGCTGTCAGCACTGGATTCTGCTGGATCAAACGTCATCACAACCAGCAACCCACACATCACTTGTACAATTTGAAACAAGTCACAGAAATCACTGTTAAATTCTAATTTTTAGTTGTCATTATCTTGTAAAAGTCAGCTAGCTTATTCAAAGTTGATGCTAAATCAACTCAATACCATTTTAAACCATGAGTACTTTCTACTTCATTTAATGAACACTTTGGACAAGTTATCTGTAAATGAACTGTTAAAAAAAAAGAAAAAAAGAAAAAATTAGTTTCTATTTCCTTTTACTACTACCACAAAAACATAGAAATATGTAGTCATCTTATCTATACTGATACCTGGTTCTATAACCAACCCTGTGTATGATGCATTGTTGATTGTTAACTTACATGTAAACTTACATGTAAATTCACTGAAGTAAACATGACTAATATACTTTTAAAGTACATCTTGCACTTCAAAGTTGGTACCTGAAATACCAAAAACAAGCATTGTATTTCACAACATCTTTTAAGCCAACATTGAGCATTACAATTAACATCCCCGTTGAATTCAGAGTGGACTCTCTGTGCGGACTTTGACAATGCATAATTCCAAGCCCAACTGACCTGCCAGGTGGATGGTACTGCCCATCACTCCGCCATCTAGTGTCAGCATGCTGCCCATTGTGTCTGCTGATGCGGACGATGCCGCGGCCTTCTTCTTGTGATGGGAAGGCGACCATTCCTGTGAGAAGTCAAAGATAATAAGAATGATGAGGAAAAATAAAAATGGAATAGTGATAACACTACTTCTAACAGCATTACAGACAAAGAACAAAACAATGATAGGAAGTAAAACAAAGAGATGATTATGGTAAAATTGAATATACATAAGTCTGATTAAATGTAGTCATCACAATGATATAAAATTACTTTAATGCTCAGGAACAGGTTCCATTACTACTAAGCAGATGAATTAAATTTGTCTTATGAAGATGATGCTTGAGACTTTTCATGATAAGTTGTTGTTGTTTTTTCTCCCTATCTCTCTCTTTCCTCTCTTTCTCTCAATAAATAAAAAGAAAAATAACAAAAAATGAGAAAACAGGAGGCTTCAAAATCTGCAGTCCAAATTTCTCATGTGAAGTCTTATCCCAAACAAAATCAAGATTTAAAGTTATTGATAGCCATATAAGAAACAAAAAAGATCTTTAAAGAGAGAGAGAGAAAAAACCCCATAAATAGTACTAATATGGCCTGTTCTGTTTGATAATAATTCAGAAAAAAAACCAAAGACATAAAAGTGCTGCTTTGGGAAATACAACATGGTTTTGCAGATACAGTGCTTGTTTCAAAAACTGAAGAGAAAACAATAAATCAGATACTGTAAAAGTGGATATTTTCGCGCGACTAATTTTTCGCGCTTGGCCGGGTCAGAAGAGTTTCGCGTGTTTTTAATTCCGCGGAATCTAGACATCACACACAGGAACTATTGGCAAGCAAAAATATTCGCGGGCTTTTATTTTCGCGCTAGTTTCTGGTTGCGCGAAATGCGCGAAAATTTCAACACCGCGAAAATTTCCACTTTTACAGTAAGAAACATTTACTCTCACTACAGTGGTCTACAAGCAGCGCTCTACAACTGAAATCTTTATCTGATGGGCAGTCTGCAGACCAAACAGGCTCTGAGAATTCTACTGGGTGTGTCAGGGATTCATTTCATCTGAGAAGATGGCTGGATAGTCCATACTCAGCTTTACTAGCTGGTCTTCGATGAGTCCAGTTGGATGAGACGCTTCACCAGGTTATGCACCCTGCTCTTTGCAATGAATGACTGAAGCAGGCATTCTGACGAGTACTGACTCTCTCACACATGGGACCCCCATTCTATGTCCTATCCAAGGGACAGAGTGTTTTGCCTCTTACTACAGGGGACAATATGACTATACACAACATTGCTCAGTTAGACTTGAGAATTGAACCCATAACGCCAGGTCCTTTGGATTTGGAGGCAGACTCACTACCGATTGAACTAAATAACTACCCTATAAGGGGTTCTGCAGGGGTTCAGGAGGACAACCTCTTACCAGAGCTGTAATGATGGGGAAGTGTTTGGGCATCTCCCTCAGGAGGCACAAGGTGCGCAGGTCCCAGATCTCAAACGGCTTCTCCTTGAACATCACGATCAGGTACTGCCTGCAGAGGGGAGGGGACAGACAGATGGTCAGATGGATGGTCAGGTGAAATGGTGCATGAAAAGAACGGACAACTGAACAAATAGACAGATCAAAAGGACGTGCTAGAATTGATCTCTGAACAGAAAGCAAGCCCAAACGGCTATTGAGACAGAAAATTATGTTACACAAATGAAGAAAGGTTAGAGGAGAAAACTGACGTGTAAAAGGATAGCTTTAACACATCATTATCACTGAGCATACAGAAGAGCAGGAGACAGACAACACAAACAGACACATCAACTGATGGACAGAGTGAATGAGTGTGTGCTCACTGAAAGCTGATCAAGGACATTGCCAGTGTTGAGAAAAAAAAACACACAAATAGCCGTTTTCCCCTTAAGAAAAAAAAAATAATCAATTAAAAATAAATCAATTAATTAAAAAGAAAAATAGGCCTATATACTACCATTCATCACAGAAGTATAACATTTCAACAACATGCAAATACAATTGGTGGATTCGAGCTTGTGGATTATCATGATAATTCTATTAAAATGTCATATAAAGACAAATGGTAATTTCTTTCTCTCAGAGAAAATTCCATGGCAACATGATAGGCACTGCCACAAACCCGAGGAAATAATGATATGTTGCCAAGCAACTGCATCAACCTACTTGAGGTGAGAGACCCTCAGGGCCTCAATTGGAGGTTCGTCACCCTTGTTCTCTCGCAGCACAGTGGTACGGCCCGTCTGCATGTCTAACAGCAGTAGCTCATTGCGGACTGTTCCACTGCTGGATGGGTTGGGGTAGCTCACGGATAGGAAACTGGTCAGACTAACCCATTCAATGTGCCTGCATCAAAGTATAACAATTGTTTTTTTTTTATTATATTCATTGTAACAAGTAATAACAACATGAAAGCAATGCAATAGTAATGAAGGTATGTACTTGAGAAGTAAATATATTCTAATATCTCTACTTTCATGCCAATTTGTCTTTTATGTATCTCTGTAAAGGCAATCACAGTCTTCAAGCCATTGGATTTTTGGTGGTTTCCTCGACATATTATTATTGTACATGAAATATTGGCTGTATTGCTTTTAGGAAATACATACTTGAATTGAATTGAATTGAAGTGAACTGAAAATATTCATGCGTTAGTATTTCTGCACTAGTTTCATGTTGTGCAAAATGTGTGAACATTTCCAGATGATTTTGGAGTGAAATGCATTAACAGCAATACTACAAGTCCTGTGAATGCTACGACTACTTATACTAATATTATTAGTTTTTTACAATACAAACAATAATATGAGTGACATAAACACTAAGAATATGCCTTAAAGCAATGCTTGGAGTATTGATTGAAAATAACATAATTACCAGTTTTTCTATACGAACACAGATAAACAATATTTTCATGGCTAACCTTCAGAGCAATGACCTGAACCTTGAATCAAAAAAAAAAAAAAAAAAATCCTTCAAATTACCAAGAGGCCATTAGTGAATAAAATAAATAGAATAGATACGAAAAAACGAATAAAACTAATAATGTTAATACTTAAGTTCATGTGACTTAACGGCTGGAGAGTGGGAGAAAAAAAGTATTCGAAAAGGCAAAAACCTGGCATGGTGCACAAACTTACTACAATTGCACATAGAGTATTTGCTGACATCAAAAGAAAAAAAAAAGAAAAGAACAATTCTGGAGATACTACATACATGTACACCCACAATAACACATCACATTTTAAGACCTTAGTGGGGCAGCCAATAATACCTTGCCTTCTGCATTATCAACACAAATCATCTGTGTGTCTGTGTGTGTCTGTGAGCTTACAATTGTGTGTGTGTGTGTGTGTGTGTGTGTGTGTGTGTCTGTGTGTGTGAGAGACAGATGTGAAAATAAGGCAAATACTTTGCATTACCTGACAGTTGTAGTGTGAATGTTGTATTCCCTGTAGAGAGACCCAGTCGTCAGGTTGTAGACTTGCACCAGTCCAGTCGACGTTCCTTCGTGATAGACCCAAGTCACATATAATAAACAAGTCACACCATACATGCAGTCTACTACAAGTACTTTCAGTTCCTTCCACAGCTTTTGAAAAATCTGAAGCAACTCTGCTAGAAAGGGATGTTTTCCAAAGTAAATAATAAAAACTTCCCCTTCCCCCTCCTTCCCCCTAAAAAGAAAACTGCTTTCAATAAATCCTGCTCACCCATGAGGAGTAGACCGACGTAACACAGAGTTTATATATCACTCATATCATAGACATATATATACGTTGTACCCAAGTAGCTGTATATCTAAGTGTGATATGATGACAACTCCATACTGTAGGAGTACAGTCATCTAACTTGAAGTGAATTTCTTCAAAGGTTTGAGAAAATTAAATCTAACTTCCATTTGCTAGTGAATAAGCCGGCTAAAGGGATTACTCAAGAGCTGAGAATGTGAGGGGTGCAATACAGAAGAGAAAAAAAATTGTTTCAGAACAAAGATGTTTACTATCAGTGACAGTCATCTAAATTTACCTATGGCAATGTGCGGCTTGTAGTAGTGGACATTCTTGGTTGTCAAGGGCGGGCACATCCTGATCACCGATGGAACGTCAGCGATGCCACTTGACAAGCCCGTCATGACAAACTTCAGGAGCACGGACCGTCCGTACTTGATGCCGCCATCCGTGACGGCATCTGGCGGACAGAGGAGATCAGCGATGGACGTCTTGGGGGCGGGGACGAGGGAGGGCTTGGCGGTGGAGAGCAGCGGGGGCAGAAATTCAAAGTCGCCGTTGAGGGAGGGCGGAAAGGCTTGCCCGGGGGAGTGGAGGGGGGACAGCACCAGCTGGGAGTGGTTGCTGCCGAGGCTGGCGGCCGCGTGATCTACGGTCAGCAGAGTCCAGAAGAGGATGCGGCCGTCGCTCATCACGAGGGCAGTGTGGCACTCTGTCACCGGACTGCACGACAGGCCAAATGTCCGCATGTGCTTGGTGACACGGAGGGGGTCAGATTGGCAGCGAAGGTCATAGGTCACATCCTGACCTTCTAGGGTCATCTCTCCAGCTAAATCAGAAATACAATGCTTGCAGTTTACACACTCACGAACTGGGTACTCTTCTTGAAATCACATTCTGTTTACATACTACAATGCACATTTGCAACAGCAAAGCCATAGTAAACAAAATACACTTAAAACTTTCCATACTAAGGCAATATTAACCTGTTAAAAACAAGTCCCGAGAATACTCGGGCAGGTGTCTATGGAAAATGCGTGTTACAGCAAAGTCAGTCCATCCAAAACGGGTTATAAGGAACCAATGTCCATTCATCACATAGCAACTGACTAGATGGACACCAAAGAACAAATCTTGCTCATATCATTTTTTTCAACTCAAAAAGGTAAAGACATACTGTCACATTGAAAATGTCAGAATCACATGAGCATCTGCTATATATTCAGGACAATAAAATCAACCCATACAAATAAAATTCATAACTGTGTAGAAATATTTCACTTTAATTACTATTTGTCTCAATTAAGCACTCTAACTTCATTACCTTTCCTATCTATGCAGTATTCTAAACATATATTACAACACGACACTATGGACACTTGTATTTGTAACCACCAGAGAAGTTAGACTGGAGTCTTACCCCCTGTACTCCCATAGTACTGTTCTGATGGTGTGGATACCGAACTGGGAGATGTGGTCACCAGTCTCCTCCTTACCCTGACACTAATGCTGCCATTTTCATGCAGACACATCAGCACATCACGTTGTCTGTAGAAACAAATGAAATTGAAGTAGGGGGGAAAATTGTCCAGCTATAAGGTACCAGTTTCAAGTAAAGGACTCTGAGATAGCACAGTCCTACGCCAAGCAACTCACTTCCATCAATATTGTGATTTCCTCCCTATATCATAGTCCTACATGCAAATCACCAGCATTGTTAGTTTATTCTGGCTATTTATTGTGGAGTTATATACACATATATGCTGAAAATGGTCCTATTTCCCAATGATAAAGAATCCTTCTGAGAAATTTTCAAAAAAAGAGAAAAATTCCTGGATCCAGTGATCAGGTTGACAACCAAAATTGAATCACGTTTCTTGTGTCATTATCAACTTTTCCTGAAAATTTCATTCAAATCCATCAATACATTTTTTAGTCTTTCTGCCAATAAACAGACAAACAAACCAATGCTGGCAAAAACATAACCTCCTTGGCTGAGATAACAACAAATTACACACACTAGCCTGCAGGGATTAATGTGTGAAAAGGAAGATCGTAAGGCGAAGATGGTTCACAATCAAATGATATCACGACATGATATCACCTCCAATGCAGGAAGAAGAAAAAGGACACTGACCTGCAGGGCCAGACCTGTTGGAAGGGGGACCCACTGCGCTCCATCGGGATGACGCTGACCGTCTGATAGATGGCCAGGTCAAGGATCAAGACCTCTCGGGCGTAAACCAGCAGCAGGTGGTTCCGGCGGGCCCGCATGTAGGACAGCTGCAGGCACTCGCTGACCCCCGGGAAGTCAGCTTCATCCTGGGAAGAGGTTGTTGTCCTGTGTCTACTTAGTCGAATGGATGGGGGAACACAGATGTGTGATCTGCTTGTTACATTGTACAAGGAACTTGTGAAAGTCAGTGCAATTGAGGAATTAGGGGAATATATAAAAGAATACACAGTATTTGTAATATACTTACAAAACAACTGAAATTATGGCATGAACGTATGTGCAAAGAGACAAGTAGCCTGAGCCTGACACTAATGTAAAATTTGAAAACTGATATATTAGTAAAGCAGTCACTGAAGTATAAATAGTGCACATTACACATGGCGATGGTACAACCTATTGACCAAATGGTAACTTAGGAACAGTCTGAAGCACACCAAGCAAAGCCGAGTGTTTTTTAGACTATTCAAAAGTTCTGGAGGGTGAATAACTTTACTATAATTCCCGATCATGTAATGTGCATTATTTGTTTTATAAAATGGTGACATGATCTAGAATCCTTGGCAGCCATTTTCACAAGATTTCCAAGCCAGCACCAGCTCCTAAGCTGCAAGACTGAACCACACACACAAACAATTGCACTGCATATAAGTAATACAAGGGCAATAATGCAGCCTAGAGCAGACAAGTAGTTACTACGTGTACCTGCCATTAGTCTACTAATGCCCAGTGAAAAGTAAATTTCAGTCTTTCTGCAAACTTAGAGAACTGTCAAGTGGAAGCTACCAGTCAATCATTTCATTAGGAGACATATCACTATATTATAATTTGTGATAACATAACAAGACCATTTATATGCACTACAAATGGTACAGTAGAATTAGCTACATACTGTATCAGCCATATATTTAACATGTCAAATTTTTTTGTTAATCTGGCCTTCCTTACAGTTTCACTAGTGACTTCATTCGTAACTGTAGATTGCAGTAATGAATGGACAAATGTATGTGTGCACATTGCATTGATGTCAGGGTCAGATTTAATATTTGCGTGCATTCATATATTCGCAAATACTGTAAAACATGATATATTCGCGGCATGAATTTTTCACGAATTGGAGCCGACTGCCTTTTTTGCAGCATGAAATTTTTCGCGAACTGCCACTGGCATTCAATGCATATAGTGTAGACAAGAACTTTTGCGTGCATTTTAATTTTGTTAATCTTGGCGCTCGCGAAATTAAAATGCACATGAACATTCCTCGTTTTACAGTAGCACCTAACTCACAAAATTCACAAAAATAAAATCCCTGCGGAATATATGGCATATAATAAGGTAGCTCATCAAACTCACTTGGCTTTGTTATCGCCAACAAGAAGCCGAACCCTCTTGAAGGCGGTTCGGGCCCCGCTGGCGCTGCTCCCCCTCCTATCGCTGGCCATGCTTCCCTGTGTCTGGCTGCTGCCCTGTGGGCTTGGTGTAGTGATGTAGAACTTCTTGCCGTTACTAGAGGGAGCCCTCGCTGCGCTGAAATCGTTGATGAACAGGATGCAGTCATTGCCCAGTACTGGTGTGGTGCAGAGGGAGTAAGCATCGAAACAAAGAATATACTCCAAACTCTGTACGAGAGCGAATCAAGATGTTGGTCCCATTTCCCCCCCCCCCCCCCTTCACTTTTAAGAATATCATATACGTTGGTATAATCTTCAACATTACAAGCATCTACCCGTTGTGGTTTTCAATACAGCACAAATAAGTGCTGCAGTAAAGTCACCATTCTGTCTGTATTGTATCAATATGACAGTATGGCATTCACAAGCATATTACATGTAAACAATGACGCACTCTGACATTGCAGAGAACAAATAAAAAAAATAAAAAAATGTTGCTTCATGATATGCTACATTCTAACTAACAAGAGCTACACCACAGTATACTTTGCTGACAATTGAATAATCTTGCTCTTAAAATGGTGGCATCCTTATAATGTGAAACATTCAGCTTTGGCATATGAAATAATTTGTAGATAATGTCTACATACTCATCACATAAAAAACTAGAAATGTCGCCTGGTATGCCTCCGCCATAATGCATGATTCTCTTAATAGGTCTATAGTGCATGTAGACAATGTGTGATTACATTTGCACAAAATTAGCAAAACACTAAAATGACACGTTTGTCACAAATGTGTTGAATGTTCACCTTCCTTAACCTAGGTTTAATTGGACGAATGAGAGAGCATGCACATTATGTGTATTTGATGATCTTAGGAGTTTTACTTGACTTTGACCCCTTCATAAGTTTATGCATTGAGTAATTTTCAAGGTATGGAGAAAAAGTGCAATTTCTTTATTGAATAGTTAATTGTTACCATTTTCACCTGGCCTTTGACCCTTGACCTTATGACCCTAAAATTCATAAGAGAAACATTGTCAGGCAGAACATGCATTAATACTGTAAAACATGATATATTCGCGGCATGAAATTTTCGCGAATTGGAGCCGACAGCCTTTTTCGTGGCATGAAATTTTCGCGAATTGCCACTGGCGTTCAATGCATGTAGTGTAGACAAACACTTTCGTGTGCATTTTAATTTCGCGAATTTTGGCGCTTGCGAAATTCGCGAAATTAAAATGCACGTGAAAATTCCTCGTTTTACAGTATGTATTAAGTTTCAGAATACCTTGAGCCACTTCCGAGATATGGAAGAAGAAGTAAAGTTCAGCCTGTTCACTTGATCTTTGACCTTTTGACCTTTAACCTCTTTGGCAAAAAAAAAAGACCACTTCCCAGAGAATCTCTATTGGGTTATTAAACATGCATACACCAAGTTTAAAAAGAAAATAATCATGCAGGCATTGCATAAATATGAGGGATATAGTAAAATTTTGAGGTGTTACCCTTGACCTTTAACCCTGACCTTTGACCCCATGAACCCAAAATTCTCTAGATAATCACTGCTAGTCAGTACATACATATATACTATGTTCCGTGAAGAGACCTTGAACCATTTCCAAGATATGGAGATAAAAGTGAAATTTTAACATTTTACTTGACCTTTGACATTTGACCTCATGACCCCAAACTTTCACCAGAGAATCCTAATTGAGTAATACATGTATACACTAAGTTTCAAGAAAATATCTTCAGGCATTGCATAGATATGGGGGAAATAGTAAAATTTTGAGCATTTGACCGTGACCTTTGACCTTTGACCTTGAGCATGTGCACCCAAAAGTTGATAGGCACAACTTCACCCCCTAATACACATACATGCCAAGTTTCATGAGGATACCTCAAAAGGTTTTTTAGTTACGCTGTCCACAAAAATCATTACGGATGGATGGACAACCCGAAAACATAATGCCTCCGGCACCACTGCGTGGTGGAGGCATGAAAAGTTCCATTCATGGAAGTAACCTTCTTGATGATCCTAACAATAATTCCCCATTCCATGTCTTCACGTACAGATTTAAAATCAATCCCTTATGCAAGCGACGGAGGGGGGGGGGGGGGTGCGCACTTACGGGTCAAGTTGGAGGAGTCAAAGGGGTCAAAGGCCAAGCAGTGGAGGGTGTCAGTGAAGGTCTTCTTCCACAGTTTGGTTCCCGTGTCTGCGTTCCAGAGGACGACGCTGTATGGGGGGTGGAGAGCCACCAGCAGGTCGTGTGATGCATCCTGAGTGGCCAGCCACTGGAGGTCTGGGGAGAAGTGACCACACAAGATGGACATTTCAGGCTTGGTCATCAAGGGGTGCTCAAAACACATGATTCTACCCTTTCTGCCCCTTACCACAGTTCAGCATTTCGGATTGTCTGTATACAACGTATGTTCTTTGTTGATACTGCATGAAACCTTACTGCCAATGCACAGAAAATATTGCATCATTAAGATCAAAATGACCTCTACATGTATTTTATAGAATTGTCTCAGTGGTAAACTCAGTTGGTTTGTCTCACTTGGACACTGGTTAAAATTGGGGAAAATTACATTGACTGTTAATTGACTAGCTGGACAAATTTCACCTAAATGCACCAGCTCATGGAGGGTTACGCATAGCCATGGACAAAGCTGTCTTGGCACACTGTAACACTGTAAACAGCAGACGTATATTAACAGTTTCATTGGATGTCATGGCTTAGTTCTTGCTTTCCATTGATGCCCTTCAAGGCTGTGGACAACAGTAATGCAGTTCACTTAAATCTTTTGAAAAGCCATATAGTGAGTTAGCTCTGCTGGTAACCACAAAGACATAGAGATGTCCATAAACAAATACTAAGATCTTGACAAACTCAAAATAACTGCACTAATCTCTTAACATCAAGAGAATTGATGTGACACACTCAAGCAAAGGCACTTTATACATCAAACACGAGGGCAAAAAGTAGCTAGAGACCATTCATTTTTTAGAAGGACACTTATAGAGTATACTTCAAGAAGAGGATCTTTAAGGGTTTGAAGTGATTGTGGAACATTACCCTGAACTGGTTTACTGCCATCAGAGAAGCTGGCCCTCTCAGTAGCTGCACAGACATCCCAGACAATGATGAGACCATTGTTGTCGGCCGAGGCCAGTCGCAGTGTGTAGGGTGCATCGATGGTGTGGTGGTAGTTCTCCCTGGCCCACTGCAGACGTACCACGGGGCTGCGATGCTTTTCAAGGGTTTGGATTGTCTGGGGATCGGTCAAAAGTGAAGGGGAAAAAAATATGCCAAAATGATATTTCACTATATCATAGTTAGCTTTCCATTTTTGCAGACAGGAAAGGTAATGGAGTACAAATTTGGATGTTCATTCATTTTGCTGTTTCTGTGATGCAAGCTGAAAAGGACATCATGAAAATGACCAAGGGTACCTCTAGTTACTGAGATTACAGAGGGAATTGCATTACTTGTATGTGAGTACAATTAGTGGAAATCTATTCATTACAAACAGATATTTCTTAAAACTTGCAGCGCAACACTTATCAAGTATATAAATAATCATAGAATTAAAGCGCACAAAAACACTTGCAATGTGTAACAAATAACAAACCATCACCTCAAATACAAGGTACAATTTGTACTACTACATGTAAGGACAATAGATTAACATAAGGCTGTGGAGTTAAGTTTTTTTATGCATTTAGTCTCAGGATTTGCAGAACAACACTGTAAATTTAAAGCACTCTGAATAAGCATGAACATTACGATAGTACTGCACAGCAAATACTGTTACTGGACTAAAACATGACGAAAATGTAGATTAGATAAGACAGACAGTTGTAGACAGGCAGATGGTTCATGGATTGACAGAGAGGGTGCCATACTGGCTTGTCGACAGGTCTGTACCTGAATAGTTCTTGTATCCACGACAACCACAGATGTATGGCAGCCATATGCAAAGAGATTTTGCCATCCCCTGTGGAGTTTGAAAGGAAAATGGCATTAAGAGTACTTGTTATCTGGATTCCATTGGTGAAATTGAACAACCAGTGTAACATGTACATGTATACAAGTACGAATGACAATCACTGGATGAGAAGACTACAGTAAGTACCAACATTTTGTGACGTCACATATTGACAATGATACATGGAAAATATAGCGAAAATTCAACATATTTTCACTTTTCTAGCAGAATGAAAGAGCACTCGACTACCTCTTGCAGAAATGTTGAATTAGACGCAATCGAGAAGGGTGCGGTACCTCACCCAATTCTCCATAGAGACAGTGGTTAAGAGCTTCAATACAGCGAGGTATGGGACAACCTTCTGTCTGTCTCCTCCGGAAAGCGATAACGTCAAAAAAATAAAAGACTCCTCCGCTTCGGACAGATGGATCTTTCTGTGGCTATCCTTCTACTCTTAACTTAGCTTTGCTTGGCCTTTGTATTTTACTGAAACAAACACAAGCATGACGACATTACAGTAGATCTAATACAAGAAGAGTAGCTGAAAACTTTAGTCCTTCTAAGTTCTTTCTAACGTCAATTACGGTATGGTCCCCACTGCGGTAAGGTCGCCAGACATTCACATCGCATGTAACGCACGCCGCGATCGGAAATCAGGTTGGGCGACGGATTTTCATCACTCTCAAAATACATTCGTAATTCACCTTTTTCCTCCGTAAAAACACAAATAATTTTAATCAAAATATATTTTACCATATGTAACAGGTGATAAAACCATTTTTAATGCGAGGATGTTTTTGATTTAGAATGGATTTCAGGTGGCAAATTAAGGGAGATTTTCAAACGCGGTGACCGACAATGCCTCCTTCATTGAAGCGTATGTTCATGATGTTACTATGTATAACACACACGCTAATAATATGTGGCCGGCTAGGGGCGGTGAACTAATTCAGTGCCGATATTAGCTCGCCAGCCCGGACGTGCGCAAGAATTACACACAAGTGGCGACCATACGGTAATTGACGTTAGATCTAGTATGTTTAAACTTATTCTAGAGTTCTAGTCCTCGATACTGAAACTCAACTCCCATTGCATTGCATTGATAAAGGGTAACCCCGGGATCGCGGTGACCAGTGGTGACGCTGTAACCAGTACGAGTTTTTTACACCGGTGTAGCGGTGTGGTTAATTTCTGTGGACGTGCACACAAAATCTGTAACGTTAATGAAGAACCTAACTGCGACCATCCCGAACCCACAGTAGGCCCTATAAGTGTAGCTGTGTGAATACGGAGCGCCCCGCCCGGGGTGACGTTGTCGTTATAGATCTAGGCCTAGGCTACTCAGTGTCGCATCCCCTCTAATCGCAGCAGCGACCCCACACGGACAAATACGTATGTTACAGCGCCCCGCGACGGGGTTCATCCCCTCATTCATTTGTCATTGTCGGGTTTGTCAAGCACTACTCAAAATCTAGTTAATGGGACTAACAAATAATTACGGCAGATTGTCTACTCACCAGTCACACGCCCCCTTATTCAACGGGTGCAATGCCCCAGTTATTGTTCTTGGTGATATATTCATAACAAACTTGTTTAAAAACGTGATGAAGCCAATAAAAAGTGATTGAATAACTCATCAAGTACTGTGCAAAGACAGAAATTTATGTTTTATCGGCGGTTCTCGCAAGCATCCTCACTGCTTCCAACCTGAAAAGACCAATACCCTTTGTACGAAAGATCATACATATGCCGTACGTAGTGTGACAGGAGAATATACTGACAAGAACTGATACCATTCTATTGTATTTACATTTTGCCCACCACTGCACTCTCGACGGCTACCACACATACATACATACCCAGTACATTATACTGCACCCGAGACTAAATCCAATGCCTACCCACAGCACCAAGGTAAACAGCGCGCGTACCTGCTGTAGCCCTAACGTTACACATCGACAGTCAACCGTGGTATGGCTTCTTTCTCCAGAGAGAACTAACGTTAGAGAACTCTTCAACTGCGGATCTGAAATTCATTCATCTGAATGTTGTGATGTGCAGCGAAGACGATCAAAATCCTTGAAGAGATGAACGTATTCTTTCATATGACAGAATAATATCTTCCAGTAAGTGGCACATTTTCAGTAGGAAAACGTCCCTGATCTAACGTTGGATTCTAATCTCGGTGAAGTTGCAATTAAATTAATGTACTAGGGCCTAAAATAGATTCATGTGGATTTACGGTTGCACCACTGCCACACAGTGACAGTGTATTAACGAGGAAATGTCAAGACTATCTGTACATTTGCAAATGTGATGATGTGATTGTTAAAAGAGAAAGCGGAATTGTGGAAAATGGTGACGTGATATGACAGTTACTAGACATTTGCTAGCGGTCAGGTGTATAATAAAGGTGAGATGAGCTGAGTCTCTCGTCATGGCCTAAGACAAGTTAGTAAATTGTGCGGTGATATCAATTCGGGAAATCCACTCACAAGGGGGGCCCCTCCTTATAAGTAACCCGTCCCCCTTATAAGTAACCCCGTCCCCCTTATAAGTAACCCCCGGGGCACCCCTTATAAGGAGTCTCCACGCTTTTTTGCAATGCAACGCGAAAATGAAAGGACTGCGGCAATTCGCTTGATTATGTCCATAAAGCTTCAAAAGTTTCCTAGTTACTCACGAAATTTGAGCAAAATCGGTTTGAGGCATCATATCTAAAATCATGGATTTAAATGCGATGTCAAACGACCCATGCGAATGCTGAAATGCGAGCGATTACTGGCGTGAGTGTCGCCAGGCGCGGCGGCGCGGCAATGCTTGAGTGCAGACGTGGCGACTGAGTACGGAGGTCAGTCGCCACGTCTGCACTCAAACATTGCCGCGCCGCCGCGCCTGGTGACACTCACGCCAGTAATCGCTCGCATTTCAGCATTCGCATGGGTCGTTTGACATCGCATTTAAATCCATGATTTCAGATATGATGCCTCAAACCGATTTTGCTCAAATTTCGTGAGTAACTAGGAAACTTTTGAAGCTTTATGGACATAATCAAGCGAATTGCCGCAGTCCTTTCATTTTCGCGTTGCATTGCAAAAAAGCGTGGAGACTCCTTATAAGGGGTGCCCCGGGGGTTACTTATAAGGGGGACGGGGTTACTTATAAGGGGGACGGGTTACTTATAAGGAGGGGCCCCCCTTGTGAGTGGGTTTCCCGAACTGATATGTCACGGCTGAAAACCAACTTGTGCATGACTTTTGATATATCACTTAGTTTTAAAGATTCCAATAGCAATACTCAAAAAACAAAAAAATAAAAACCTATTTTCAAAGTAAGAATGAGATGTTGACCTATACAATGGTATCAGTTTGAACCATCGATATGAGAACACCCTTCAGGTATAAAGATCCAGTGAAAAATATGTAGGGGGCCTAGACGTTTGGGTGCAGCGTCGTCAACTAGCTTTCTCATTTCAGTTATGTAATTTCAGTATGTGTGGTTTTCGTTTCCTCATTATCACCCCCAACAGGAAAAATGTGAGCAGAATTTGATATATTTCCTAAGGAAAGGAGGAAGAATGATAGAGCTTTAAACAGAAACAACGTACACTGAAAGCTACACATCTTCATTCAGCATGATTACGAGACGATGGATGCGAATTTTGTTCGTCCTCATCCTGCTTTTGGCTTTGGCAAAAGTCTGCTTAAGGATGATCCAGCAGGAGCCTCGTCGCAGTGTGGACAGCGACTTTGAGTTTGCAGCCCTCATCAGAGAACGAAGGTAATGTCGTTCACGCGACAGCACACAGACACACAATTGATTCAAACCTGCTGTAATGACCACCTGTCTGCAGTACAGCCACCACCTGGGGGGTGGGTGGGGTGGGGGCTGCTGCCCATGATGACCACACGGAAATCCCACATGAAGAAAATGAGTAGTTAGGAACCGGTGCGCAGCAACCACTTGCCTAATGTGGCCAGCGCAATGACCACAGATTTGGTTCCGACTGGACTGAAGAGTGTGCACAATGACCACCTAGCAGTAGCATGCAGTAGAGTGACCTGCTTATGATAAATGCTTACAATACATTGTCTACAGCTGAAAAGAGTGGGTGATTGTTTGAAGGGGCATGGGAAATTAGCGAGCTCAATTTCTATGACTTTCGTAGGTGTATAACTGTGTAGCATAGTGGTGTACATTTAATCATATGCGATTTGTCTTCAATGACCACATATGTCAAATTTTCCTGAAGTGGTCATTCTAAACATGTTTGACAGTACATTGTACATACTGGGAGACAATTGTATTGCCTAAGTCATGATTTCTGTTTCATAGTGTATTCCAACTTTTTTTTTTTTGTATTTCCTTTGTGCATGCCACTTATTTGAAGGATTTCAACTGCATGTATAAAGTTAATCCAAGGTTTTTTTTTTATTTGTTGCCATAGTAACAGCTGATTACATTGAAGCTGCACCAAGGGCTTCCTATGACAAACTTTAAAAAAAAAATGCATTCAAGTTACATTGTACTATTACTACATTTATCATTGCAGAGATGCCAAGTTCAAAAAACTTTTATGAGTGAGATTTTTATGACTCGGCGTCTCGGCGCTCGCGCGCATGCGCACGCGAACGAGGCTCCCATGGTAAGGAGCTTTTTTAAATTATTAGCTCTTCATGATGCGATGTGACCTATACTTAAGTGACTATTTTTTACTAATTTTGAAAGGCAAAAGGGAAATATACCTTCAATTGCAACTATCACTCTAATCATTTGAGCTATGCTCCTTATTTTTGGCCCAAATTGCAGACTTCACCAGATGCGTGAGAAAAATGGGTGCCATGCGTGAGATCGTGAGACAGACCCTAAATGCTTGAGTCTCACGCAGAATGCGTGAGACTTGGTAGCTCTGTCATTGTCAGATGGAAATTCTTATGTAATCATAGATATCACATGGTACCAGCTGCTCAGTTCCCGCTAATTTATTCTTTAAGCAAAAAAAAATATAATAATACATGAATGAATAGATAAATAGATTGAAAATAATAATGACAATAATAATAATAATAATAGTAATAATAATGATAATAATAATAACAATAATAATAATAATAATAAATAATAAAAATAGTAATAGTAATAATAATAATAATGATAATAATAATAATGATGATAATAATAATAATGATAATGAATACAAATGAAAATCATGGAGTGATTATTTAAACACCAGCTGTGTGGTACAAGAGGCATAACTGGCATTGATGCACACAGCTACAAATACATTGAATAATTAGGCTGGTCTTAAAGCACTAGAGAAGACATTTTTGTTTTCTTTCAATAGAGAGATGGGCTGCAGAATGGCTTTGATACTGTCAGACTTCCCATCAGAAAGATGCATTTATATACAATTACAAAGCAAACTTTGGCAGGGGAAGGAGAAGGGAATATACGGCGTGTATGTTCTCAGAGGGACAATTTTTTTTTTTTTTGTCTGTTGGGGCACCGTTTGCTTCTACTTCAGATATATTCCATATGATTGTTACACTGTATATGATACCAGTGTCTTAATGCTCAAACTCTTATAGCTATGTTTTAATGAAATTATTTCTCTTTATTGCTCAGGTATTATGTGTAAAACTCTATTTTTTTGGTAAGTTTGGATTGATTCATCATTCACTTTTGCCTTATGAAGGAATATTTGAAATAATAACCCTTTTGCTGTGTTTGTGGAAGAAAAGTCTGCTTGTTATTGCAACTTATTTTGTTGTTTTGCTTTGTTTTTGTGTGTGTGTGTGTGGTTTTTTTTTTTATAGCGGTGGAAGAAAACGGATACCCCCAGACTCCAACTATACAGACACGGTGGATGCTGGTGACAGGTTGGACAAGGACCTCTCAGTTAGTGGCAATCAGAACATCAGTGGAGGCAGCGAGACATGGAGAGGGCGAAAGTTTGTTGGTCCCGGGGCCATGGGCCCTAAAGTCGCTGAACCAGAGGTCCTTGACCCTGAAGTGGAGGCCAGGCTGTGGATGGAAGTGACCAATCACTCGGCCCCACAGATCGAAGAGATGAGGGCACTTGCCAAGAAGCCATGGAAAGCCAATATTAGTGGACTCACAAAGTTCAGGTGTGTGCATTTATCTTTTTACTATAAAAATATATCCTTGTATTTTTGTCATATATGTCTGTGAGATGAAACATTTGTAGGAACATAAACTTAGAAGGCTTCAATGTTATGTAAGGTATAGACACTTCAGTGAACCCAGTACGAACATTCGTGAGAAGAATCAGGCGCAGTACTTATGGAGACAAAAATTTGGTTCATATTTTTTTATCGGCACTTTTGTTGCATTTTTCTGGAATTTGGTTATCATCATCTATTTTTGTAATTACTTACACGTAATGCAAATCAACAAATTTATGTCTTGACTGTCTGTATCAATTTGAAGTGCAAGTACCGGGTCGTGAAAACTCCCTTATGTTAACAATAGGCCCGATCTTGCTGTCGATAAGAAGTTTTGCCACGAGCAGAAAAAAAAAGAGACACAATGCGACAGAACAATGACAAATCAATGCTGTTGCATTCATTTCAAATGATGCCCCGTTCTTTTGTGTTATTGATGTTAGTCAAGCAGTTGCATTTCACACCAAACAAGAAGGAGTCAAAAGAGAATCCCATACCGTGGAGAGGACAAACGTAGTAAAGGAGCTAGTCATCCAAAAGGAAACAAAGATAATCACAAGAAAGACTTAGAGGTCATCAAACAAAGGAACTAGGTCATGATGTATACACAAGAAAACACACAGAGGGGCAATATCATTATAGATACAGGTGAAGAAAAGGTGAGAAGTATGTATTGATTTGCCAGCATTACAAACACCCCTTTTGTTTGGGTGGAACGAACACAAAAGAGGGTTGAGGCAGGTTTGGGATGAAAGGAAGTTGAGGTGATACAGGATATAAGAGAAGGACATAATACATTGGGACAATAGCTATTCATGTCAGGACAAGAAAGAATGAGAGTGGTGAAGAGGGTTAGAACAGAGATGGCCATGCAGAATAAAGAAAGGTATCTTTTATGTGTGTAAAGGGTGAGAGGGGTCACTATCACTAGAGGTATGTGTGCAAGAAAAGGAGTAGACGTCATTGACTCACAGCCCCTAATATCTATCTGTACACCAACAAAAAAATGGTATCAAAATGATATTTGAGCGTCAGCAAGTATAGCAACTTCCTTTTCAAAGAGACATCATCGATACCATTAGAACTGTAGAATGATTTTATTATATGTATATATATATATATATATATAGTTCTCTTTATTTCATTAAAACAAAAAAGGAAGTTCAGGAGTTTTGTGTGCAGGGATATCAGTTGTTACTTTATTTGCAATATTTTGCGCTTTTTTTTTGGGGGGGGGGGGGAATATTGAATATGATGGAAAATACTGGTTTTCCCAAATTGTATGACTACACATCCTATTGCAGGAAAGGTAAAAATACTGTTTTTCCACCAAAAGCATGCTTTCTCAGCCCCCCCCCCCATACTGCAATGCTGTTTGCGAGGCTAGTTTTCCTGTGAGTGTGTCTGTGTCTGTATTTGTGTGTGTCTATGTGTATGCAAGTCAAATTAGAGAATAAGTGTACAGCAATAAATCATTTCTTTCAACAATTGTTTTCTGTGTGTAGAGAGATGCTGCAGGACAATAAAGTGAGTACAGAGGATGTTCTTCTCACACAAAACAACACACGAGTTGGAAAGCAATTGAGATTTGCCCTCAACCGCGATGCCTTTGCCAACATCACCAATGAAATATATACTGACTTTCTTCCAAAGGTGAGTCCAGCATCTTATGTTTACATTTACATGGGTCATTCAGACTGCCGTTGACAAATTGCTAAAATGGGGGGAAAAAAGGAAAATAAAATGCCTAAAGGACATTTATTTTGGCGATTTAATTGCAGACCAGAGTGTAATTATTTTTTTTTAACTTTGTGCTGATGTTTGCAATGATGATTTGCAATGAGTCGGCTCACCACAGAAAGTTGATAATTATTTTCACATGGCTTTCACATAAGGCTTTTATAAAAAAGAAACACATTACTGTATACGCTGTTATTTTCGCGTACAGATATTTTTGTGAATGAGGAGGTCAAGGACATTTTTGCGAGATGTTGTTTTTGCCAATTGACACAGAGGCCTTCATAAGCACATTATTACCTTTGTGCATTGTGACATTTTCGCGTGCTGTTAAATTCGCGGTCCAAATGCAATTGCTGAAATTTGCAAAAATAACAGCTTATACAGTATATTTCTGTAAAAATGTAGAAGTTAGTGAGCAACTGTGCCAAATGCCATCATAACATTGCCAGAAAAAATGTGGATTGAGTGCAATTTTTCTAACATCTTGTCAAGTTTGCTGTTGGAAAAAAACCTGATATTTGTCCACTAACTTGGAAAGCTGCTTTTTGTGTCAAAGCTGTATGTTGTTGTTGGATACTCCAGACTACAGAGCCAATAACAAAGATGCCGTTTACTGTGGGAAAAACTCACAATGTTTCTCTGGTTCTGTGATATTGTGATTTTCTAATGACATAGTAAATGGGCACGTGAAATCATGCAATTTCTACATGCCCAATATAATATTTTCCAAGTGAAATGAAGACTGTATTCAGTTTATTAGAACAAAATCAACATTAATCAAGCATTTGTGGTTCTGAAATGGCTTGCAACACTTCAAACATATCACATTGGATGATGTACAGGGCATGTACATGTAGCATGTACATGTATAATGTACATCTTGCTCGGCAACTGCTTGAATTTGTTTTACTTTTTGATATTGTGCGATACTTCCTTGCTATCAGGTTACAGGACTTGGAAGTCTACATGGTAAAATGATACATAGAGTAATGTACAATGTAGGAGGGACAGGATCACTATACATTGTGAATGGCAATACATGTAAAATACTGTAAAACAGGAAATTTTTGCATGTATGAAACTTCGTGAGTTTTTGCGACTGGCCAAGATTTACAAAAGTTAAATGCACACAAAAGATTTTTTAGTTATCATAATGCATTGAATGCTAGTACAATGCTGTACACTATACAAGTACTATGATATAGTATGCGTAGTTGTGCATTTTTGTTTTTGTTTTTTGAACTATGTGTGTTTGGTAGTGCACATTCAGTTTTGCTGTGTGTTTTAAAAATTGGCCAGCAGTGTGTGTTCAACAAATCCCTGTATTAGTAGTACCTTACAGTATACTCATAATTTTTTTTTTTGTGGTTGGTAATTTGCAAAAATGTTGTGCCGTGAAAAAGGCAGCAGCTCCAATTTGCGAAAGTTTCATGCCTCAAATATTTTTGGTTTAAGAGTGAATCACAAATATTTTGCCAGAGAAGATAATAATATCAAAAGCATGCTATTTGATTAGATGGTGGTGAAATTTTGTAACTGCTTTGATGTATCTGCTGTATCAATTCAATTCAATTCAATATATGTTTGTTAGCAATAAAGCAAAAACATGCAACTCAAAAGCTGAAATTGTTCATTTTACCAAACATGTATGACATTTTTTTTTTAAATACATTTTATGATGAAATTAGCTATCAGTATGACAAAAAAATAGTGTACAAGTGGTGAAAAATATTGAACAGTGTTAAAAAAACAACAACAAATCACAAGCCATGAAATAACTGCACTAAGCATGGCCTGGTTTGTGATGACAAGTAGACACACCATTTGATGGTAGCCTTAATCCATTTGTTTTTAGTCAAGCCTCGGTTATTTCAATCAACCAAACAATTACTATGCTTAACAGTAATATTTTTTTTTTTTACATCAAACATTGCTACATCAACCAATTCATGATTAACGTAACTGTGTGTTATTCCTTTGTCAGAAATCTTCACTGTCAAAGATGGAGCTCCCCCGCTGTGCAGTCATTGGTGCCAGTGGGATACTGCTGAACAGCCTTTGTGGAAGTGAAATAGACCACGCTGACTTTGTATTCAGGTAAAAGGGGGGGGGGGAGACTTATTAAACTGTGCTCTTGATTCTTAGATGGGGACCAGTTTCCACAAGAAATGTACACTAGTCATCATTTGTTCCCCATCAATGTGTGTGGTCCATATTCAAGAACAATTTGATTAGATTATAGATTATTGTTTCAGAGTTTTGGGTAGGTTTTTTTTTTCAATCTATCACTTTAATATTGCAGTTCAAAGATGTATTAAACACTTTTATATACACAGTGGCGATATGCCAGCTGTCTTTAGTTTTGTGTTTCCTTTTATTGAATATGTATCAATGTACTTGAAATATGATTTTGTCAAATGGATTTTACTCTTAAGGTTGGATTGCATTGTTAATCATTACCCTTAATGAAAGACTCTTCAAGAGCCACTGTTAACATGCATTTTTAAAAATGTTTTTAGGGTGTAAGTTGTCAGACAGAGCAGAAATGAATGGACAATTATTAATATGAGCATGATAGTAGTGAAGTTAAAGGTCGAGGATCAAAGATTACTGGACTTTGGTTAAAACTGTTATCCATGAGCCATAATTTTGGCTTAGAATTTTCATGATCATATTATCTAGTTAGTATGATAGATTTAAACCAATTGTTAATTGCCTGAAATGACAGAGCTGAAAGTTAGTAGATCAAGGTCAAAGGTGACTGAACATATATATGCTAAAATGTTGTTTTCTGGCCTTAAGTTACCCTATGTTTAAAATCCAAAAATAATGTAATTTGCTTAAGGAAATACATAACTTTGAAAGTATTCTTGTGTGTAGATAGGATGTATCCAACTGCTGGATGTACATAGTAGAGCCAATTCTGGGTCGACAGTAAAGAGATCATCAAGATGTAAATGAAGGACTATATGGCAGTTGAATTGATTTTGTGAGAAGCGAAGGCATACTGAAACAGCAGAGCACAATATTTGCATTCCTCTAGTTTCAGGTGTATTTGCTGGTTAAATGTATTAGCTACCTATGCCTAATACACACAATAGCTTTTACAATGCCTGTTTTCAGTTTCATATTTCCACTCATTGATTTTGTATAAACGATCGTAAAATATGATGTTGCCATTATAGATTTCACTCATGAAATTTGATTAGATTTTCAATTATTATTCTAATCAGTGGGGTGTAGCATTGTCCGAAGGTGAATACCAAATTTTTTTATCATCCTTTGCAGATGCAATATGCCAACTCTCACAAATTTTGAGCGAGACGTTGGTGGCAGCTCCAACATGACAACAATGAACACCATGACGATAGTGTCACACAGGTGAGTCAGGCTTGGACAAACAAAATTTGGAGGAAATTCTAGTCCCGTGGCAGGATTTAAATTTTGTTGGAGTTGTTGTGCACTAAACACACCTATATCTTATTATAGCTGCATTAAAAATACAAATGCAAGGCTTATATGTGGAGGTGGAGAAATGCAAGGAAATGTTGCAGAAATCCTACCCCTTTTTTATGCCTCCGCCAACGAAGTGGCCGGAGGCATTATGTTTTCGGGTCGTCCGTCCGTCCGTACGTCCCGTTCTGTTTTTGTCGATATCTCAAGAACCGTGTGGTGGTTTTACATCAAACTTGGTATGAGGGTATATCCTGGGGGGATAATACTTTGTTTGGATTTTAGGGTCATGGGGTCAAAGGTCAAAGGTCACAGGTTATTTTGTGAAAAAAAAGTTGAAATTTCATGTTTTTCTCCATACAATGTATCTCGCAAATGGTTCAAGGTTTCTTCATGGAACTTAGCATATATGCATGTACCGATGGACAGTGATTATCTAGGGAAGTTGGGGGTCATGGGTCAAAGGTCAGGGGGTCAAAGGTCAAGGTCAACTTCTCAAAATATCACTACTTTCCTTATATTTATGCAATGCATGAAGGATTTTTTTTTTTTAACTTGATGTATGCATGTATTACCCAATATATATTCTGTGGGAAGTTTCTTGCCAAAAGGTCAAAGGTCAAAAGGTCAAAGGTCAAGTGAAAGTGCTAAATTGCACTGTTTCATCCATATCTCGAAAGTAACTCAAGGTATCATCATGAAACTTACATATTTATGCATGTTCTACCTAACAGTGATTCTCTTTGGAACTGTGAGGTCAAAGGTCAAAGGCCAGGTTTAGATAATACCATTTTACCATTTGATACTGAAATTGTACTTTTTCTCAATACCTTGAAAATTACTCAATGCATAAACCTATAAAAGGGTCAAAAGTCGAGTAAAAATCATCAGTTCCCCAAATACCTGCACACTGACTTTTTAATCATTCATCCAATTGAACCTAGTTCTAGGAAAGTGAACATTCAGCACATTTGTGGCATACCTGTCATTTTGATATTTTGCCAATTGTGTGAATCTGTCATCACACATTGTCAAGACATTGTACTATAGACCTATTAGTAGAACCATGCATTATGGCGGAGGCATACCAGGCATTCCAGTCGCCGTAGCGACATTTTTGTCCCCGCCGAACGAGTTCGAGCAGGGGACTATGAAACGGGCTCCGTACGTGTGTGTGTCCGTGTGTCCGTCCGTCTGTCTGTCCGTCCGTCCGTCTGTCTGTCTGTCTGTGCATCCGTGTGTGATCAAATGTTCAATTTGCTACTTCTCTGTCATTTATGAGCCAATTTTGATTCTGTTTGCTTTATATGATAGCACTACATGGGAGCTTTGAAACTTCTACACAGAATTTCAGTTGTGACCTTTGACCTTGACCTTTGACCTATATTGTACATTTTGCTTCAAAATGCTACTCCTTCGCCATTTCTAACCCGATTTCGATTCCGTTTGCTTTATGTGATTGCACTAGGTGAGGGCTTCAAAACTTCTACACAGAATTTTGACCTTTGACTTCTTTGACCTTTGACCTTGATTTTTGACCTATATTGTACATTGGCTACAAAATGCTACTCCGCCATTTCTAACCCGATTTCGATTCTGTTTGCTTTATGTGATGGCACTAGGTGAGGGCTTCAAAACTTCTACACAGAATTTTGACCTTTGACTTCTTTGAACTTTGACCTTGATTTTTTACCGATATTGTACATTTTGCTACCAAATGCTACTTCTGGCGGGGACATATTTTACGCACCGCGTAATTTCTACTTTTCCTTGTTTTCAGTGTAACTTCGTGTTAACCTGTTGAGGACAAGCTGATTTTGCTGTAACACACTTTTTTTTCCCTTTTTTTTTTTTTTGTAGATGCATGCCCGAGTATACTTGGGACTCATCTTTTATAGGTTAATTGAAGGTGAATGCTTTGTCCTGTACACCTTTATCAGAGTGGGAACTTTCATGCCTATACTGCATTTTGGGAGAAGATTAATAAAGCTTCTCTTTCAAATGACCAACTTGGTTAATTTAAAAACCTGGTAGCATTGCGATTCATGGGTCTCCCAATTCATTCACTGTCCACCAGGGTACATTTGAAAACCACGAAAAACACCCATCAGCAAATATGTGCATCAAAGCAGACATTCATTGGTAGCAGTCAACCCCAGTAGAGATTCTGTGGCTGTATGTGTATTTATACGGAGATCAGTGATATTTAACACCTTATCCCCCTGGGGGACCTCCAGGGTATCTTTTCATGTCATGAAATTTGTGAAAGTTTGGTGCACATCAAAATTGTTTGCAGTAAAGTACGGGTGAATGATGAAAATATAGGCGGGCTGTGTCCATGCTATTCAATGCAGGTACCACTTCTTGCAGTCGCTGAGCGACAGCAAGAAGCTGATCCGGGCCCTGCAGGCCTACCGAGGCCTCCTCTGGATGCCAGTTTTCGGCCTAAAGTCCTCCCTGTCCTTCAACCTGCGGGTGGTCAGGCTCCTCAGCGCCGCCACGGAGCTGCCGGACCTCGAGGTGGCCATCAGCAACCCGGACCACTTCGCCGCGGTCCAGGACTTCTGGAGGGGCAGGTTTGTCAGCGGCAGAATCAGTACAGGTCAGTGGCAGAAAGTCCCACCCCCAACCCCCCCCCCCCCCCCAGAAAAAAAAAGAAAGAAAGAGAAGAATATGAAATATAAGTGTATGTTTGCATATTTTATATGTTTGTAATTTATGTTACAGCAGGTGAACAATAGTTATAATGAAAATGTTTCTGGGCTAAACTGTCTACAGTTATGGTTTGGTGAGAAAAGTAGTGATATCTCCTTACATTTACGGCTTTATTGCAAAATGTTTACAAAGTAGGATGTTTTGCGATACATACAACTGACCTACACATATGCATCAAATGTGATATCTCGAACATTCTTTAAATCACTGTTCACAAAGGTAAACAGTACCTTTATGTATATAAACAGTGCACTCCCATTACAACAAACACAGTTATAACTAAAATCTTGTTACAATGAAGTGAAAAATTTCAGGTCCCAAAATCAATATCTATATATCTTCACATGCTTTATTATTCAGCCATAACAAAACTTCATTAGAATGAAAGAAAACTGCCAGTTGCATGGACTTCTATATAATGGGAGTTGCCTGTATGTTACGTACATGCACACATAAAGGTGAAACTCTAGATACCAAATATGGAAGTTGATGTTTTTAATGTAAATATGATGTTAGTTTAGTCAGTGGAATGCAGTGATGCTTATTGTATTGATTCATCATTAGGATTTGTGGTAGTAGGATTGTTCAAAGTACAATGTACATTATACTGTAACGTAATTGATTTACTGCTGTCTGAGAATATACCGGTAATCTCATGTGTGACTTTGAGTTCTCTCTCTTACTGTCTGTCTCTGACTTTATTTTTCAATTTGCTACTTTTCATCTGTCTCTATTTAACCTCTGTTACCTCTTAGCTGGATCGTGATGTCTTTTCCTCACACTTTCACCAAGTCTTCTCCCTCTCATTCTGTTCTTTATCATATTTCTTTCATTCTCTTGGTCTGTCCTAATCTCTGTTTGCATACACACACACACATACATACACACACACACACACACACACACACACACACGCATCGTTGCTGGGTTAACAAGACCTCGTATCTCAAATTTTGGTGAAAATGACTTTCTCAGATTCAATTCAATTCACTTCAATTCATTCATTTCAGAAAATCACATATAAAATATTTACATAGATGTGAGTCAAAGGAGGAAATCACACAAAAGCCCAGGGCTTGGAAATGGAGATTTCCTTTACAATATAGTTTAAAATCACAGTTTTTAATGAAACATATATATATATATATATATATATATATATATATATATATATATATATATATATATATATATACATATATATCAAAATGTACTCAAAATAGAACTTAGATTAGAGGCCATTACAAAATCAACACTACATTATGATAGAAATAGGAAACAAAACAACGACTGAACTAGTACAATACAATACAATACAAAACAAAACAAACATGCAGGATAATTGTCATAGGTTTGTATGGGAATTGCACAGTTTTCATCATTCATTCACATATAATAGATGTTGATTAATTTAGATCAAGAATAAGCTGCTTATATTGAGTCATAAAAAGATTCAATGTGTTAACAGTTTTCAGTTTCGTGCTTAACAAATTCCACAATTTAGCCTCTTTGTACTTTATCGAGTTGGACTGACTGATTTTTTTGGTAAAATATAACATTGTTTATTTCTAGTATTAAAAGAATGTTTCATGACATAAAAAGAAAAGTAATCATTGAATATATCAGGCAAGACTGAGCGAACATATTTATACATAAAAATACCAAGTTTAAATGAAATTCTGTCTCGAAAATTTAACGTTTGCAAGTCCTTAAATAATGGAAGGGGTGTGGGCAAGATTGAGGGAATTTGTACAAAGGCGAATGGCTTTCTTTTGGAGGATCATTAGCCAATCTAATTGTCGCTGTCTAGTCCCTGACCAGACGAGATTGCAATAGTTTAAGTACGACAAGATAAAGGCATTGTAAAGCACGAACAGTGCATTTTTCGGGATTAACGAGTGATGCTTGAACATCATACCAAGTGCAACACTTATCTTTCCATGGACATAATTTATCTGGTTATTCCAGGACAACTTTTCATCGATATACACCACTAAAAAGTTTATTGTGGCAACCTTTTCAATTTCTTTATTTTCAATTTTTATAGAAAAGTTTGCATAAAATTGTATCTGTCTTCTGGAAGATTGGAAAATCATATATTTTGTTTTACTAATATTCATTTGTAGTTTATTTGCCTTGAACCAGTTGCATAAAAATTGCACTTCTTCATTAACAATTTGGTTAAGCATTTTCTGATCAGAATGTGAATATATCCATCGTCAGCATACATTACAAAACGAAAAACTTAGATGAATTGATAACATCGTTGACATAAATCAAAAAGAGAAGAGGGCCAAGAATACTACCTTGGGGCACGCCACAAGATACGGGCATGAGGTCCGATTTAGCACCGTTAAAACTGGTGTATTGTTGTCGTCCACTCAAATAATCAACAAACCAAGAATGAGGCACACCACGAATACCATAGTGTTCTAGCTTGTGCAAGAGTATGTTATGGTCCAGTGAGTCAAACGCTTTGCTCAGGTCAATGTACATAGCCAAGGGAATTTGTTTCTTTTCAAGGAATGAAATGACTTTTTCCAAGTTGTGTAACAATGCTGTTAATGGTCAGATCACCAGTTAAGTGATGTCCTGTCCAAATCCTAGCTGCCTTACCCCAAAAATGAATCCTTCATGGCATGTCAAAGGAAAGGCTTTCCCATTTGATATAATGCTTTGGCTGCCATGTTTTTCGTTGTGTTTTTTTTGCTCTCCTGAACATTTGACATTTTGTAGATATGAGATCCTGTTGCCGTAGCAACGATATGTTATATACAGTATATCTTTTCTGTTTCTCTCTGGCTTACCAGGTCTTTATCTCACCACGCTTGCCCTCACAATGTGCCGTGAGACACATCTCTACGGCTTCTGGCCCTTCTCTCGGGACTTGAGCCTCCGACCTATCAAGCACCACTACTACGATGCCTACGAGGCCCCCCTGCCCATGCACAGCTTCACCGATGAATTTGGTAGCCTCCTGAAGATGCACGAAGATGGCATCCTTCGCATGCATTTTGGCCAGTGTAACAAGTCATGAGAATATTGGTGGGATTTACCTTCAATTGTTAGGCCGCATGCGAGTGCTCAAAAGTGAACCAAAGCATACTGTACTACACCATATCATTGAAGATACAGAGTGTTCAAATTGTGGAGATAGTGTATCTCATGACCTATTTTTGGGCTCGAGTTGGAGGGGTCACACGTTTTTGTAGCCAACCAGCACATTCATCTCGCATGCCTATGCTACATGCAGGTACCCCGAACGAAGAGAATCACCTCTGCGTATCATGATGTTGTGCTTGTTATGCACATTCTTCTCATGCCAACTTCTGGTACAGTGCGCTTTTGAATCACTGTGTTCTAGCGCTCTCTGGCATGATACTGTATGGTATGGTATGCTTTTGGAGCACATCAGGAAATGATTCATTTTTGGCACGGTATGGTACAGAACAATACATTTTAGGAGAGCGCTCTATCGCATCCTAAGATTTCCATGGTTTGCCCATGACAACAGACTCTTGTGGACAAGAGCATGGACATGACAATTCAATAGTGCTGATTCACCTAAAGGCTCTATTTCAAAGATTTTTTTTTCACTTGGTTTTTAAGCCCAGCTGTAGCATGCTTTGGACAGTCTTGGGACACAGTTATTGTGGAATCTCTGTACTTGAGCAACATCAGTTTTCCTTTTAATAGTTCATGGTGACATGAAATAATGTTTTTGTATTCATCCGTCTTGAACTATGGTATTTAATTGTTAAGTCCTAAAAGATGGGTATCGTGTTGATGTAGCTACATACCGGTACTTGTTTATCTTTTTTTTTTTTTGGTCTGTTTATTGTTTTTTGACATATTTGAAGCAAGATGTTGTGAGATTTTATATTGGAGGGTAAAGGTTTACCAGTTTAAATTGGAAACTTGTGATACAAATTTTTACAATATCATTCATACATGAATGAACCATAATACATTAACAGTTGCCCTTGGAGGCTGGAAGACAAGATCAGCATTTAAAAGATTTTTGTTTTTTTAATATAAAAAGACGCTGATTTTTTATATAGTACTATCAATGCCTTTTACCCTCAAAGGGCCCCACAGTCATTGTGTCGTACATCATTGTATGAACTCAGAGTTGGGTATGTTCTCATGGAGATTCATGATAGGGATTATGGAGCTTCCCAATGAGAATTATGAAGTGAGGATTATTGCCCGAGCGTCTTTATACCTGGTGTCCCAAAACAAGCGGAACGGTGGATTTTCAGTACCTTGTGTTCTAAAAGTGATATATTTTTTGACATCATTACAAAGAGCATCTTCCGCAGAAGACAATGATACCAAAATCATTAGATTTAGTGCAGAACTTTTTATTCTACACCCAATTCTGTAAATGCAGTCATTTTCAAATTTCGAATTTAAATGAGCGAAGGATTTGGGTGCGACACGCATTCCATATGGTGTATTGTGTAAGCCCGTTGATCCATGTCAACAAAAGATACAGCTTTCACATTGGGTGCGCACACACACACACACACACACACACACACACACACTGTTTTTTCCTGGCCCGCGCCCAATGTGAAAGCTGTATCTTTTGTTGACATGGATCAACAAGCTTACACAATACACCGTATGAAACGCGTGTCGCACCCAAATTCTTTGCTCCTACGTCGCAAAAATCTAGCGAAATTTGAAAATGACAGCATTTACAGAATTTGGCGTAGAATAAATTGTTTTGAACCAAATTTAATGATTTTGGTATCATTGTCTTCTGCGGAAGATGCTCTTTCTAATGATGTCATAAAATATATCATTTTTAGAACGCAAGGTACTGAAAATCCACCGTTCCCCTTTTTTTGGGACACCTGGTATAGTAGATGATATGGTGCACTGAGAATGTTTTTTGCATGTTTTATTTTTTTTAACATGTAGTGTTTGTGAAATTTGACTCACTTTGAGGCACTCATGACTGCTCCTGCTTCAAGTGCTTCTCTGGAGAGGGCAGCAATCAAGATTCAGAAAATATCCAAGCGATTTTATCCAAGAGAACTCATAACAGATCATTGTTGTACATTTATTGTGCTTCCTTTCGGCAGTCACTTGTTTCAAAGAAAATTCAATTGGCTGGAATGATAGTAATAGGCACTAGACTTTTATCCATAGAATTTAAAGGAGACCTCCGGATGATTTTCAGATTTTTACATTTGAACAACTATAAATTAGTTATACTGAGGACAGAGTTTCAGAATTCATGATAATTGGGATGAAGAATAAGAATATTTTCAAAATTTAGAACAAATTGCAATGAACAAGGATGATGACATGGCAGAGTCACCATAAGAATGCATGAGTTGGGGCTCAAAGAAGCAGAACAAAAGAAGAAGGCATGCATAGATTATACACAGGTGAACTTGGATGCAAGCAGTATTGTGATGGAATTACACTGCTACATTTCTGAAATATGTGAACCTCCTATGTCATCATCCTTGTTCAGTGTAATTTGTTTGAGGTTTTTCAAAGTATTGTTTCTCTGCTCAAGCACCACAATAAATTCCACAAATCTATACATGGAGTTGTCGATTTGTGTACAACATGATGTGAAATTATGAAAATCATCTGGAATGTCCCTTTAAGTAATGGTGAGTAGAATATTGCTAGGTAGGTGCTTTAAACCAGATGGGTAGGTCATGGTGAAAGTAGAGTGTATTTGTAATGCATCAATATTTTTGTTGGCTATTTTTTGTTGGCTTTTGCAGCTCACCCCTGCCGAATGGCTCAGATGAGCTATTGCGGTCGTTCGCCATCCAGCATGCATTGTGTGTCAAGCTTTGCGCATCAGCTTTTTCTCATTTTCACCTTCTGCTTGAAGAGTGGTGAAGTGATTTTTGATCAAACTTGGCAGGGTCATCAATATAATGGGGGAAGGGCATATAGTTTGTACAAATGTTGGTTGTAGTGTCCCCAAGGGGGCCCCTGGGGTTGGACCCAAACACTCCAAATTAGCAAATTTTTATGATTTTTGACATTTTCATCGTCTTCTTTTTGAAACGGGTGGCTAGAGATTGACTAACCTCGACAGGTATTGTAAATAGAGGGAATTAATCATAGTCTGTACAAATGGTTCTGATTCCCTTTAGGGGCCCATGGGGTAGGACCCAAATTCCCCGAATTAGCTAATGTTCATCATTTTGACTTTTTTCATCCTCTTCTTGAAAGTTGGTAGCCATTTTGGTTAATTTTTAATCCAAAAGGTTTAGCCTGACTAGTACTATTACCCTAGTACTCGGATGTACTACTGAAAAGAAAGTGCTCATCAAAGCAGCTCTCCATATTGTCAAAGCAGACCACTGTATTTGACCATTGGTGGACGGTTGCTCTTCTGCAATATGAAATAAACTGAAATAGATTTTAAAATCTTATTACAATGCATGTAAAATTAGTCATTCCATCTTCTTCTTTTTTTTCTTTTTTTTTCTTTTTTTTTTGGGGGGGGGGAATGATATAGGGTTGGGGGCATGATGTTGAAGGTATAAAGAATTGGTCTTTGTTCCTGTGTGGTATTTTTTTTTTCACTTCATTGAGGTTGACGCAAAATCTTGCATGGTTCACCTTGGATGTGATCATTAATTGTATGTTTTTATACCAAAAGTCATATATTTGATTGTAAAAGCCATTTTAACTCTTACTACAATTTTGAAGCTATCTGTGTGTAAGATCACAGTTTGCAAAGAAGTGTATTGTTACCATTGCAAATTTGACATGCTGTCAATTCATACTTTAGTTGTGGCTAGTGCCTGTAAACTTGTGGAGATATAGATTCAGAATAATGTGAAGGATATTGACACACTCAAATTATTTTGTTATTCGTGTATATTGATGATTGATGTTTTTTGTATTTTTTTATTTGACTTCTTCTTAATTTGCCTCTTTTGAGTAACATCAATAGTATGTGAACATTTCACATAAAAAGTGAAAAAAGGGGTATGGTAAGATTTTGTGCAATTTCAGTATGTTTTTACAGCAGGATGTAAAACTAATGTAAATGGTGACAAGATTAGATAATGTATTGAAAAAGCAGCGTCTATACTGCTGGCCTTACAGAATGTCACCCCAAAGTGAGACACTTTTATTTGATTGTGAAATTAGATTTCTTATTTTAATTTGTTTGTCATGTACGAGTGCAATTTTTTTCTAAGTGTGCCAATTGCCTTAAAATGCCTTTGAAAGGGCCAGTGCCCTATACTGATAATGGCCAAAAATTCATACAGAAACTCCATGAATATCGATCAAACCCTTTTCTTTTTTTCTGCATTCATGCTCCAATGCTACTGATTCAGTAACAGATGATGCACCTTGTAGTTAGAAAAAATAATTTGTGTGTAAGTCATTGAATAGTTTTTGATGTGATTTGTTCGTGAAAGTCAATATTCATATTTTGAAAATATGTTGTATAAGTCATTGCAAAGTCTTTAATGTGATTTATTTGTGAAAGTTGACATGTTAAATGGTCTAGTAAGATCAAACAAATGAAATTGTAGACATTTCATCAAAGTAGGTAGTGTGTACATCTATTGAGAGTGTAAATGGAATATACAGTTTTGTATGTCTTACAAAACCTAATTAGTCTCACACTGGCCATTACACAAGGCTGGCTTTCTTCAGTTCTCCAATTTTTCTTTCAGGTGAAATGAAAAAAAAAACCGCAAGTAAACTGTTTGTTGTGTTGTGCTGAAACTACCAATGACTTTTATGAGGGAAAGAGTTGTAGTTCCTACTTATATTATCAACTGAAAACATGATTTTCTAAAAGAATATTTACATGCACAGACTAGTGGGAGAGTTGTGAGATATATAACATCCACCTCAATTGTGTTGCATAAAGTGGTTGCAAACACTATCGCTGCTCATTGAAGACATGTCTAACTTTTAAAGTTTCACAGTCATTTTATCATCTTGTCGAGCTGAGAAATTGTTGTGCTAAGTTGACCATACTGTTGCTAACTTTTTTTTAATGTTCCATCAGGTTTTAGCCGAAGAAAATGCTCTAGATTTAGAATTGATGTTGGCAGCATTCTCAGTGACCTTAGTAGCCAGAAATTATGCTGCAATACGCTACATAGAACTCTATCATTGACCTTTGCCATCTCAAGTCGGAAGCTACACAGTCATGACGTCAGATACTACAGCGTAAAAGCAAAGTTAATGGATAATTCCTAGTTACGGTGCTCCTGTACGTCATAAATTTGGCGTTTCGGAGGTGAAGTCAGTGTTGTGGTGTGATGAAGCATTCTCAAAGTGACCCCCTGAACACCACATCATCTCATGTGCAGTAAACCATTATACCACAAATTCCCCACTGAAAGTACTAAAAATCTTTGCTGCAAATTAGCAACTCGTCTGCATTGCATTGTGACTCCCGATTCCTCTTCATTGTGCTTTAGAGAGCTCGATTTTTGTGTTTATATCTTTTGCATACATTCATATGCATCTCATGATTATTATCTTACAGCTTTTGTGACCCTCACTGTATAGTATCATGAGAGCTTTAAGAATCAAATCAATAGTGATGGGTCGAGGAAAACGGAAAAGAAAGTGTGATCAATAGACACACTGAAATATTGCTTGAAACTTGCGAACTGGTGTCAACTTGATGTTGTTCAAGACTCCGTTTCCTATCCAGATTTTTAAATGCTGTTTTAACATTTTTAATATTTCTTTTTCTGTGATCAACTCCAACAGAATGTGTTTTTTTTTTTTGTAATTTCAATATTATTGGTTCTGAAAATTTTGATTGTGGATGTATGAACGATTGAAACATAAAATGATGATGTTTTATTATCCCTTTCATTCAGCCTGTAAGCAGCTGTCTGGTTTATTGCGTTTGAAATTTTGCAAATGACTTCGGCCAGTCTTTTCTATATGATCAACCATTTGTACAGTTCTATTCTTCAGCACCTCAGCTCAGTTCTGAAGTCAGGAACTATCTTTTGTGGAACAAATAATATTCTCTACAAGAACGCCGGGTGTTTCAGTACATTTTGTCAGCGTGAATGATTGTTCAGTGAAGGAAAATGTGACGAATGTACAATGTACTCGAAATCTTGTGCAAGGGAACATCGATCATAGTGTCGATAAAGGAAAGACTGTATGATAAAGGGCGATAAAGAAAGAGCTATCCTGCATAAAAGTGCCACACACATTGGAACAGAGTCTCATTCTGATCGGCTGATTTTGAAGTCACGTGCTTGGTAACATTGATAGATTGCCTGTCACTTTGGATTTGCATGGTTTCTGCTGTGTTTCGTATGGAGGCAAACAAGAAATTCTCCTCCTGCAAGTATACAGCAGTAGCTCTATGGTGAAGACCATGATCAGTGTGCGATTCCATTCCACTCTGTAGAGACGAGCGAGCATGCATCATCCTGATTGGTCAGTGTTCACTTACGTTTGTCAAATCGAACTTGTGCCTCATGAATGAAAAGTGAGCTATAAGATAATCAAGGACAAAACAGGCATTCACATCTATGTATGTTCATGTGTATATATACATATATATATATACACTGTATATATATGAAGAGTTTGTTTGCAAAAACCGATAAGTCCATTTTTGAAGATTTGGAAGTACGGTCTCTGTCATAAAGTACAAAATAATACCTTTTAAATGATATATTGGTCACTACATATAAAGGTATATTTTTGAAGTTATGGTCAAAAGAAGCAAACATTTTCTTATTATTCTCTATATTTTTCTTGACCTTTAATCGCAAATATCTCCATTTGACAAATATGGACTTATCGGTTTTTGCAAACAAACTCTTCATATATATATATACATTATATGATATGTGTGTTTGTGTGTATATGTATGTATGTATGCATAATATATAAATGTATATGATAACATTTATATAGCCTTTAATACAGGCGTTTCTATGTGCATAAATACAGAACTGAAAAGTTGAAATAAGATTCAAAATATAAACACAAACACTGATATGTATACAGCAAACGGGAAAAAATAAGATTGATTGAACAATATTGACTAGGTGAGTTTTGAGCATTGACTTAGAAATGTCTACACTCTGGCCATTTTGAATATGAGAAGGGAGTTTGTCCGAGAGAAATGGAGCAATGACAGAAAATGCGCGATCGCCACAACGAGTATAAGTGTGAGGACCATAAATAATTGCAGAATAGAGGAAGAATGGGAGTTATAGTACATTATCTCATAAATATTAAAATGGACTTTAGAAGTGATGTATGGGGAGCCAATAGGAGGGAACGAATAATCGGAATAGCGCGGTCAGATCTCGTTAAGTGTCACAAGCCTATAGCAGCTGCATTTTGAATTCTTTAGTAGTGGGGCAATATTTGAACTATAGGGAGACCAGCAAGAAGGAAATGGCAGTAATTAAGATGAGAAGACATAGATTCATTGAATGGGACGTTTAGTTAAAGACTGATCAAATAATTTTCGGATTATACAAATTTTACAAATGCCCCAAGTGATTTTGTTTAACAAAGGGCAGAGAGCCCCAAAATTTATGTGTTCTTCAAATATTAGTAATTGGCAGCATGATACATTTCTTGAGTTCTGTTCTATATTTAATATCATTGTACCAACACGTAGACTACGAATTACTCAACATATTTGTATAGAAATTATATCATACTTTTCTATCACGACATTGCTCCCTTTATTAACATCTGAGATGGATTTTTTTTAGGGTATAAACGTGTTCTTTTTGAAGAAGTCAAATTATCATATTACAACACTTTGTAAGTTTTGTATGTAAGTATTCCAGAAGTAATGCTCCCCATGTCGTAGTGCAGTCTGTGTATTCCTGAAAACAATACAATATGACAGAAAATTGCAAACACACATGAACGCACAGACGCAACTTGAAACTCATGCGCATCGCATCAACAGGAAAAATCACATGTCGTACAGCACACAATGAAGATTCAACACGCCTTCTGAAGTTGGTGTATTTTTGAATATCATCATTTTTATTGATAAACCTTTTGTTCTCTCTCTCTCTCTCTCTCTCTCTTAATAATAATAATAATAATTCATTTACAGGAGAGGACGCACACTGCGGGGACCATTATGCTACAGACAGCACGATGGATTATCCATTACAACCTACATTTTTTTTTTTCTGAGACTCATCATCATACTTATATTCATACCGTGAAAATGTCACGATACATAATATTTTTCACATTCATTTGTTTACGCTCTTGAAAGATGGGTGAGTAAGGCGAAGATGAAACATTCGGAAGTTTCAGTGTCACGAAGGAAAAGGCTGGGAACACTGCCCTCTGGCAGTATAAGTTTATAATCACATACAACGGATGGTGGTAATTGTCCTTAATAATTTTTTCGCCCGAACCGTCGCTTGCTTTTCATAATGTCTGAAAGTGCAATTCCATCCCATGTTCATGTGTGGCCTGGAGAATGCAGTATACTGTACATCAAAACAGCATAGCAGTTTCATCAATTTCGGTCCCGAAATACTTTGTGGATTATTAAAGGTTCTTTTTTTTTTTTGACGAATATGACAGTATTAGTCACGACCACATGAAATGCAAATGAGATGACGTCATAATGTCATGGCCTCAAAAGACTCCTCATGATTTGCAAACAAATCTTCACTGGAAAAAAAAAAAATCATATCAAATCGAGAACATTGAAAGAGACGCTAGTGTCTTCGTAGGCATTGAAACATTTTGCATAATCGCCTCATATTTATGACTTTTTTTGTAGGTGAAGGTGTTTATATACTTGCCAAATTGACCACAATATTACTTCCATTACATCTTTTGTATAAACCAATCTCTTGCGAAGCATCTCAAACTTCCTCTTTTTTTTAGATGGTATAGATCCGATATTAATGAAATATCTAAGAATTTTCTTTTCTCAGTATATGTTTTTTTTATTTTTTTATCAAAGCCAACTTTGGTAAAAAAATGAAATTGCACTTAAAGATATACTTAACGATTACTGGACTACTTCAAGTGATGAACTGTTTGTGGCTGAAACTCATGGAAATTTACATGGTCATGTTCGTTTACTGTCGCATTAAGATTGCATTTGCTTTCTGAAAAATTGTATTACGGGTAACATCAACTATATTCACTTGTAATATGGAAAGTGTTGATAAGGATTCCCGCATCGATGTAAAAAAAAAAAAAAAAAAAAAAAAAAAAAAAAAAAAAAACAATGAATGTGCTCTGTCTAACCAAAATCTTAAAACACAAAGAACAGCTTAAAAAGGTCTTTGAATTTTAACTCACATGAACACACAAACACACACATAATTATAGAGAAATGGGTTGTGTGTGTTTATGTGTGCATGCGCGATGAATACGTGAATTTAATCCATCTGTTCACATAACGCCTAGAGATGGATACATTCCACGGGTAATGATGTGGATGAATACATTATAGAATATCAAGATATAAGTGGATTAAAAAAGAAAAACAGAGCAGCTTTGACAACCACTGAGAAGTAAGGTAAACTTTTCGACCAACCATCACGTTTTCAAGGCCCGTATCCGATTGGATACATCTATCGTTAGAAAAAAACCCCAACATATATATCAATTCAAATGCAGCTATTGTTGCCTTATCCATATCTTCACATGATGATTTAATGGCACACATCACTCGAATTCCGGTTCATCTTTTGTGATTGCATGTATTACTGTGAACGAGCTCCAAGTATCAATGACATCGCATCAAAAAATAAGTAGATGAATGAATGAATAACCAGTATCTGTTTAAACATGTCATGAAAGTTCCCATTCGTTGCGAGATGCCATTTCTTACATACTAACATACATACTAGATAAACGATGTGCCGTCAGTTTTATGCGGCTTTGAGAATGCAATCATTTCATTTATGTTAATTATGCAAGACCATCGCAGATACGGATTACATGGATATTGAAGAAAAAAAAAAGAGGAGAGATTACCAAACATCTTGGGAATATATCATTTTACAGTTATTCCATGAGCTTCTTCAAGGGACGGAATTACATAAGGGTCAGGTAGACCGTGTGTCATGATAAAGTATTGAATTATCTGGCCATTGATCCACACAAGCATTCAGATAGTAACGGCTGTATTGTATCTCAGTAATTCATTTAGGTAATGTGACCAAATGCAGGATATAGACCAATTCGGTTTGGGTACTGTTGTTTTTTTTTTTTTTTTGTGTGTGTGTGTGGGTTTTTCAATGATAATTTTTAACTGGGGGCCAGGTTTCAAGTATACCAAAGAAAAGATAATTTATGAACTGACATAGCAACGCACCTGGCTCATTGCATAACCCATTGAAAGTGTTTTGATCTTCTTTGGAAGCCCCCCAGTTATGGCCGTCAGAAGTTACAGTGCTTACTCTGAAGTCGGATTCATCTATTTATGATTGAAACAATCAGCAATCAGACATCCTCAGTCGAACCTTTGGTAAGTAGATTACCTGACTTTAAAATCAAAAGATCAAATATGCATACATGAATATAGTTTTATAAAATTTCTGGAATAAGTACCAAATCAAATACAGGCCATTTCCTTCTTTTTTTTTTCTTTTCTTTTTTTCACTTATTCACTTCATCTCACATTAGGTCATACATGCTCGAAGTGCTTTTTTTTTTGGTTGTTGTTGCATGTGAATAATTTACCAACTGCATAATAAATACTGTGAAATCAGAAAAGCACACACCTCTTAGCAAAATCGAGGGATAAAATAATTCTTTTTTTTTTTAAATGACATCAAAAGAACAGACTTGGATTAGGCAATAACATAATCTTATAGTAGATACTGTACATCGCTTAAATGTATTTTACAGAAATATGTGCTTGTGAATACATTCAAGAGAAAACCCTGTATTTTACATTTTGTGCAAACACGACAAAATAAGATATGAGGCTAATTTCGCTCTTGGTCACATCTTCTTCCTCATTAATCCCCATGTGACATCAGAAGCAGTGTTGCCTCGCAAAGTTTGCTTGTGACATTGTGCAAATACAACATCTTGGCATTTTAAGGATTAATACAAGATAAGAAAATAGGCCTATATTCTGCGACAAATTCCGCGGTTACACATGCATTTTATGGGTGACATAATATTCTTTGCTTCACACAACCCCTTCATGAGAAGTTGCTTAAAATGAATTAAGAAAACAGTTTATTGGAAGAAGACATTAGATCAATGTATTGTGATCGAGCTTTCCTTTCGATGATCACGTGATGTATAATGATTTACAGTATATCTAGATTCAATGTGGAAATAAACGATAAAAGAATACCAGAAAATGGAAAGAAAAAAAAAGAACTGTTGAAACAGACCTGAACTCAACAAAAGAGATGTGCCCTCGGGATTTGGAAATTAAAAAAAAAAAGAAAGAAGAAAAATGCAACACTGTTTGAAAAAGTAAATTCGGTAAAAAGTATACAGATGAGTAGATATTGAGGGCTGCCACTAAAACGTGGTAACTGTTTTGGTTGTCCTTTTCCACGTAGATCTGTTTATACTAAATCAAACAAAAATGAAACTCCATGTAGGATGATAAAAAAATACCACGTGTGTGAGATAAAAACCTTTGTTGAACACAAATGCCTTTCAAAATCGTTATTAATCTTTTTAAAAAGTATCATTCCAGATAATAGAGAGTCTGCAGCAAGCTCTTTAAATTCATCCCCAGGAACCTATGACGGGGTTTTAGATAAAAACCAAACCCACAAGCAATTGATAAGAGAAAACTGACTTAGTACTGATTTGTTTAATACACTACACTGTATATAACCCACAGTGAATGAAAACACCGTTTACCATGATGTCGTTTGAAAACTTCAGTTGTGCAACATTGCCGTCGAATTCACGTTAATATAGCAGAAAACATTTCTTTACCATGCAACTATAATCTGTCTTACATTCTCTTCAGTGACTATCAGAGGAGCGAGTGCAAGACAGATACACGATGGTATCCTGCTGCGATTACAAGCTTATATTCTCCGTCAAATACTATATTCTTCACGCGATAAAAACTACCACGCGAAGAACTGTAATGCTACCACTTTGTATACGTCAAAATAGTCATGTATTAGATTTGCAGGCAGGCTTGATCATTCGCGAGAATAAACCAGCACCCACCCTTGTCTTCTAATGTTAGTAAATACAGTTTGTTTCGAGTACTAAAAACTTCATGTTAGATTAGCACACTAACGCAAAGATGCTGAGCTATGGCCGTTTCAATTCCATAATATTACTCTTGTAAAAACGCGTCAAATGATAAATACAAAATAAATATATTTGTCATGTATAATTAGTTTCTCTTTCAGTGATACAACCAACAACAATGTCGTTGATGATTATGTCTATCATGTCAAAAAGCCTTCAGTATATGCTCTACTCACCGTCTGGTAAACGTGCATGTCATTCTCAGATTTGAACTTCTTGCTAAAACTTAAACAAAGTATATTTCCAAAGCCTAACACCATCCTATTACACATCCGTAAATACTCTGAGAACTATGCCCATTTAGAAATGTATTGATGTTTTTGCTCCTAATCAAAAGTATTGAGTATGACACTCCCATGTATCAACTGAGTAGGGAAACTAAAGTATCTCAGAACTTCGTAGCCTTTTGTTCAGACAAAGCAGAGATAATAATTGTTATGCAAAAAGTTCGCTGGTTTATAGAAGTCATAACAGCAAAGGACGGACTTTAAAAAGGCTAACCATTGCGAAGACAAATTATTGGCGGACCACATGAAATCATGCCTGCCTGTGATTATGCAAAACACCTCTTTTTTTTTTTTAAATTCATGTGCATAATATCTTGCTGGCTTGATATTCCCAACTTTTGTGAAAGGTTTATCAGCATGAAGTGAATCTAGAAAATATCTCCTTCAAAGTAATATCCTGAGGAAACTCCGTTTGAATTATGGTTGATTGGCAGTTTTCTTTTTGTTGGTGAGTACAATAGCGGCGACTAGAAAGACAGGCGAAGAGTCAGTAGTAGTGATTACGAGCAATATAATCATTCACTTCGGCGGGTTTTTCGCGAGTTATAGGACAAAGATGTTTAGATTGAAGAATAAAGTGTAGGGCACTTTCTTCCCGTAATACAAAGGAAGCCCAAGATAACGCACATGTTAACATAATAAATAGAACGTAATAAATTACACGAACATATTCCTGAGAAATATACACATCGCCTCATAGAATTTACAGACTTAAAACAGAATATTTAGATTCAGCGTTGATAAAAAAGCAAATTCTGCTGAAGACGAGCATGTCCGGTATTCTTGCGCGTATATGCGCACCAACGGGCTATGAACCATGGTCGTATGTACCGTTATCAAGAGCGATGCAACACGCCTTACTATATCCGAGTGGGTTGTGCAAACGAGATCATTTCGACGCGCATGTTGTTAACATAAACAAAACGACTTAAAGTATCAGAATAGCGATATTTACTAGGCAAACCAAAAGTTGATTAAACGTGAATTTAACTAACGTGGGGGTGACGTGTAGATCCACAACGTTGGGGGTGCTGTGCATAGGAACCAGAACACATCGTGTCGTCCGGATGCAAAGTGTCTACGGAAGGAGACACTTTCACTGTCTGTTGATTATACAAGACCTCATAGGGCGATGCGGCAACTTTGCTGGATTTGAGTTTTGTTTTTGACAGGTCAGAAGATTCCATAATGAAAACACAGTGCGTATGGTTTCCAGACAGGTGAGCAAGCTCTCACAAACACAAACAATTACGCTTTAGTTCGGTTAACAAGTGAAACAGCACTGTCCATTAGTTTAGTGACGTCACAGCTTTCATTCTCACGGCAGTCAAACCACAAAAGAAACACGGTACATTACGTAGATCATTCCACGATTGCGAGTGGAACTTTTCGGAGATTTATAATCTTTGAAGTACATCATAGAACATTCTGGCACATGATAATCAAAAGGACCCGGAATTCATACACACGTCCACGCACACCCACACGCGTACACACATCCATCCATGGACGAACAAACACACACGCACGCACGCACGCACATTCATCGGGCATGGTCCGTTTGCACCTTATTCTACGTTGCAAACATCTTTCCACCTTGTGTTCCATTGCGCGCTTTGTCCCACTTTATTCAAAACTGTCGAGAGGTTAGGGTTGTAGCTCGTGTTTTCCCAGTAGAGGGCGCCCTTGAAAAAGAAAAGTTTTTTCTGCTTGATGGAATAGTACGCCGAATCGATGTTATCTGGTAGTGATGGAATAAACCAGTTGTGACCCGGGTAGGCCTCGCTGATTGGCTTTGGATAACCGTCTAAGCAACAGCCGTCGGCTTGCATGTCGTATGCGTAGACCTAGTAAGAGAGTCATAATCGAAATACGGAGTTGAGTTACAGTTCCATATGATAGTGTGTCAAAAATATCTAATCATTTGATTTTTGTGTTAGAATTGTATCTATACTTTTGCGTTTGTTGTCTTCTTCATCGCTATCATCATTATCATAACGAAGATCACAATCATCAATCTTTAATAATTCTTTATTCTAAAAATCTCACACACGAAATAACAAATAAATGCATTGATAATGATAATGATAATAATAATGATACTGATAACAATAAAAATAATGCTCACAATGATGATAATGATGCTCATATAACAATCACAGAAATGGTAATCAAGATCATCATCATCATCATCATCATCATCACAACGTGATAAAAGAGTCTTGTATTCACTGCAGCTATGATTACCCCGGCATTACCAGTTACCAAAAGAGGGATGAAACATTTCATCCAAGGATGCACCTGCAAGACGTGAGATTACCCAGACCTGGAGTAATACGCCTCTATCATCTTTTCCATACGTTGTTCTTTCTCCAGCTCATTTTGGTGTTGGTGTCCTACCTCTCTCTTTCCATCTGATTTTTGCTTCCTTTTTTCTTCCTTCTTTCCTTTCTACTTACGCTTGATTTTTGTTTTTATCTTATTTTTTGTATTGAACTCACCAGACTTCCCTTGAAGAAGTATATGTTATCATCTCTCATGTCGTGGTAGGCAGCGTCGATGTTGTCTGGTATGCGCGTGCTCCCGCCGCTCTTGGCGGGCCAGCCCTCGGAGATGAGACGTCCCTCAGCTGACCAGGTGACGCCGTCAACCGTGCTGGTGTACACTCGGGTGTTTGCGTGGTCGTATCTCCAGTAACGATTGCCTGAGGCGGAACATGATATGTCAATAGAGGGCCAATTAGTTCGTGAGTCGTGAGGGGAGGAGGGATCTTCACAAAGATTGACAGGCGGGCATAGACATTAACCCACTCGTGTCCGACGATTCCGCATGCAGTTGACAACAAGTGCTAAGATGTTGCCAATAATAACGAAGGATTTAAACTTCAGTGGCATTCATAGAAATTAGAAGCTTGATCTCGAACCTTTGACTGACAGCGTGACCTTAATAGTCTCCTCACTCCTGGGGAAGAGGGTCATCCGTGTTTATCTTTTCTAAATTTCGTCGTAAACCACATTGTAAAACATGTTGGTGTGTGATATCAAATGAAAAGAAAAAGAACATGTTCAGACCATTGCCTATTTCAATAGATGAGTCAAAGGAAAAAGTCTGAACAATGTTCACGCAGCAACATTCTTTCTGAGGTGAAAATACAAAATGGACCTTGTAAACTGTCTAGAAACTCTTTCAACTATACTTCCGACAGCTCACCTTTAAAAAAGTACATGCGATCATTCGTGGCACGGTCGATGATTTGGACCACGGCATCGATGTCATCTTTGACGCCGGAGAACCTCTGGGAGATGGCCTTTGGGTCTTTATGTTTTGTTTCGTTCTTGGAGTTTAGGTAGAGCCAGCTCCACTTGTTCCGGAAGAAATACGTCGAGTACACCCGCCTGTTGTTGGCGGCCGGTCTCACCCAGTCGAACGCCGCGTCGAAAGAATCGTTGCATTTGCCTACAACGGGTAACGTAAAACACCCATTACCTTCGGCACTTAAAAGTAAAACCACCATTGCCATAGTTCAACCTCCATCCAATTATCAGGTCTTCAACTCTAGCTAATAATATCATTTTTATCAAACATGTAAATGAACTGAAATTATGTTTACGAGGCGCAAGCCGTAAGCACTACTTGTATATTGCTCACTAGCATTTTGTCCGACGTGTTCGCCGGTGGAGACCAACTTTCTTGTAGCGTTCTGCGTACGTTACATAATGACGTGTGTCAATAATACAAAACAGATATACAGATAATAATACGATATATTAAACTAAATGAATTAGATCCAGACACTCTGAGCGTGCCGTTGTCTGACGAAAAGCGGGTGATGACAAATTGGATTTTCCATGTCCCATTTAAGACAACGATTTATGAGCCCGAAGATAGTCAGAGATTATTACATCAAAGATTATCATTTATATTTAATGTCACATCAATCCAATGATAATTTCATAAATTCATGCAAAATTACGTTTTAACTGCAAAATTTTCAACATAACAGTATCACCAGCTCTTTACTTTTCATGGATATTTTGAGGCAATATGATACATAATTGTTATAGTCTTCATGCATGCCGGTTGAATAGCCCCAATCAAAATGGGCGCAGAAGGGAAATATTACAAAATAATGTCCTCGTATCGAGACCAGTCAATATAGCTGAAAGTACCTTACCATAGATAGCCTGGACTGCTGTCTTCGTCTCCGAGTCAATCCTTACATCCCAATTGTAGCCGCTGTAGATGGGATACATGATCGAGCCGTTGTTCGTGCTGTGGCTGAGGCCGAGAAAGTGACCGATCTCGTGCACGGCAACGGTGAGGAGATTGTAGTCCTGGTCCGAGCTGTCGGTCCACTGCTGTTCGTCGTTGAAGAAGAGTCGCCCGGTCGGGATGTCGGAGCGAGCAAGCTGGCCGCTTGACCAGGAGAAACCGGCCACCCCTTGGACGTTGCCTGACAGAACGAGAAAAGAAGGCGGTGGATTCTTATAGAGAACGCTGACATTATATGTAAGGTTAGTCTTATTTTTCTACGACTTGCATGAGTATTAAAACTTTGTATGTGTGTGTCTGATTGCTGAGCATAGGTTGTTGTGCGGATTTGGATATTCTGGAATTCCTGATTCTCCAAACTGAAGATGAGAACGGTACCATTTCGCTGAAAGCACATAATCAAATTTGGGGTTCCCGAAGGTCGAGCTCTGTTCTGTTTCCTTAAAGAATTTGTTTATAATATGTTTTGTGATTGAATAAAAATGTGTCATCATACTCACTTGACCGATTAAAATCTAACACATTTTGAATTGCTATGAATATATATATGATTTATTTTACAAAAATGAAACTCTATATACGGATACCAGAATGATCAAGCATGCACGAACATTCTAAATGACATACTTCTCTCCTTCTTGGTGGCGCTGTGGCATATGTGGATACGACTCCCGACTCCCGATCGGAGGACCCGAGTTCGAATCACGCCCAGTGCTTACGTTCTTGGACAGGATGTTTTTACCCACAATGTTCCTCTCGACCCAGGTGTATAAATAGGTACCTGGCAACGCTAGGGTGATAATAATAGCAGGGCCCTCTGGTAGAGCAGTGGCAACACTGAAGAGGCTACCCTGGGTAAATAAGACCTTGTTGTTATTATTATTATTATTATTATTATTATTATTATTATTATTATTATTAAGTCTTTCACGCCTTTAGATAATACTCACTGTTTTGGAGAAACGCGATGGAGATGTCAACGTTGAGAACGTCGCCAGTCGTCTGTTCGGCAAATGTAAGAGGTGTTACCTCCGCCCATCTCCTAAATGCAGTGTAGAAGATGTTTGACGAGTCCGAAATATATTGCGATTTGTAGGCATCGAGCACACGCCACGTGATGGGAAGATTATTGGCGGACAAACGCATGCCGGCACCCGAAGGCTCCCTCACGTTTCCACCCGGTCTGGAGTAGGTATTCCGACGCTCGCGGTGAAGAGGTTTTTCTGCCATTGCGCGCCGAACGGTTTCCCGTAAGTCTCGTCTTCGGCGAGACTTCATTTTGTCCGATTGTGGCTCCTGTTCTGCAGGCTCCGTCTCCGTAGGTGCTGTGACAGTAGTTAAATCACCATCCTCCTCAACGAGAGTCGAGAGAGTATCTGTGACGGTGTATAATAGGATGGTTGTATCCTCCACCTCTTCAACGGGAAAAGGGGATGTTGTCAACTCCTCGTTGTCTACTTCTTGCTCAGTTTGAGAGGGATCTTCGTCCATCAGTGAGCTTATCTCCTGGATCGAGAATTGATCCCACATGCTATCTGCTGAGTTGCCATCCTTCGCCGTAGGGTCGAGTAGCGCGGGTGGCACAGGGGTGCGAGATTCCTTCCCCTCACTCTTTGACGTCTCGACTCCCAGGACCTTAGAAACTACCGATTTTCTGAGCTCTTTTGAATTGTCAGCAGGGACTATCGACGTTGATATCTCAGTGGCGATATCCGTTACCATCTCAGGAGTGACGGCTTCTGAGGACCTTCCTTTACCCTGCAACGATTGTTCCCCAGCTCCTGTTGACTGTCCTTTTGATTCTGTTGACTGGTCTTTCCCGTCAGGGTTGCTCTTGTTCGCCGTGTCTTGAGCAGGCGAGTAGTCTGGAACCCCGCACCTCGGCTTTGACATTATCGCTTTGGTGGCAGCATCTATCACGCCTGTGACAGGCAGATGGTACCGTCTCTGAAAGACCTCGATTCCCGACTGCAGGTTTTCTACCGCTGTAAGGGGCACTTCCGCTTCCGTCGCTTGCGTCGCTGAGGGCGCCACAGGCCGAGCGCGGGAACCCGTCTTCTTGAGCTCATTTTTGGCTGTTGTAGATATCCTGTCAATGTACCCGTATTCAGATAGGAATTTCTAGGGAGGAAAAAAATAGGGAAAGGGGTAAAGCTTTTATAAAGATCAAATAGCAAATATAAATATGTATTTTCATTTTGTCACGTGTTAAAAGGGTCACGCCTGACTACATATAAATCATTACTACAAAGGACAATGCAATCTGACCAGGGTTCGTGTGCCCGTTGTCATAAATGATAAAATTTGAATTGTTGTTTTGTGTACAATGAAAAAAACACACAAATGCTGTTGGTTTCGGTTCATTTTACCGCATGGAGCTATTCAGTTCATGATTTCACTTAGATATCCCTGTTGTCACAGATCAACGAATGTAATATAAACAATCTACGATTGCGCCGCTTTACACACCCTGATGTGATGGTCTTAAGTTTGAGATTAATCCACTTGGCGCCGATTGCAATTGATTTTATCGACCCGCCATTTCTTTTAGTCCGTCCTCCAATAACCAAGGCATATAGTACCGCTTGACAGTCGCTTTAAGCTTGCCCATTTTCTTTTAAAGTGTACTGTCAAGCGATGGCCTTCATGAACTGAGCGCTCAACCAAAGGTAAGAGTATGCACACTGTAGACTGAGAGAGTCTTGAATAATGAGAGAATGCAGGTAACTGTCACTTCTCCCGAGCTAGGATATCAGAGGTTCACCTTTCTCTCTTTCCTTCATTCTTTTTCTACTGGGTTTAAACCTGCGGTCTGACATTTGTGGCTGCATGTGTACACGCCACAGTTGGCCCACTAATACCGATTCACGGGCCATCGAATGCAAATAAGCGGTGGATATCTCTCTAAAACCGCAAAAATGCGCTACCGTGTTTTGTCTTCCTCCATGCTCCACTTTCGCAGTCTCTGTCCACGCGCGCGCATACACACATACACACACACACACACACACACACACACAAAGATAAATGTGAAAGTTAAATGTAAATGTCTTCAACGTGTCCTGACGCCACTCACGGAAAAGTCCGGTTTAGTATAGAGAGAGTGTTTGAAAATTTGGATTGAGTGCAACACGGTAACCTTTGTACTGTGTTTTTTTTTCTGCTATCAACTTATGATAATGATTACGAACTTGTCCATCTGACGACTCTCTTTTCAAGTGACGTAAAGAATCTAATGCTATGAATCAAATTGACAGAAAATTGACTGATGAATTTCAAAATTACTAAGCTGTACCTTCGTACAAGGGAATCCCTCACAAATTGGCACATTCCATACCAGCATCACAGTTACTTGGTTTAAACTTTTCGTGGTCCATAACTTCACTTCTTTCAATCAGCATAAAAAGTACAAGTGTCAAGAATTGCAAGGAAAAGCTAATTACATAGATGAAGGTGGGTATAAGGAACAGCATGTTGCCGGTATTATCATCAGAATTACGTCAATTACTATCAGAGTTGTCTTTTATCAAAGTTGGTTAAACCCTCCGCGAAATGATGCCATCTTGAAAATTTTTCTTACATTAAAAGAGGAAAATTTCCCATATTACATGGGGAATTCTGGTTTCCTACTGTGTGAAGTTGTAAAGTTACCTACGATAACAAAGGCATATATACAACTGGACGGCCACCCTCTTCTGAGAAGAGGATTTTTTTAGTATTGATTGCGAGGTTTGATTGTTTGAAGGAAATGACTTTCCATCAACAGTTCTACATACATAGATGTGGTTCGAGTGGAGAGCTTGTCATTGGCAAATATTATATATATATATATATATATATATAATCATGACCCCTCCCAAAAAAAAAAAATACAAGAGAAATGTAGTCTTTTTCGAAACTAAGCCTTTAGGATTAACTCTACAGCCATAGAATGATTTTGTGTCACTCTTTAAATATCAACATCACGAATCTTTAAGACACGCGTGTTTTTTTTTTTTTTTTTTTTTTTAAACAAATAAACTCATAAGACTGTAGCGCAAACGTTGCTGAACAACAAATCAGTAAGGAACAAGGCACTTTAAAAGATACATTGAAAGTGTTCGTTCGATATAATCATGTATAATATAGATTAACAGCAATGCATCTATTCAACAATATTCATGAACAGTAACAGGATAGTTTGTGCAAAAGAAAAACCTAAAGTTCAGAAACTATACAGATTGTTTAAAAAAAATATTCTCTTTTAATGTCCTTTCCTAATGGGAAATGGTGTAGGCCGCATGCTGCTCACAGAAATGTAACTTTAAAGGGAAAGCTGTTCTCCACAAACTTGTTGTATTCAAAACAAGAGACCTTCAAAAGTTTCAGCGAAATCAAAATGCCGCCTTATACACGATCATTCATTGTCACATAATATGTGGATATCTTCAATTATCAGCTAAATTAAAGATGAAAATGTGTTGTTGTTTTGTTATTTCTATTTCAATTTGGTACATCCATCTCTGTGGATAGAAAGTAACAAAATATTCTCAATGGATGTCTTTTCAGCAAGCGTCCAATGAACTTCACAGAAAGTGACTATCCTTCGTGCAAGTGTGGTCATTATGACTTTGTGCGATCTCTCGCAATTTCCGATTGCGCTTGGCTCTTGTGTCGCTGCGTTCGTGCAATTATAGTGCTCTCTCCTTGATGTACATTGTCTCATAAGTAGGTCGGCATTCCTTTGTAGCTAAACATAATGAGGAGAGCACGAAAGCGAGGGCCAACTGAAAATAGGCCGTCCAGTTCTTTAAATAAGGCCGAGTGGTTTGTTGTCTTATCTCATTCGCGATTTCTCTCTTGTTTTGGCTGTCAAAGTATACAAGAAACCGTTTGTACACAGGTGGCATTGGATGCCGCCAGCTCGAACCTGACTGGGCCAGTCTTTCATACCGTCACCATAATGTGCTGGCTCTATGGTGTAATGTACATGCCCTGTACACGCCCCGGGCGTGGGTTGGGACGCATATACAGTAAAGAGCTTGCTTTATGGAAACAGGATTGCAACCTTTTTTTCCTCTCCAAGGAGTTTGACGGGGCGCCCTGCTTTGGAGATGTGGGCGAAAGGAGAGAGAGGCAGAGCTTCGAATTACTGTATAAACCAGCAGTCACAAGGAACATTTGTACGACTTCCAGATGAAAAGTCATTCGTGGGGAGTAAACACGCCTTTTTATACGCGCTCCGCTGGATGCGTGATTTGGCTAGGAGTCCCGTTTGTTCCCCCTCCTTGCATTGTTGGCGTGGCCACGAGCGGAGTGGACGGGAGGCTTTCGGGGGGTTTGCTGGGCTTCTGCTTTCCTCGCCCTTTGTGTAGCCCCTGCTCCTGCTCTAATGGTCAGGCCACGGCGAAGTATCGTGAAAGCAGACAGATAATAGATTGCTCAAATTGCCATGATTAATATCACGGAAAATATTCCTCTTGAATCATATACCGAAAGAGAGCTGAGAGAGGGAGAAAGAAAGGTGAATCGACGTGGGGGTTGTGGGGGAGTGCAGGTAATTGCCCTGTAGCCAACTTTCCATCGAGGGGTTTCGGACAATTACATGAATGTAACCAGGACCGGTGGGAAGGTCCGAACGCTGTACACGTAGACTCAAACTTATTCACTCCTTGCAATCTTGGTCTATCACTTTTTAAGCAATCTCATTTCTCCACTCTTGTTCAAGAGTTATCGTACCAGTGGAGAGGGAAATAAAGATAAACAGTGAAGCTCATCATCTTAGCGGATGTTGGGCAGGATAACTCACTTATCGTCGAGCATTGTATCACTGAGTGCTAACTGATACTACAGTCGTATGAAAAAACCAAAAAAAAAAAAAAACCCAACAAAACAAAAGCTAATACAAAAAAAAAAAAAACCCACAAAACTTGGAGCTACGACAGATTGGAGTTTTAGGGAGAATCAGCAATGATATCTCATGAGACCAAGAGTGTACGACCTCTGTAGCTCATGCACTAGTGACATCATCATGTTTAACCACGCGTCCTTTACTTGGACTCTGTCCACCGGCTAAATTGCATGCATGGCATTGATAACATGCTAAGCTGAGGGACGCCATTTAATTGTTAGTGTCACGTCAAACCCATGCATGTGCTCTCACATCTCCACCTGATTTCTTCAGGATGTCACCATGCATGATTGTGTATTACCGGACCACGCAGACACAGCGCGCCATTCTCATGCACCAAACAACATACTTTTTATGCACTTATCTGCACACAGCGTTTTCTAAAATTATAAAAACCTCAATTTTCCAAATTTATCGAACTGGAAAGTCAATGGGGAATCACTATCAATAATGTTTGATATTACTTTTCTGTCAACCATAGCGATTAAGCATAAGGTTAAGCCTTTGCATTGAATAAGCCTTTCCTTCACCAACCCTGTCCCAGCCATTGTACCAAAATTGGTAATTTCTCATGTAATAGATCAATTTCGTAATGATTTCAATTTAATGTATGGCTGTTTCATTCCCGGGTAACACAGAGAAGAGATATTCCACTAATATGTTCTACTTAAATGACATTCAATTGCAGGAATCCGGTTTGCATATATTGTTGTTATGTCGGACAAGCCTCGGACAAGCTTTCAAAGGTCTGTCAAGAACAACCTTTGTATAAAAGATAAGCACACAATTTGATTATTTTACGAAAACCGCCTATCATACCCTCTAAAATGTTTCACATCTTTGCACTGTGCCCTTTGTTGAAACACAGAATGAACGATAGTAAACTATGATTGAACTTGAACTTGAACTTGAACGAAATACAATCGCTGGAAATGCAAAACAATTTTTTTTACAATATTGACCATGGAGGCAATCAGAAGGCGTCCTAAACTTCTTAGTGTTTCCATTCGAGAACATTTGGAAAAGTCGTGACAAAAGTCCGAAGATAGTTCCAAATTTGGTAGTTTTGATCCTGACGTAATTGATCGGAGGCAAGACTGCGGCAGCTTTTTTTTTTCTTTTTAGATATACTTCCAGAAAATGTCAACTCACCTAAATCGTTGAAATACCTTTCAACGATTAATTTTTTGTATGCTGAGACACTTTGGTTGAGGGAATATAAAAAACTAAAACAAACGTTAACACCCCTCAAAAAAAATAAATAAATAAAAAAATAAGAAAAGATAAAATGTGAAATACGTTATTTTTGTAACCACACATACCAATGACGGTCATAACCTAAACAACTTGAAAAACCTATTATATCACTTTCCCTTTATATTATGGTACACCCAATATTTATCAGTTTTCAGATTTCGCTACAACAATCGAAGAACTTATTGCGTCAGGTCTTTAAAAAAAAAAAAAAAAAAAAAAAAAAAAAAAAAAAAAAAACTCTCTTTGGTCATCTCTCTTTTCATGCATACGTCTGTAGTTAGCAATCACGCACGCAAGACGTTCTGCGACCCTAAGTTTTTTTTTTCTTTTTCTGGTTTTGTTTTGTTCATAGATACATAGGGTATGTTTGTCGTTCCAGGAAAGAAAACGTACAGGTGTCTGCTCCAATAATCGCTTGATGATTTCCCCACAGTTTCCTCGTCAATGGCACACAGCAGCCGTATAGTCCTACATGTATACATACGCAGAAACATGTTGAATACCACTTGCCTAACACACTATATATACTGTGCGAGACGACAGTGTGGATATGTGTGTGTTTGTGTGTATGTGTGTGTGTGTCTGTGTGTGTGTGTTTGTGTGTGTGTAAACGAAAGTGGCGCCACGCACTCTTGAGTAGGTCTCAGTTGAGACCGCTCGTTGAACTTGAGCAATTTCCACTTGACGGGCTAACCTTCCCACACCTATCTCTGCTCCTCTGGCAAACTGTTAATCTGCAGTTAATTGTAGTCCACTAAACATGACAGACTTTATTGACGGGCGTACAAAGTACAAATGTACTCGCTTAATCAGTTTGCTCCGAAGCTCTAGAACAGCCTGCAGGTGGCAAGCAACTACTGGGCAGAACATACTATGAACAATGTGCATGAGAGGTCTGTCGATAACTTTGGCAGTACATCATTTGAATTCCGCAATTACTCTGCATGACGGGTTTATCATAAGTTCTTAACTACTGGTTGAGTCGTTTGGCAATTTAGTTTTGTATCAGTTAGATTGCCTTGTTTGTAAGAAAAAAACAAACTGCCAGTGTAACAAGATAGTGAAGATCATTTGTTATTCGTAAATGTATAGGTGTGTATATAATGTGTTCAAAATTATATGTGTCTTTTTATCTCTATTTTCTTTGCCTATACAGTTCTTATTCCTTCAAATACAGTTTAAAGGCTATTTTGTCCACGAACTGCATCTCGTATGGACGTTAATTTTCTGCAGAGTTCGTAGGTGGTGTCAATAAGAATAAAACCTTATAAATAATCTCGGCATGCTTGGGTTAAGACAAGAAACGATATACATGTACATATAGGTAGAGGTGCGGATAAAGCATACGACACATCTTCGACACCTTGTACTGCAGTTCTACTTGTTACTAGCCTGCAGCAAATTTCCTCAAGCAACACCACACTTCCCGCAAGTGTTCCATCTTCCATAAAAGTCACCACGAATGCACTTCAATCAAGGGTTGTATAGTTCTTGTACCTTTTCATTTTTCAGACTTGTACCTCAGCAAGCACTGACTAGTCTTTGTTTTTCACATCTGTTATGTGCTTATAAATATCTGTAAATAAACTGTTTTATAATGTAAATAACACAGTCTGCAAGAATCTTCAGCTTATTGAAGGAGGCAGACTTAATCAGAAGAAGAAGAAGAAGAAGCAGACAAGATTCTACTATAAAGTACGCATGAACATGAATAGTTTCGATATCTTTTTTTCATGAACATTCGTTCTATTTCTTAAGTAACATGCAAATGATCGCAAAAGTGTGATGTCTCTCACAATACATGAAAGCGTTTCAACAGTTTATGTATATTCGTATATTTCAAACAGAATCCCCCAGTGCAGGGAGGTCCCACCTCCCTGCCCAGTGGCACATGTGCGTAGATTGGATGTACATGTAGGATAAGGAACCATCATAGCTTAAGATATGTGTAGCAACCAAAATTATGACAAAAATCTTATCAATTCCCCATTCATTTATGACTCCTAATTTTTCGTTCAGGTTTTAGCTTTGGCATGTATTTCGTTCAACATTTTGCACAATTAGGCCACCTTTTTACAGATTTCAACAAACTTTGATTTTTTCCTTGCAGAACTGATGAAATCCACCAGAATGCATCAATAATAGATTAAATGCAAACATAATTACGAGCTAAATTGATCTGTTATGTCTTCTTTTGTTTGTTTGTAGGTGGGTTGGTAATTGCTCTAGTTTGTTTGTTTGTTTATATTTTAGTAAATGGTAACGTACGAAAGATGATTGCAAAGGCTTAAACGTTTCTACAAAAAAAAAAACCAAACAAACAAACAGTTAGATACATTAACAATATCCAACTTACCAGTGCCTGTTGCTCGGATAAATTTCCAACCGTCGATGACGAGGACGACGGCGATGACGATGATGTCGATGATGACGCCGACTTTGAATGCTCTTGTTGCAATGATCCCGTGGTCCTACTGCCAATAACACCCGTGTGCGCGACGTGGGCGACGCCGAGAAGCAGACACGAGATCGTGAAATAGCTGACGGATCGCATGTCGACGATGTCGAGGAGGCTGTTCTGATTAAGGTTTCAATGCAATCAGTAATCACTCCGGTGCAAAGCTGGGACACATGTATAGTAATCCTATTTATGGTTTCCACTTTTTTTGTTTCACCTCTTGCAGGGCGATCTCAAATCTGAGAATGAGCTTTGACGAATGTGATATCCCTCATGAATAATCCGAATCGTACTGTTTCCAGAACTACCGCCATACCAGTTGGTCGCGAAACAAGTCCTGTGTCCGTATTCCACCACTTGGCCCCTCGTTCATTCAGACGATAGCCAGACTGCAGACTGCCGACAGCAATCCCCGATGGTCACCCAGAGACTTGGTGTCCTCTGTCAGGATCCTCCTAGAAACTTTTGGGTCGTCAGATCCTGACTCAGCGGGAATCAGTTCCGGTTCGACCTTGCTGGGAAATGATAATCCTGCGGAGAGAGTACACAAATGCCTCCTTTAGTGGTTGTCTCACCCAAACTAATGTATGTAGCTCCCCAAAATAGAGGGCATCTAAGCCCCAAACATTAATAAACATTGCCGTATCCACGTCGAGGGGAAAAAAGTCTACGAGTACTTTCGACCAATAACGAACTGGGGCCTTCTCTTCCCCCCGCAAGCTGGCTCGTTGTGTTTCTCTCGCGTGCTCTTTGGTGTACTGACACTACGAGTATGTGGCAATACCATCACTGACTGTGACTGCGATTTTTTTCTTTTCTTTTCTTCTCTAAACCTACGTGCTCAAACCTAACAACGAGCGCCATACCTTTGTTGTCTGAAAGCTGGCTAGAATTGAGGTAGAGCATTATGCGCAGGTGTCGGAGCTGGCTTTTGAAAAGAACGAGGAAAAAAAATCGAAAGGGAAATAATGTGCCTCGAGATATTCAGGAGACGAATACTGCCGCCTGGACATGACTGGGGACAAACTTTATCGCAAGCCTCTTTCTTGAGTGCCAGGACAACTTTGACAGATTCTGAGGGGAACTTGCTAGGAATGACGAAACCTCATGCGAATTCTGTATGTCATTCACATCACCATAGAATAGAAAAAGTAACATACTATAATTTTCGCAATCTCTGCTTGCTTTTAATGTGTGTGCGGCAGGGGTTTAATGGATGGAATAAATCACTTTGCAGGACACAAAAGTGAAAGTTTACTCGCCGTTCGCGCGTCGTTTGGCCGTTGACACATCGGAAAAGAAAAGTGCGATTCAGAATTAAGGAATGCATTTCTTTTCTTCTTTTTTTTCGCGAGAAAGGGTTGAGAGCGAAGTTTGAGTTTGCGCGACGGTAGTCAAAGAGACAGAAGAAAAAAATCACTTGAATGAACAAGTCTGTCATGGGCAGGATTCCTTTTCAGCAGCAACACACTGCAAAGCCTTCCTTTTTATCAGTCCTACCGTCCTATCAAGTGCCCTAACCCTCAATGAGAATCAGAATAGTTGTCAAGACATCTATCGATGTATAAAGGAAGGAAAGAACGACAAATCCGAAAGTTTTAGCAGCCTGTTTAACCTGACGAAAACGTAGTCGGACAATCAGAAAAGATAACATGGAAGAAGAACAGAAATTAAGGAGGAGGCGAGCAAAAAAGGAAAGAAAAAAAAAAACACCAGAAGGCACATAAACGAGTAAGAGGTTTATTAACGCGGTGACTTAAAAATAAAGAGATCTTTCCGACAACAATGGAAAAGTGCAGCGCCTGCCACTGCATACGTAAACTCTGACACTTGCAAGACGACAGTTGGCTACTAAGTGAACGAGCGAGCGATGGATGCTTTAGTGTGAAGTATGATAGGTCAAAAAGCAAATCACTTTACTTTGGGGACTAATTCAGGGCACTGGGGGCTTTGCTTCAAACATTCGAAGGCAAACAAGGGCTTGTGTAGCTGTCTGCGAGTGTACGTCGAAAATGTTGTTTGCATACCATCGAGGTTTTGTAAAGAAAGATATTGAGGACGAGGTATTGAGAGATAGAGTGAGAGTGAGAGAGGAAGGGGGTGAGAGAACATAGGGGAAAATGACTGTTTTAAGAAGAAAGAGTTAGGGCAGCAAGTTTGCAGTAACCATTCCAACATTTGCATCAAAACAAACCTACCATCTCTCATATGATAACATTGGTTTTTCAGCAACAGCAAAGACTGACGCACTTCACTTTTCTGACTCTGGCATATTATGAGACTACGTATGTGCAATTCATTCTGGATTTTCATACGTAGCTAGCGATTGTCATCAAAATGCTGTGCTTCGAAATGAAAACCAATATGTTTCATTGGAAAGGAAGAATTAAGAGGAATATAAGGGGAAATGATAAAGAAAATACAGATAAGATATAGAAAGACGGAAAGGACGAATCACACTGACTGCAAGGTGAACTTACCGCATACAAGATTTCAGGTGAAAGAATTGTAATATTCTTGATTATTGTTGGTGGCGTCATAACAAAGATGAGTGACGGCAAACTGTAACGCTATTCGCTCTGTAATGGCATGACCTAGTTACTTTGTTTCTTTAGAAATTGAGATGCTTTTCTTCGTTTGCTTGCTTGCTTGTGTTTCTTTATATCGATGCAGGGCAAGTTGTCAATAGGTGGCAGTATATTTTTGTTGTGACGCTAAATTCTGTTTCTCAGTCTTGCGTATAAGGGGATTTATCCGTCTCTGATGAGTTTGAAGCTATTCATAATGCCAGACGAAACAAGTACATAGTTGTTTGGAAAATAATGTGAGCTAAAATTTAACTAACATTCTTAGTGTTATGCGTATTTTGTTGCAATTATGAAATGAGGTGATGTTCAATGAAAGTTTTACGGTAAATAAAGATAAAGATAAAGAACTGTACACACTGAGTTTCTTTTGTATATTCATACATATATATATATATATATATATATATATATATATATATATATGCATACATATGTGTATTTGTTTGTGAGTTTTCCAAAATATACTTTGTATCAATTTCCTGTCTAAGCCATCGCCGATCGACGCAATGCGATATAAACACGCACATTAAAAATTATTTGAAATGATATACATTACCATTATTGTAAATCATTTCATTTAAATAGCGTAAGATGGCATTATTCATAACAGAAAAAAAAAGGTATTTCGAGAAAACTGATGTTTAGAAAGGACTGTTCGTCTCTTTCTTTGTTACTCTATTCCTTTTTTATTCTTGTTCTTCCACTTCCTTTTCATTCTCTACGGTTGTCTCTGTCTCTGTCACTTAGAACACGAGAGGCTTATACGTTTTTATTGCCCTCACCGGCCTATTAACTTTTCTAACTTTACATACACTTGCGGTTTTCCGAGCCGTGAAATTGAGCGCTTTGGCTGGAAAAGAATTCAAGTCGGAAAGAGCTCGAAGTGATTATCAGAGCTTTCCGATCGAACAATAACCGCTATCAACTGGAGATTATTATATTCCGATAAATCCCATAATTAAACGGGACCTGCGAGGTCCCCCGTGGATTATGCGCGCGCTCTATCCGCTTTGGAGGCATCATTCGTCATGATTACCCAACAAATCGATATCCAGATGCGAACGAGGAGGCCGGACAACAAGTGATGTTGTCGAGGCGCGGTTTCCTCTTTTCTTCCGATTGTTTGAGCCGAACGCTCCAGTGGCTACAAACTTTCAATGTCCATTCGCCTTCTTCACATCGGCAGCGCCGCCATCTTGCCTGGCTCTTGCCTCCCTCGGACTTGCTCCCTCTGTTGCTGCGGCAAAAAAAAAAAAAAAAAAAAAAAAAAATTGCGGTGGCATCCCGATCGATCGGACTGTCAAAAGCTAGGAAATCGGCCGGTAAAGGACCTCCTCGACAGGATCAGGGAGGATTAAGACCCCTCTCAAGTCGGCCTAACATAATATCGGTCCCGCGACAAGGGCCTCTTCACGCCCGATTCGTGTGCTTTAATATCAAAGAATCCACCACATAGAATTGCTCCAGGACCGGATGTCTCGTTCTACCCCCCCCCCCATTCATTTTCCCCCTCTATTTTGGAACATTCATGAAATATCTCTGATTTCATATTTAAAAAGATAAAAAACAACAAAATACCAACAAACAATACAAACAAATAAGCTCGAGGGGAGGGAAACAAATATCTTCAAAACTCTATCAAAAGTTTCATTGCAATAATAACCAATTTAAGTGACAGAAATTTGACCCACTTTCTGACTTTGATAATCCGAGCTCTAAACGAAATATGACACAACTTTCATCGAAAACTGTACCACCATAGCCTCACTATTTTCGCTCCGCTCCCTGTAGGGTGAAAAATTATTCGCTAAGAGCTTGCTTTGTGACTGCGTAGCCAGTGGGACACATTTTCTCGAAAATAAGAGAGCATAATCATACACAAATGAAAAAAAAAAAATCCACCCCTCCCCCTGAAAGGAACTATGCAAATGCATGTTGACCATGTTGACTTGTGTTGAGTCATGATACCCTCAACATTACTTATATGGCCAAATGAATATCGAGATATTGTGTCATAAATCTTATGATAATATTCCTGATATTTCTTCTTCAGATTACTTGGATACGACCACTTCTAAACCAAGATTTTGCCAGTAACATCATTTGTCAATCATATACGATTAACATAAAGACATTGGAATGTAAATACCTTCCCATAGATACTTACATGGTTAACAAAAGACATTGCACGGAAACATACATGTTAAATACGTTCGGTCTATAGGGGAAGGTGCATTCAAATGTCTTTAGCTAATCATAGTAGTACTTCAAGTACTTCAAGTTAATTTATTTCAATTCCAACAAACAAATAATTAGAAATACAATGAAACACTCGTATATACATATGTCAGGAAATCAGTACCACAATGCGATGAACAGAATAATATTGCAAAAGAGATACAGGTAAATTATCAACAGAGATACAAATAACTGTTACGTCACTGTGGTAAAGGCAGAAACAAAATTGCTGGAAATGGAAGGGACTGCTAAAAAGCAGAGCTTGTAGAATGCAGTCCCCTCATTAAAAAAAAAATCTAAATGCAAAAAAAAAAAAAAAATACAATTTCCCTAAGCGGTAGTAAAAAAAAAAAGAAAAAAAGAAAAGACAGAAAATACACACATACATGCACACATGTACTTTAGCAATGATTGACAGAATCTTGTTTCGAAACGTTTGTTGTTGTTTTTTGTGGGCCTAATAAAGAAATCTGACGAAAAATAGTAGAAATACTATTATGAAACATGTGGCACATATTTATTGGCAACATGTGATGATCAGGGCATCATGAATCAACAAAAGTCAACATTTAATTGTTCATCACATGGTTCCTTTAAAGGCATTATTTACCATTTGCAGGTGAAGCTTTAGTGCTTCAAAATAGTTCTAAAATGTGATTTAGGGATAGAAACAACCAATGTAAAATGTTTATCAGTTTCATCAATGATAAGTATTGTTATATATATAAAAAAATGTGAACAATAGTTCTAAAATAAACCGTCACCAGTTATTGGTTTATTAGGGGGAAAATGATATCTCCTGATATTTTAGGCTTTGTTGCGAAATCTTTATATTTTAGGATGTTTTGTGATACAGCTGACCTACACATATACATAAGTCTTACATTTTTTTTAATCACTGCTCCCGATGGCAAACAATACATTTAAACGGGAGGGGTTCAGATTTTTTTTTTCGTTTTGTTCATATGCGGCAAGATATGCTGGTGGGGAATCGGTTATAAAGCAAGCTTCTGAGCACTGTTGATGGTCCCTTTAACCCAAAACACTGATCATAATGGCCTCGCACGTCTCCGTTCGCAAAGATTCAAATTGACTGATGTGAATGACTTCTGATTACGCCTAGTTCCTCTATCCACTTTCAGAGACATCACATTGCATCTCACGTACCCCTGTATCTCCTGGCCCACTTATTTCACCCTTTGTATAGAGTCAGACCACACAGTGAAAAATGTCTGCGGGTCTCATGTCTCTAATTCTAGTCCTTTGTTGGGCTGAATAGCGTCTGATTAGGTTCGAACGTAACGTCCCTACGCACTTCTACATACGATGATCAACACACTGAACGCAGTGCACGCTCCAATAATGATTAGCACATCCAATTGTTTATATTCTTGCACATGTAATATAAACATGATATATAATAAGAAGTACGGAAGTATTTAAGAAAATCCTGTGCAGAGAAGCTGTTCTTGGTCATAACATTTGCTGTAGAAAGCTTCCTTTTCTGGCTCTCAGCAATGTATAGGGTGTAGGTATATCGAGTGATGGCGTTCACAACCTGGCAAATGCTTTTCTTTTAAGTCGCTTCGCTAAATTGCCTTCAGCTATGATCTTATCTTTTACAAGCATGACGCAGGATCCCTGCGGAGCTAAGGAAAGAATATACAAATATAAAGTCATATAATTGCACATTTTGGAAGAAAGTGAGAGAAGAGGAGAATAATGGTGGGGGATGTGGAGGGGGATTGAGGTGCAGGGGGAAAATAGGCGGGAAGGGGATACTGACAGAGACCAAAACTTCAAAAAGTCCGACGCGTCACCGGGCAGCGAGAACAATTTTGTTTCCAGGGTTCAATCGACATGACAAGGAACTAATGTACCCTGTAGTAAGGACCAAAGTGTGCTTTGAAATGAGATACAACAGAGGTTAAAAAAAGGGGTAAAAGAAAACGAGGGAGAAGAATGGGAGAGAGAGAGAGAGAATCGAACTCTCTGAATGGCCGAATTTCCTGTATTTTCTTCTTTCCCACACTTTCTTTCTTTTGGTCACGTCAAGGGACCATTTTAGTGACAGAAGTTCTCAGAGTTAGGGCATAAAGAGGGGAGAGCCGTGGTGAAGATAATCTAAGGTGTATGGTTGCGGTTATGGGTAGGTACATGATTGATATCGATGCATTGGGTTTTGTACTCCACATCTAATCAAGATGTGAGTTTACGTCCACTGAGTGGTATCAGCCAAGTTTCATGGATGCATGTTAACATACAATATCAATAGTCTTCAAAATGCGTGGTCCTGAGAGGAATAAATACGTTAGATACAAAGGGTATTATGCTATTTTTACATTATACTTCAAGGTTCGAGACAGATCTATAAGCATCTTGTCTGACACAAAGAGTCAATCGGGTGTTTTATTCAAGTGTTATTTTTTTTTTCTTTGTCTTCTTTTCTTCGACAATTATTTTCTTTTTTTGCCCTCTCAGCAAGTGCGATGAAATCGAAGTATAATGAATTTAACCTCATGTTTTGTATGGGCCTTAACGAGTTATAACTTGCTTTAAAATTACTGAATTGTCTAAAACGGCTGTCCACGAATGGCAGGGCCTCAGACAAGTCAGGTTTGGTGGTTTGTCTGGGGAGTTATTTCATAATTCGTTGGATTTCCTCATCTTTTGATATCTTTTTTTTTCTCTTTTCGCATCAATTTCATCAAAGATGGCAAATACTGTCCTTTTGTGTCATTCAATCGACTACACACACGCACACCACGCACACGCACACACACACACACACACACTTATATATATATATATATATATATATATATATATATATATATATATATATATACATATATACATATATACATATATACATATATACATATATACTTACTTAGGACTCCGAGCAGAAACTAATTGCTGTTTTACATATATATATATATATATATATATATATATATATATATATATATATGAATACTTTATGTATGTATCTATATATCTTTCTCTCCGCTTCTCTCTTGATTATAAGCTTTAGATTCCAACATCGAATTCTGGATGCCACCTATATCAATATGTCTGTCTTTCTCTGTCTCTTTTTATCTATGTATTATATGTTTCTCTATCTACCTATATACCTCTCTTTATGTCTCCTCTGTTTACAGGTTTCACATTCCAATGCAAAATTGTGGATGTTACCTATATCAATATGTCTCTCTCTTTTTGTCTCAATAGTATTAATCTATCTACCTATCTATATATCTACCTCTCTTTCTCTCACTTGATTGTACACACGTTTTACGTTCCGACGCCAAATTGTGGATATATCAATGTCTCTTTTTTTTGTCTCTGTCTATATGACCTGTATTCGTTTATCTACCTATCTATATATTTATCTCTCTCTTTCTCTCTTTCAATTACAGGTTTCACATTTCGACACCAAATTGTGGATGTCACCTATATCAACATGTTTCGCCCTTTTTGTCTCTGTTTGTATTAATCTATCTACCTATTTACATATTTGTATTCATCTACCTATCTAGGCCTTTATATTTACCTATCTATATATTTATCTATCTCTTTCTCTCCTTTGATTACAGGTTTCACATTCCGACGCCAAATTGTGGATATTATATCAATATGTCTCTCTCTCTCTCTCTCTCTCTCTCTCTCTCTCTCTTTGTCTCTATATGTATTAATCTATCAACCTATCTACATATTTACCTCTCTTTCTCTCCTTTGATTACAGGTCTCACATTCCGACGCCAAATCGTGGATATATCAATATGTCTCTCTTTTTGTCTCTATTCTTATATATTCGTATATCTACCTATCTATTTCTCTGCTTTGATTATAGGTTTCACATTCCGACACCAAATTGTGTATGTCACCTATTTCAATATGTCTGTCTTTCTCTGTCCCTGTATCTGTCTATCTACCTATAGGCCTACCTATCTATACACTCGTATATTTACCTGTCTCATTCTCTCTCTTGATTTTACAGGTTTTACATACCGACACCAAATTGTTGATGTCGCCTAACCAGGATTAGACTGCGTTGGTTGAAGAGACCTGCTTGGGGGCTTCTCTCGCGCGCCGAATGGGCTTCTCTACACGTCCCCCGCGTGGCGATGTCGCACCAAATAGACAAAATTCTCGTATTACCGCGACTTCTCAAATTTGTGACAAATAAATAAGGGTGTGGTGACAAGAGAGGATGTATACACCCTTCACTGACAAATAATCTTGCTTCAAAAGCAAATTGCTCCCATTTGTGTCCGTTAAGGTTTGATCTTGTATTTGCAGTATTTTTTACAGCCTCTGACAGTGTAAATCAGAGACCGTGTCGCTGAAATTATGGCTGCATTAGGCAGAGAACCTCCTCGTACATGGCGACAGTACTAACCAACCTTTTCAACCGTTTTCAACATGCCGATATAAGCAACACGTAAATACAGATACGATGAAATGCATCATACAAGTACGATGTTGTCACTTCTGTGGAATGAACACGATCATCTATTTCAGGCTATATTTTTGTTCAATTAAGTTCAGTGTAGTTTACTTTATAGCAGCTAGCCCAGTTACAAAGAGTAGACTCGCTTGACCTTTCATTAAAGTTCTTGGAACTAATGAAAGAATAAGATAAAGAATTGTTCGGCTGCAAAGATAAAATGCCATGTTTCGCAGGTTCAATCTTCAGAAGATCTAATTACTACACAATCATGACACTGGTGATAGTTTCAGGAAGAGTGTTATTCATGCTGCTAGAAGAAGTTCGTGGCGAGTCTTAAGTCCTTGAGGGTGAAACCACAATTTCTTATGTTCCTCTAATGAATGCATCCATTTCTTCGTGGGTTTACCCATGAAGTTTTGCGATCAACGGCGACAGCCACGCATTGTCATTACACTGCGTTTTCTCAACGCGTTGACAAGACTGAAGACGATTCGTTTCGCTAAGCACCGAGATCCTTACATGCACGCATGCAACCTCTCGCACAATGCAAGCAGTCTCTCCTTATCATTGGGTATAGAGACCAGTGAATAACATTCGACTGTGGTCAAAAGAGCAGAATTCATTGCTCTTCAAGAGTGACATTGCAATAATTTGAGACTCGCTTTCACTCGCGTCCGGTGCCTTCGATTGTTATTTCGTGGGCAGCCGGGCTGTGATCGATCGGATGAACGGTCAAAGCACGCTATCCTTCCGCCTCAACAAAACTTTTGATCACCGTAGTCTTCTGTTATGAACACGTTGCTATGATTTTCCTTATCAGATTAGTTGCAAAAGCCATCCACAGAAAGAAAATCAACTAAAAACACATATTTCGATTCGGCAAATATTATCGGTTGCAGTTAAATGCTTCGTAAAATGGTTGACATGGACAATAACAACAGTTCTTCTCCTGGGAGTCGTTACACATAACTGACAAAGAGACTAACACAAATAATTTTCCACTTGTTAGCTACACCATGAGACCTCGAATAGTTTTGTCTCTTACAATACGTTCGCCAGTATGTAAAAGGGATGAATAAAGACAAGGTGGCGAATAAAAGGCTTTTGAAGCCGGGCCAAAACGTATAAGACCTTTTTTTTCGATTATTGAACGGAAAGAATGTGCATGGCATCCGTACGTTATGGAGCTTTGTCATCCAGAGAAATTATTTACAGTGGTCCAGTTGGCGTCTTGCACTGTGCTTTTGGCAAACATACCATAAAACAACAGCCGATGTATAGATGCTTATGACGCGACGTGTTAGCCCAATGTAAACCACGCCATCTATTTTGACATGCTGAACCAGTGTTACCAGATGGTTATTTCGGGAACCAGAAAGGGTGAAATTTTGTGATTTTTGAAGCTGTTTGGTGACAAAATTTCAGCCTGGTAACCAAATCAAAATTTGGTGATTTTTGGTGATTTTGAGACCAATGAAAAATAATCACACTAACTGAAAAAGAAAATGCATTTTGCCCAAAGTTTTCCCCTTATTTCCTGCAGAAACATTGCATGTGCCCCTTTTTTGTCACTCAACACACACAAACATTCATAAAAATCCATACACATTATACACATTTTGCATTGTGTGTGTGACTACGACCCGCCGTAATATTGCACCGAGACTTGCGCAGAGTGTTTGATGAAGGTTTATTGACACCATTTTGTCTTGAAATTGATGCCTTACCTACGCTTTTCTAAATTTGGTGATTTCTTTTATGGCTTTTGGTGATGTTTCACATGCCTTTTGGTGATTTCGCTCTGTTGGGACCTGGCAACACTGCGTTGAACATCTCACATAATAATTTCAACATTTCGCTCAAATGAAATGCTGCACTTTTTGCCTTCATTATATCTACTAGTATGTGAAATGGGCTCCCGATGGTGGCGTGGCTGCTCCTTGCACGGACAATTAAGAGGTTCATATCCTACCGGGTTCTTCCATTACACAACTGACAAGACAGGGTGAAAATAGTGACATGGCGATAATGGGTGCAAGTGAAAACCAAGTGACAGTGGCGGTTCTACCGGCGGAATGTCTCAACTACAGTTTTGCAAGTCATTGTAGCTAAGGACATGAAATTCCTTTGAGCATGCACAAACACTTCGACTATACTGTGTATTAGTGTAATTTTGTCGAGAACTCACACCCAGACAAAAATTACTTCAAAAAACGCCAAAAGAATCCAAAAATACCAAAACAATGAGACATATTTCATCAGGGTTCAAGAGGAGAGTGTGAGATAACTTTCAGTTTCATATTTCACAAATTGTGTGTAGAACACTATATATAGACAGTCAGAAGGAAATTATAAGACATCCGTAGATTATATTAATTGGTAATGCTGTGTACCACTGCAACTTAAACTACTACTCAAACCGTGACAACGCAGGCGTCGAGCTAATCGCCTAGCACTGAACGTGATTGAGCTGCTACAGCGGGTTTATAAACTCGTTATGGTTGAAAGATAAATATCCTAATTACCACAGACAGCCTATTCTGTGAAGCCGATCAAAGTTTTGTGACAATTCATAATGTCTCCCCCTCCCCCCCCCCCCCCACCTTATTGCATCGTTTTGGGAACCTGCGCTCGGACACTCGAGAGTTGGACAGATTTTAACCTTGCCCCTACATCTCCCCTTCCTTTTTTCCTTCTTATTCTGTGAGGTAAGACCGGGGCAAACTCACACTGCTAATAGGTCAATATTTGATATTTAACTAAAACTTCAGGAGCTAAAAAATCGCGTCTATTCCAGCTTTAAGCCGAGGGACTCATGTGATTAGCGTTGTAACGCAAACAAGCCTCCCCAAAAATTCACCAGGAGCCGTGTATTTGGGGGTCCATTGTAAGGGACAGACGATGCCGGTAGGTGCCTGTCCCCGCCCGGTCCCGTCTCTGCGTTTCCCCGTCTCCGTTCGCTCTCTTTGCCCTCTTTCGCTCTACGCATTCCTTTCGTCCCTTTACTATTTTTTTTTAGCAGCACTTTCGTCAATCGCGGACGACCCCTCTCGAAGCAACAACAGCAACAACAGCAACAACATCATCGACAATTTCGACAACATTAAATCAAGCCATAGAAACGAGTGATGTTAGTGCAAATTAACCCCCGTCAGAGCCTCAAAGCTGAAATCAAAACATTTGTATTAAAATCAAAGTGTTCATCGTTGAGATCATTAAGCTTCATGCTATACAAACTTGCATTAAACACAGGGCTGTAATTCAAGGGATGATAATATGGTTAATCAATTCCTATACGCCCAAGTTTGGTTGGATCCGTCCGATTCCATTGATTATGATCAGCCTCTTTCACTCAATCAAAGTTCAGTCTCCCTTAAACCTATAACCTTTCCTGAAATAGATTTGACACTTTATTACGATCTGTTGTTTCAACGTGGCTAAAAAAATTATATTGTTTATAATTTTGTTGGATGGAAATAAACTATAATAAAATTACATTCACGCCAAAACTCAGGCATTTTATGTTGTTTCTATTACTGGCCAATCTATAAATTACACAGCAATTATAGAGGTTGATCGGGGTTCACCATCACCTGCTATAATGTCTATGTAATGCAAACAGCTCTTATTGAAACGAAAGAGCAAAATCTGAGAACCAGAATAACAACAACAACAAATCTGAGACAAGGCTTCCGCGTCCTTGGCAACGAGGTTACCTCCCAAAAGTAGCTTTTCTCACTTTTTTTTCTGTTATCAGCTCAAATTTGCGGTTCTTCGTGTAGGGTTTACGCATGAAATGGATGAAAGTGTATGAAAGGATCCAGTTGCCACCTTTTGCTTGATTGGCATTCACGATTTTGCAAACTGACGGCACGCGCGATAGTGTGCCATCAAATAACGTGGATCAGGATTCGCTTGTTGAAGACATCACGCCAGCGCTATTGGACGCGTCTGTGCAAGAAACTCCCACTTCATCTCAATTTAAAAACAACAACAACAAATATCATAGAGATATGCACACATGAAAAAATGACACCGATGGAACAATGAAAGTTGTATATAAAGTTTGCCCTACCTTCAGCGCCAGAAAGAACCGAAACGTCACCTCTTTACGAGATGCTGAATACGGAGAGACCGTCAGGAGAACGATCGCGACTCACTGGCGATTCGGACTCAACTGTCGCATCTCAGACTTGAAGTGCCGATAGTCATAACGCCATTCGCGTTCTCTTTTTTTCCCCTTCTTCTTTCTGGCCACCCAGATGATAACTAGCAGGACTATAACAACAGAGGAGATGACAGAGAGAGGGGTGGGGGAGGGAGAGCTGGGGAAGGGTAGTACAGAGAGACGATACCCAATAGCAGAGATCGGTATGTGCTGAATAGCCGATTCTCCCCACCCCTCGGAAATCGATATCGCGATTTCAAAGGATAATCGATTAATATCGCTGCTAGGGAATACTAATTGCTGAACACACACCCCCTTCGACCAAACGCTATACCACGAACGGATGTGAGCCGGGACCTTGGCGTGTGAAACAGGAAGAAAACAGACTTGTGTCAAGGCAGCCCCCATTCATCGTGAAAGGAACTAATCATCTTTTCTCGAGATGATCATGTGCAAACATCAAGAAAACGAACACATTAGCGGAAACAAAAGATTGCAGGGCATAAAAATTACCTTAACACCGTTTAGTCTCTAAGAAGTTCTCACTTGGTTTGACATGGCGATAACAACTTCCAGTTAAATATTGGTGAAGGGATGCTGCGCGGGTAATCCTGGGAGACAAAGGGAGGTAGGTTGGGCCGATCTCCAGTAATTAGAATTCAATGGTGGCAGCATCGATATCTGGAGGTCCCGCGGGGATCAGCGGATGGGGGAAAAGTCATCGACAGGAATGCAGCTCGCCATTGATCACTTCAAAAAACAAATCTAACAATTCGCGAAGAATTGCAACCACACGCGATAGTCACGAAGTTGTAACCATCGTATAGGAAATGAGGCGAAACAAACGCGGCTTTTTCGCTTACTCAATGACCATCTTACCTCGGTGGAAGGCCAATACAATAAGAGCCATCAATACTTGGAGGCTTGCCGGAGTCCTTTGTAACAGCCCACTTTACATTGACTTACAAAACACCAGAGTTCATGACATTCGTTTCAGTTGCACACGCTTGTACGTGTGTACCAGGGAGGTGGAATTTCTTCCACCTCCCTGCTTGTACTTACACGTGATTACATAATAGTCTGTTTATCTATTTGTCAATTTATCAATCTGCTTTCTCTCCCTTTTCATCTTCTGCAACATCTTGATTGGTATTTTCAGACTCTTTAACAAACTTTCGTGATATTTCGAAAAATAAAACAAGACAAACAAACATACTTCGTGGTATGACGTCGTCAGAGTTGACGTCATAGTTACATGATCAAAGTGACATTTTTTCAGGTACGCATTTTCACTGCAATGATGATAAATTGAAGACTTACAAACATTAAAACGGTCAGAACTTTCTTGGTGTTGGGCCGATGGTGTTATTATCATTCACTGATCTGATGCTTGTGTATCATCCAATCTAAGATAGAGAGAAACTAATTATCGTTTCCAAAACGTTTATTAGTTTGTTGGTGTTTTTTTTTTTGTCAGATGTCTTTGAATTTAGTTAAAAACATAATTGATTCTAGAAAGGTGTGACCTCCCAACCCCCCCCCCCCCGAAAAAAAAAAAAAATCTGCAATGTTAGCTTTTGACAGCGATTCTCACTATGAAGTAGGGGAACGAATGTTCAAGCAGACATTGGTGGGCACATTGAAGTGCTATCGGATTACGTTTCGACATACTCAGGTCCGATAGTGCACTACTCGAAAAGGTGATTATCCGGACGTCCTTCCTTGATTACTGAGGTTGGGGATGATATCCATTTTGTACCACATACTGGCGAGGCGAGGTTATCACTTCCAGTGAACACTTTTTAAACATCCATACACCATTAGAGAACACAAGAACACCCAAAAGAGTGGCAGGTGCCAATCAAAAAGAAAAAAAAAATGGGGGGGGGGGGGGGAATGGGTAAGTGGTGATGAGGGCAGTGTTAGTCTAAAGTCCGGTTTGTGGTTAGGACATGATTACACGGACACGGCTTTGGGGCGGGGCAACTGTCTGATTACGCGATACGTCTCTGCCAGTTCGAAAGCTTTACGATGTTGTCAAAACACATTAGCCCGAGCTTAGCCGGTCGTGCCAACTTCGATGGAGAATAGGAAATAAGGGAATAGAAACAATGAGATAAAGCGGTATGAGATATGGATGGATGAGAATTAGCTGTGACTGTATAGACATGGATTCTGCGCCAATGACCGAATGGCAAAATGAAATTGTCTGATGGCGCAATTGTGTGCATCCTGAGAAGTAAGTTCGTTGTGTGTGGCCAGAGTAAAGAGAGTATTTCAGAGAAAGTGGGAGGGATATTACTGTAGTCAAAACGGTTGGCATCTCTAATATACACAACGAAGAGCATTTTTTCTCTGGAAGGAATTCGGCTCAATCTCATCGGTCACGCGCCCTTATTTACTCTACATGAGATACCTAACCATCAAGTCAGGATTGGATACATGAACGGAGATTGCTCTGACCGATTAACGAGTAACAGAAACACAACAGTGGCACGTGCTCGCGAGTGACTGACGTAATGACACTAAGGAGGAATAAATATCAATTTTGCCGGAGCGAGATAAAACATTGCTTGATGGATGCCTGTCATTCCATTTACTTCATTTTTTTCTTTAGTCACCATACGCAGAACTCAAACTCTCTTTTATCTTGGTTTTTATGTGTAACTGTCAGGAATCATAACGAAGAGGTTAGCATGAGCGTAGCAGGGCTTGCAGAGTAGGGTTTGACAGACGTTAGCAAACTGCGCGTGCGCGCCATAAGTCCAGCCTCAACAAATAAATATCAATGCGATATCCACATCGTGTGCACTGCAATTTAAAGGGATGGTTTGGGACGAAGTAAGTCCTATTTATTCGTGACAAGCGTCCATATAGCATTGTAGTATGGAGACTATGTAGTCCTGCCACAATTTGATTGCTTTCCCTTGGAAAAAAATGAAAATAAGATTGAAATTGAAATTAAAGTTTCGTTCTCAAACATAATTCGAGTGTGTTTTGATATTGTCAGTTTGTGAGTTCGATATATCATATTGAATAGTCATATTTTAAAGATTTTACAAGTTTTCCTAGGACAGCTCGACTATGGTCATAGCCATTCAAATTAGATGACGTAATGATATGAATTTTATCTCAGAAGTATTCCCGTTCACCTTCATACAAATCTTCACCAAATTTCGTTTTGTACGTTTTTGTTTTTTGGTTTTTTTTTTTTTGCACAAGAAGATTTCAAATTATTAAACGGTTGTAACCATTTATCAACAATGACTTTTCTCATTGTGAGCGGGTTAAAGATACTGTATCTTTGGAAAGAAAATAAGATGTTTGAATGACTGGGGGTTGTAATGTAATAACATCATAAACTTGTCAAATTTGCACTTCAGTACTAAGCATTATAGCTAGGGTTCCCTTTAACGCTCACGACAAATCTTCTTCATTGCTAGTCAGTCTCTCTTACGTTGAGACACACTTAAAAAAGCATCCGAAATAAACAAGAAAAATGTAAGTGATGATATCTACGTAATTATATGATAAAGGTTTGAAAAGACGAAAGAAGCTTTAAAGCGGAACAGAAAAACTTTTAAAATAAAATAACGCAAATTGAAGTCAAGTGGATATTTTGATAGTAGAACTTATCCATTTGCAAAAGCAAAAAACAAAACACGAATATAAATCGTGTGGTAAAAAAAAAATACCCAAATTTACAGACACAATGCTTTACTCTGAGTACTATTCAGATCACTGTGTTTAGATACATCTTTGCGTTGCTAGGCAACTGTCTTGAAACACGGGCTTAACGCATAGACGACCGCTTTCCTTGGAAACCTTACGAGGACTGAGAAATATTTTCTCACAGTGGCTTAGCGCTTGGCTGCCCCTAGAAATACGCTGGAGTCGAAAAAGTCTTGCTCTATACACCCTAGCCCTGCCAGCAGGTGAAATTGCGCTTTCTTGGTTTGTAGAGAACTTGTATACAAAGTATTTGTTATTTCTTTACACTATCTCTCGCTCAGAGAGAGAGAGAGACCCCCCCCCCCCAAAAAAAAAAAAAAAAAAAAAAAAAAAAAGTCATTTCTTTGATCTTCGACCGCTGGAGAGTATACAAAATATTCACAATGTACCATATGTCATTCGCTTAGAAATGTCTTTAGTTTGCTTATGTCGGAGCTGATTTCTCTAATGGGTATTAGGGGTATTACAGTATAGTTCTCTTTGAAAGGTGCAATAGGTAGAAATCCCTGCCTCAGAAGATAGTGGTCAAAGAAGACGAGAATCTTAATGGGCGGTAGGGGGCAACGTCCCCCGACAATACATTTTTACTGTGCACACACAAACACACACAAGTCATATCACACACAAACAGACGCATACACACACGTTCTCTTATACCTTCTGATGTTCGAGTTACTTTGGTCAGCGAGCTTTAAAACGCAGTCTTCGCGGCGTCACCTACACAAGGTAAGGTGTGAATTTTTGCCCTCCGCGATTACCCCTGCATATAGAGACCGCGTGAGACTGGGCTCCTTCCTTCATCAGAAAATCTAGTAAAAACGCTTTTGGCGAGCTGCGATCGAACGCAAAATTAGGATCGCAGTCTTAAAATTTCCGTGGTACACACACACCACATGCACACACACAGAGACAAAAAAAAAATAACAAGGACGAAACTGAAAAATGGCCAGACGATAGGGGGACATGTAAAAAGCAACAAATGGGACAGGTTGAAGACAAACGCGAACTATACAACCCGCCTTTGTTACAATTCGTTCATTAACAAAACGCACTTAAAGGTATAGACTAGTATAGTTTCGGATGGGATGGGATGGGATGGGAGGTTTCTAATGTTTTCTTATGATTATTTCTTCAGATAATGAGAAACCATTTATTAAGCATGAAAGAACATATAATTCTAAGAGAAATTCAAGGGGTTTTTTGATGAAAATTGGTGTTGAAGTGGCTGAGATGTTCGAAACCAAGTGATCCTTATTATAAAAGGTTGGACCCACCTCTTATTAGGATCGCTATGTTTTACTTTGTTTCTGGATATCTCAGCCATTTCAAAACTGACCCCCATAGAACAATATTTGAATTCCTCACAGAATTCTTTGCTCCTCAACATTTCATAAAGTGATTTCTAAGTGTATATCTCACAAAAAAAGTAAAAGCTGAATCATCGTCTCAACCAATACTATACCATTCCTTCAAGTATAGCCATCAGCAGCAAAGCTTAGATGCAGCAATTAGGTTGAAAAAAAAAATCTGGTTAAATCATTTGTCAAGCTGTTTAACGTAGTTATAAGGTTTATAGTAGGAGTCAAATACTTCCGAAGCAACGTCAAGCCAATCCACACTGTGTTATCTTGCACAGCCCACCCAAGGGAACTATCGCGTAATACATGCGAATGAAAAAAGTTATTAATATACAATGACACATAAACGCGAGAAATATGAAATATAAGACTGTAATGTATATGATATTTGCTCGTTAAACCTGCGAGATATCGAATCAAGAGTGCCCCTGACCACTCGAATCGACCACTGGCCGAAGAGTTAGGTCAGTCCCGTGTAACCTCTTATATCTTATGCAGTGAGTGGTAACCCTGTGCTGGCGTACACACTGTCAAACTGAGAGAAAAATTGAAGACACACCACAGCCACCCGGGGCAGTAGCAATGAGCAATTAGAGAGAGCCAGCTCCTTCGGGCTAGAAAATGACACACGTTACTGGCAGCTTTTCTCGATTTTCAGGGACGTTGCGTTGGGCTGGACAGAAGGAATATCACTGCCAATAATATCAAACACGCCCAACGATATCAAACACAAAAGACATTGACCCGTTTGCACGTTAAACAACACAACGTGATATTATTTTCAAAAAAAGGTGGGAAACTAAGAGTAAATACCTGATAGTAGGGCCTACCTAATATAATTTGTCCAGGGATTCTATCCAGGGGTATATTTTGGGGGGCTAAAGCAACATTATTAGTCTGACCGTAACATTGACCTTATCAAGACAGTATTACAGCACAGGGTTTGACGATTTTTTTTTTTTTACCGTGTCATGAAAATGCCGTCCACTTATATTCATACAATAACTTGAGCGTGATTGTACCTTGTGTGCGCTCGCTCCAAGGTTTTTGCGTACTACTATGAATGCCGTAGGTGGACGTCCTTGAAAAATCGTAATATGCATTTTTTCCTGTACACAACAAGAAATAAATTACAGCTACTGTTGAGGACAGAGGAATGTGCAAATTTCGGCGCCAAGAAGACCTTGCACACACATATGTGCGGACAATATCGTTTGTTGGAGAATCGTGGAGAAGATATCGTTTATCAAGGGACACTGAGTGGTTGGAGTAGTAGACCTACTAGTAATAGTCGAAGTAGTAGCAGTAGCAGTAGCAGAAGTAGTAGTATAGTAGCAGTAGTAGTAGTAGTAGCAGCAGCAACAGTAGTAGCAGTAGTAGTAACAATCGCACTAGATATAGCAGTAGCAGTAGCAGTATATTGTAGTAACAGTAGTAGTTGCTATACAATGTACCAGTTTTACCAGTTATAACTATAACAAGTAGTGCCATGTTATTAAACGCTTGAGTGTTAAGTGTTTTAATTTAAAAAAACAAAACATAAAATCTTAGTTTGGACCTTATCATGAGCACGTGAATGTCTGGTACAAATCTGACAGAAGTCGAGATGGAATTAAAAAAAAAAAAAGAAATCCTCACCACAGGTTTCGCCAAAGCGTGACGTGAAGTTTCCGTTTTGTTGAGCGGAAGCTGCAAAACTTTCCAAAAGTGATGTTGGGCTCTCGACAGAAATGTATTTCGGCTATCAGCTTATTGCATGTTCGTGGTTTCGCGAACTCCTAGCTTGGACGGGAACATTGTAAACAGATACCATAGGAAGGGAGGGCGAAGGAGCAAGTGGCGAGTGTCCTTCAGTGGAGCGATACGAAGAGGTAAGATGCTGACCCTTTCCAACAATGCCGTTTGCCCAGCTTAGCCAGAGCAGGCGAAAAAAGAAGAAGAAGAAGAGCTACGCTTTTGCACGGATGCAAAGACAAACGTGTCAGTTTCACCATTTCTATGACAAGTCGAATCGAACAGAACACTGTTGCCGGATTCACCCTTGTAACGAAATAATCCAAAGGTGTCACGCGATTTTCCTCAAGCACAAACCACCGGCACGACCCTCTTTAAACTAACGAAACACGAATTTCTAGCTTTTAAAAAAGAACACAGACTTGGTGTGATCATCGCATTAAAAGAAATATACTAATGATATTAATCGGCTTCATGGGTAATCGGCACTGAAGGGGTTTAAGCCAACTAATGTAACTTTACATAACTTAATGGCATATTGATATAAAAGTACTCACCGGAGTAGGTTGGTCCGAGTCGCATCAATATTTGTGGATAAGACTTGTCCTCTCACAGTCCTAAAAATTTCTTCAAGTATCGAAGAGAAGAAGAAGAGGAAGGAATAAAAAGAAGAGGGTTTTTTGAGGAGGCAGTACAGCTAAAGTTTATCTCCACTCAACCGAAGAAGCGGCGTGTCCGTCCGTCTGTACGTCGGTCAGTCGTCTCGCTCTGGTCAGAGTTTCGTCGTGTATAGAAAACCTCGCTGAACACCACCAGTGGTCAGTCGGGGAGCGCGACCCCTTCCGAGCGATAGATATCGACAATAGTGTCCCGTGAATGATGAGTGAGAGCCACCCTATTCTAGGGGTCGTCCACATGGAGATTTTCTACTGAAATGCCGAAAGCCGAGAGCGGAACGTTCCGTGATGAGGTAGGTACTGAGGAGTGGTGACCAACAGATTTCTAGCACAACAGCGCCCTCAAACAAGAAAATTGGGCTAATTATTCCAGTTCATCCATTGGAACGCAGTTAGCGATGGTCTGTGAATGGACACTTAACAGTCTTGTCCCGACATCGCGTGTCCCAAAGCCACTTCCTCACCTTATGCATACTTTCTACCCCCCTCTTTTTTTTTCTTTTGTCAGATTAAACTGTCTGTCAGTTTTGCCTAATCATGGCAATAACCCTGTCCACTCATCTGTTCGTTTCATCGCGTATAAGCTCGGGGAGCACTCCACGCTTTGTTTGGACATATCGTCGGCACACATTTCTTAATACTTTGGAGTCACACCGGCAAATCTGTAATACTCTAGTTTGCTCATACACATAAGTTCTCTACCTCACTTGACTGTATACCTCTTTCTCTCTCTCGTTTAAGCCCTCTGAGCCCCAGACTCTGTGAAGCACAGAGACACTGAGTAAATATTTTCCACACTCCACGCAGGAGGTATAGAAAAGAGGTCCAGCAATTGTACTTATTTATACTTTCGTCGTCTTCTGGACATACCTAGGGGCTGGAGATATATAGCCCGGCCAGATGATGACGGCGGCAAACGTCGCCTTACTCCTGGGGTTTATTCAAACAGACCCTTTCCGACGCCCTCGTGTTGTTCATTTCGTAGGAGAATAAACAGTTAACAGCAACGACTGGAATAACCCATCTAAACAATAAAGAGGGTAAGTGAGCGAGTGTTTGTTGTTTGGTGTTTAGGGAATGCTGCAATACACGTCAGTTTATAACCCCAATTTCTAAATGAAGGGACGAATGCGCATGGTGCGTCACATGCCGAAAAATACATTCTTGTGTAAGGCATATAGCAAATACTTGCACGCGAGCGTAATACTCGGGCAAAAGCAATTCATTATAATTGTCTCCGCCGCATGCTTATAGCAAGGAGATGCAACAAATGTATCATATTAACACAACCATATTCTGTAGACGTGGTAGGATTTAACAAAATCCAAACTCTATGTCTCTCAATGAGGAACTTGAATCAATTTTTGTTTATAATGTCAGGTGAGTGGATGAAAGTTAAGATAAAAACTATCAATCAATCCCAACAATTTCTGAAAATATTGTATGCCCAGCTAGTATCTTCATAATTAGTAAATGATATCAGATGCTCTTACATGAAGTCATTTTGGTTTGAGGCACTGAGACACTAACAATTGATCAGAATTGAACCTGGCCCTCTATGATATCAAAGCAAGAAAGACAAAACTTCACAAATTGTAAATAGATGGTCAAAAGGCGAAGTAATTGTTGAATTGGATCTCATTGTTCGCTACTGATTTAACCGATATCAGGGAATATTCGTCATCAAAATCATAGTAGAAGAAAAACCGTCAAAACTATTATAGTTCGCCCAATTCGACAGCATTTGAATTAGATTTTGATAATAATGTTCAACGACGGAAAGATTTATATAAAAAGTTTCCTTTTGATTATTAGAGTACTTCTGCTCCTCGTTCGAGTTGACAAATACAATAGTTCAAATATCATAGAATCAGGGAATAGATTGTACTGAGTGTCTGAGATTTTCACGGGACATGGGCTTCACACTCACCACGTTGCACTTCAAATGTGAACATAAAACGAAGGAACTCACTCCTTCTACTTAGATCAACGTAGATGTGTGATTATTGCACAGCCATATACAATTGAAAGAAAAGTAACAAAATAACTAAGAAATAACTTAAACTATGCTTTCATAAATGTGATACAAATTAGGTACAGACATTGGGGACTCGTTTAGGGGCGATGACATCATGACTTCCGTCAATTTTGATTATATGCAAATATCATATTGTATGATCGTGAACAACGCCACAATTTCGAGGGAAAAATCCCCAAAACGTGAAGCCTTAAAACTGCATCGTTCTCTTTCTTTCCCCAACTTTGAAATAACAATTTTATTCCTTGTTTGCTTGACGTAATTCTGTGTGTTAAGGTCAACTGAAAGGTCGAGCTGAATTTAGGCTGCCACGTGACATTGTTTTGTAAGGCTTATTTCCAAGAATTAAAAGTTTTGTGTCGGATGGACACAAGTCGGAGTACGCCAATAAATGACCGTGATTAGTTGACTTCATTCTTAATCGAGATTTAATCCACGATTAAAGTTATAACCCTTTCGGATATTTCGGCCTCCGTTGCATACTCAGCGAGATATGCAATTAAGGAGAAAACGCGTCAACTAAGACTGTAGCGTAAATGATTGCAAATGATTGATTTCTCTTTTTCACATTACATTTTTTTTTCGAAAATTCTCCTCCAAATCATTCTCCATTAGCCTATTATTGACCAAACAGAAGAAAAAAAATCGTCACATCAACCCAACACCCTAAAACATAATGGATTAATTTCATTTCATTTCAGTTCAGTTCAGTTAGGACGTTAAACAATGATAGACCCTAGATATAATAAAATACACAACAAAATGAAATTAATTCGGCCAAGCTTCAAGTAACATCGAACCTTATTTTTAAGGTTTATACAAAGGCTTCGACTATTTTACATCTTTCAATTTCGGATATTTTTTTCCAACCTGTCTTCATGCTATATGAAATTAGGGAAGTTTTTTTTTTTTTTCATTATCATTATGTCAACCAGTCGGCAAGATGCAAAGAACAATATTGAAAATAACTAGCCACGGACACACGAGCTTGAGAAACCGCACCATCCTGAAGATATACTGTGAGCATTAACTGGGGTGCCCTGATGAAAACCCAGAAGCGTTGCACCTCTCAAATCCGCCACAGCATACCATTTACGTCATACACCTTACGGGCATATGTCATACGTGATAAAAGAAACAAAAAACGTCCGCCGCGTGTTATTGCCGTCCTTGCATTTGAATGCAGCGTGCGTCCGGTGACTGCTCTTAATGAAACAGTTATTCATACTCCTTTTCTTAAAACAACAATGAAGAATAGAACGGAAAAAAAATGACGTGTACGTTTGACCCAAGAGTGTAAACTATCTCGTGCTGAAATCACGGGAGGGGGGGGGGGGGGGAGGTTGGAAAGGAGAAGGGAAAAAAAAAAGAGATATCGCAACTTTGAGTGGACATGCAGCGTTTTTCTTGCCATAGGCATAACGCACGTGGAAATTCCCCAGGCCCATAGATACGGGTAGAAGACTTCTTTTTCCTTATTTTTTAAAACGGATTTGCGTCATCAGTAATTTCAACGCTTTAATTATAATCGCTGATGTTACTTTCTTCCGCCGAACCGCAAATGAATCTTTACCTTTCATGTTTTCTTTACCAGAGAGCAAAGAAAAATGGAGATGGAAAGGTCGCTGAAAAGCAGACACAGACCAGTGGCACGAGGAGATGGACAATTTGAACTCTATGAAATATTATTTTCATTAGTTAAAAGCTAAAAGAATGTGGACTAATAAGTAACAAGATGTGAGGAACAATTTTAGAGTATATTGTAAGGCAAATCCTGTTTATTAATTTGTTAGTATTTTATACTTGTAGTCATACAATACGTGCGCAAACCTCACACAACCTCCTCCCCACACACACACATCATTACAAATGAATGAATGAATAAATAAATAAGTAGATAAATAGATAGATAGATAAATGAATAAATAAATAAATAAATAAATAAATAAATAAATAAATAAATAAACGTAATTGTGTGTACCGTATGTCTTTCTTTCATTCTCTATTCATTTATGTAGTATGTATAAATGAATAGAGAAGGAAAGGAAGATACTATACACACACTCACACAAACTATGTATGTATGTATATATAAAATATCGGTTATGATGAGTATGAACCTTTAGCTTCAGCATTGCTCTTCATAGGGGCGTTGCTATCATATTACCCCAGTATTGCCAGATACTAATCTGTACATGATGACCGATAAGAAACAATACAACTGTATTCTTCTTAAAGAATGCGAGGACTGGGATCGCTGATCTGACATCCATAACCACATTGCCCCCACACCCAATAGTATAAAATCATGCAAATAGAATCATCAAGAACAAACAGAGATAAAAGAAAGAAACAAAAGCGATAAGGAAATGAAGAATAGACAGGAGAGGATGAAAATGGAGAAAGTGGGGAGGGGGAAATGTCGGTGGGGGGGGGGGGGGGGGGAGTACAAGAAAGCAGAAGTCGGCCTGATAATCGAAGGTGACCGGTGTTTGCTTTGCGCATTAGGAAAGTTCAAGGAGGGAATTGGGATGGATTTATAGGTCGCTCGACACCAGTCCACGACGTTTTGTAGGCGCGCCATCACAGTAGTATATTTACGTCTGTCGTATGATTAGCACAGAACTATCAACATGTTTAAAGGCCACTGGTCTATTTTTTTTTTCTTCGTCAATTTAAATCTCCTGAGCCGTTTTTTGCCATAAATGATAGTTCTTGCAACATCTTTCCATTTGGCATTCTATCAGTTCATAACAGAAGTTAACATCATCCACAGTGCTTTTCAATACTGGTATTATTTCTTCGCTGATAGCCGATTTGCGTTCAAACCTCGCTATCGAGTGACCGGATATGACACACGTCTAAGTGTCAATTGGTTAATGTAACACTGCGTCCTTCGAATTTGACGATGTGTCTAAGATTTTCTGAAGTTGATACAATCATTCTTGGGTCATGTTTTATTAAGCAGAAATCTTGTTAGTTGTGCAAGTCTAGTTAAGAATCACAAGTTGGGTCGATATATACTTGTAGACGACATAGTGATGAACGCAGTGGCGCTTCGCAAACATACCTTGCTGTTTACTTAATTCTACGAAAGGAGCTGGATCTTGATGATATGATTTCATTGTATAGTTGTTGTTACTAATGTTACACAATATCTATATCGTAGACTGCACCAATTTACTCAAGAACCAGACCTGTTGAAGACTACACGATGTATGTGTTTAAAAATACATACCAAGGTATTCCAATGATGTTGTCGTTGTTTCAAAGGTACTGTTTACCATATGGGAGCAGTGATTGAAAACTGTTCGAGATATTACATTTGACACATATAGGTCAGCTGAATCACAAAACATCCTATACTAAAATTTTCGCAATATAAAAAAGCCTAAATGTAAGGAGATATCACTGTTTGTCTCAATAAACCATAACTGTAGACGGTTTAATCTAGAAACGGTGTTATTGTAACTATAGTTGTTCAAATTTTGTGTATTTAAAAATACTTAACGTTAATTGTACTGATTAAAATGTTTACATTGGTTGATTCTGTCCCTAACTCACATTTTAGAACTATTTTGAAGCATTTAAGTTCGGTTATTGTTTCATCTGCAAATGATAAATAATGCCTTTAAGGCGAGAGAGTGCAACTTTAATGCCGTCAATCTCCGGACGTCGAAGACGGTCCTTGGAGCGCCGTAGGGTCGTAAGTCCGTCAGGGGCGCGGTGGGGCTCACTCGGAGGAAGTGTTGCGACGACCCTGAACTTCCCCGTCAAACGGCTCCTCCTGGTACGGGGAAACCAGGATTTATTTCGGCGTAACAGAAGTCAGCCGAATTACCGAGGTACCATTGATACTTGATTGACGGGACGTGGCAGTTGTCTGCCGTTTCGCGTTCTTGTCATATTCCCGCAGAATGGTCTGCAATGTCACGACGAACTAGAAATGTCGCTATGGCAATTGGAATACCTCCACCATATCGCATTATTCTCCCATAACATCTGTTGTACATCTTGACAGCGTGAGGCGACAGTTTCACATGTCATTTAATTCTTTTCTAACCAATCATTGATTGTTAAAAAAGTGTGTTAAATGTTTACTCATTCCTTGAACCAGATTTCATTTGGATTGTTTCAGAGAGCAAGTATTCGGGAATTTAAGCATTTTCACTTGACCTTCAACCCTTGTCCTTTGACTCCATGACCCACATTTTTTTTTCAAATAATCACTAATTGGTAAAATACAATTTTCATGACATATTGTGACACTTTGAGCTAGATTCAAAAGATGGGGAAAAATAGTGGCACTTTAACATTATCGATCCCGTGGTCCAAACCTTTCCTTACAGGATCATTGTGGAGTAATACATGTATTTACCTATATAGTTTAATTAAGTGTATACACTGAGTAATTTTAAGATTATGGAGAAAGTAATGTATTTTCAGCATTTGAGAGCAGATTTTTGGATTTTCATCCGACCTTTTACCTTTGACTCTTGACTTTTGACCCAAGAACCAAAAGTTCTCAAGAGAATCATTGTCAGGCATGCAGCACATACATATGTACTATAAGTTTCATGAAGATAACATGAGCCAATTCCAAGATGCATGTATGGAGAAAAAAGTGACATTTTACCATTTTCACTTGACCTTTAACCTTTAAACTTTGACTCGATGGCTTAAAACTTCCCCTAGAGTATATTCACCTGGTAATACATATATATGGAGATATATATATATATATATATATATATATATATATATACAAAATACCTTTCAGGAATTGCAGAGATATGGGGGGGGGGGAGGTCAAATTTTGATATTCAGGTCAATTTACTTTATTGATAATCATAAAAACATTATATTGTAGGCCCTATATACAGTGTAAAACGTGACGTGTGGTGGAGTTCACAGCAAAAGCCAAAAGCCTGAGGCAAATGTGATCCCTTAAAAGCACTTTGAGTGGATATACATGCTTGAATATTGAAATCTTTAAAAGAATTTGATCTTGACCCTCGACCTTTGACCTTGAGCATGTTCTCCCAAAAGCTGACAGGCACAACTTCGTACTCATACATACAAACATATGGCAAGTTTCATTTGGGAGCCTTCAAAGGTTGTCGGAAGGACGTACGGACGGACGGACAACTCGAAAACATAATGCCTCCGGCGACACTTAGGTGATGGAGGCATAAAAACATAGCCACAACAATAACAACGAAACAAGGAAAGAAAATGCAGATCAGACGGAGGAACTTCGTCGGTCAGGGCATGCGCGTTATGAACGCTCTTGAGAATGAAATGAGCTAATGATAGATTTTAGAAGGTCGTCATGTGTTGGTTCACAAGAGACAGGACAAGCGGCGGATCTCTGGTGAAAGTGGTAGTTTGTCTAAGGAGAGCACTATTTACGTGTACAGCTAAAAGATTGTTGACTTCTTTCATGCTTTGATGATCAGTGATTCAGCCTATAGAATAGCTTCGCGAGCTTTAATTGCACAATTACCTCCTGCAAGTACCACATCCTTATCTTTATTAGCAATACCTTTGATTCGAACCCGAGAAACATTTTTGGTGTTTTGAAATTTGAAATTTGAAAAGCTCCATATCCCCATTTCCACTGGCGCATGGTAGTTGCGACTACAGAATTTCGGCTTTGTGATAGATAATGAAGAACATATCAAAATGTTCTGCCCGTGGGAGAACATGTCAAAATGTTCCATTCGCGCGTAATCAGATGGATCCAATCACGGACAGGTATATGGCTAACATCTTGAACATAGACTAGTGAACAGAACCATATGGACTGGGATAGATGATCCAGTGTATCCTCGAGATATATCTATATGAATGATATACTGGAGACCAAGTCGGAACGGGGAACACAGTGTGGATGACAATCCTGCAGAACAGCCGATTTCGTGAAAGTATTTCCACAGCAATTTTCTCAAATTGTTTCCTTTTTCCTCTCTCCCCCTCTGTTGTGAGGTAGGAGAAAGAAGAAGGTATATACATTTCAAAAGCTAAACGTGTTTACAGCTTCACCATCTACCGGTATGATCTCCTTTGTAATTGCCCAAACTCTCGGACTCTTTTTGAACACTTTCATTTTGACGGGGGGAAAATAAAAACTGAAGGACAAAGCACATTGGCTAAGGAACATTTTTCGTCGGTGTGGGCTCTCTCTCTCTCTTTTTTTTTTTTTTACCTACTTGACTATTATCCGGACGGGACGAAGTAGGAAACGCCCTGTAAGAGTTCTCTAATTAGGAGCCATTTTAAGGTCTCCATTGACGTCACACAATTCAGTTTTCCATTTTCCACAAAGAGCGCTGAACAAAATCTTCTAGCGTTACATCTTGCAAACCCGTGGGCAAAACCTTTTGTTCTGGGGCTAAATATATACACAACAATGTCACCCTACAAAATGGCCAGCGAATCGGTCCATCCCGTCCGTCCAAGTAGTTTTCCCCCTAGGTCCATGTCATTGTTTTGGACCCAATTTGGGACAAGAACATCTAGATGTTGCCTCTCTGATGAGAAACTGCTTTAACATAATTCTTACGTAAATGTTTTTTGAGGTTTTAAGAAGACATTTTCAAGACAGGGGTAAAACTCTCGTTTGCACGATTGCATCGAATCGAAGGTCCAGACCTGAAGAGGTTCGTCGTCATTTCGAATGAATATATTCTGGAATTCAGTTCACGGTCCATCATTTGCATTACAGCGCAGACATACTTGCAACATTGACAGCTTTACGGAAACTCATAAGGACATCAGCATCGCAAGAAGTCCGTTAAGTATCACAGGCCCTCCACTCTCCACTCTAAGATGAAATGTGTAATTCAGTATACAATAATTATTATCTTAAGTTCCAATTCGCCGGACGAAACAAGGGATTTCTTTTGATGTGTGTATGAAAACAGAAAGAATGAACTGAATGGTAGACGGACTGACCGATATCATGTACATTAACACACACACACACTGAGGCAAAGATGGTTCACCAGTGTTCATACACGGTTCTTCAGATGACTGTCGAGCAACAGCAATATTGGAATGTCAATTCAAGAGTATTTGAACGGTTACTGAACCACCAAACCTATCAAGTTCAAACTCAAAATCAAATTCAAACCTGCCTCCAACCTTACACGAGTAGAGTCGCTACACGCAAATATCCTATCTTTCTGTAATCCGTTGCGCAATATAGAGAGAGAGAGATGGAGGGAGAGAAGAAGAGAGAGAAAAAAGGAGAGGCTGGAAGGATTGGGGTTTGAGAGCTAGTGACACTAAGCCAAATGAATGAGAAATTATAACAATCAAACTAATTGATGAATGGTCCTGCGATGTGCAGCCGAAGATTCTGCTCCTAATGCATCGAGATTGGTGGGTAACAGAGACGAGTCCTCTTTAAAGTAGTTGGCGCCACAAGATGGCGCAGCATTATTTTTTTCCCTTCGCGCGCGCACACACACACACACACACACGCACACACACACTGTCCTCTGACAACAGATTGGTATACAAATAATACACTTTAGTGAGGGTATTAGTAAGAATTACCCCCCGCAGAAGGAACAACCTTTGGAACAATCTCTCACACCCGAGACAATAGCCGAGAGTGTTAGGACTGTTTCGTTGGTACCGAGTGTGGGTAATTATACTCATGCCCGAACAAAATGATGTGCGTTATTTGTTTTATAAACTGATGAAGCAGATCTTTGCATTTCAATTGCAGGCGTTTTAAATTCTGTCGCTGCCATTTCGCGAGTAAATGGAACGATGAAATCTCGCCCGATCACCTTTTCGACGTGAAAGTGCCAACGACCGCTGTCATAATTACGAGTTAGACAAAATAAACGCTCAGCTACGTGTACGCTCTCAACCAGTCGTTCGATTAGGATCTGGGTGGCATTTCATGAAGCGTTTTGGTCGGATATTTTTCTGACAAAATGTTACAAGCTACTGAAATTCTTGCATCTGATTGGCTGAGAGCAAGTTTGTCCGACAACTTTGTCGGACAAAATGCTTCATGAAATGCCCCCCTGTTTCTTCGTTCCTCTCGCGTTTCCAGCAGAGTCGCGTCATTTCCGTGACACCAGACACAAATGAACTGTCAGTGATGTTATATTACCCGGTGCCATTGCTGTATTAATTCGCCGGGACCTTGCTCTTGATATTCTTAACAACAATTATAAAAAAGAGCCCCCCCCCCCCCAAAAAAAAAAAAAAAAAAAAGAGAGAAAAAACAACAATTATTATTACAATAAATGAAATGAGGTTTCATCACACTGTCATCTTGCTGCTAACAGATATTTCATGGTGGATCAGTGCAGACAATTTTTACCCCACGTTCTTAAACTCTCTGGGGACCAGCAAAATATGACTGAAGCGTGATCTCAAATACCACCATTCCGTTTCTTTCTTTCTTTTCGATCTCCGCACCCCGGTGACTGTGATGCTGGAGCGACGTTGTGGTCCGAGCTCAGTCATCGCTTCCCTCGGGCTACATATCCACACTTGTCACGGGTGACTTTCCGCCTCGTTGCTGGCGTTGATGCGTCGTCTCTACAACGCGCCTACACGATAGCCACTCTATCAAATCCTTCTTTTGAAAAATCCATTTCTTTTGTCAGCCCTCCGTGCATTTACTTTTGGAAAATAACAACAAAAAGCCACCTCCCGCTTTTTATTTTCGTCTTTCCTTTTCTGTTACTTCTGCCTCCCGCATTGGTAGACAAAAATATATAGCATTTCAGATACACTGAAAGGCGCCCTCTGGTCAAACCCTGACGTGTGAAAATAATTTTTTCCCCTCATTATATCCACGATATCTCGAGGATTGTATAATTCATTCAGGACTGAACGTGTCGTTTCAAAGTTCATTCATTATAGTGAAGTCATACTTTTTTCATTATTCTTTTCCCGAAGACATTGCTTAGATGAATGCTCCATATCTTAAATGGATACTCATTACCTTTAGGCCCGTCTACGGCAGGGGACATAAAGTGAAAGTAGGGCCTACTTGAGCGCAAAGTTAGTTTTCTGCTGAACCTTTCATATCTCACGCTGATTTCGCAAGGAAAATATATTACAACAGGAGGGGCCACATTGTGTTCCGTATACTCTATTACGACTCCTATGTTTGTTTGATCACTTAGCTAGCAAAGTTACAATAGCCTGCTGAAAGTCATGTACTTTTAGAAGAGTGGACACAATAATTTTTGTTCCGGAATACACTACACGTATATCTAAAGTAGACTAATATGACCACGTCATGTTCGCGACGCAAAAGCGAGATTCCAATCTTTTTCTGTAAACTCTACTGTGTAGACCCTACTTTTATTCATAATCTTTACCCTTGTACTTAACATAACAAAATCAATCACAATTCATCATATTGTGTGAATCTTCAAGATAAAGCCAAGAAAGAAAGATTTAGATGGATCTCGCGTCTGAAATGATACGTGAGAAGAGAAAATTTATCGAAAACTTACTGTTGTCGCAGATTTATGTCAACAGCCCAGCATTTTCTCCAATTGGTTGGATGCTTTTCTCTCACTGTGAATCTGGCATTGTTACGAACAGATCCAAATATGTGGATGTTCAGCTGAAGAGAAATCGTCCCATCAAATCGATTGACACACTGCATGGATGCTGACAGATCAAGATCAAGGGTTCCAAAACTTTTCGCTCAATAAGACCTGAGTCAGGTTCACTCAAGATACAAGGCTTGAGTGGTATGCAGCAAGGTGATTGGAGGGCTAAAAATCGTTATGTGACGTCATAAACTATATGGGATGAAAAAAAAAAAAGAGTCAACTCTTCTGGCTTTTTTTTTTCTCCAGAATCCACATTACACGGTCAGACACGTGCAGTGGAGTACCCATCATCCGGAGGAATTTTACTTCGTTCAGACTTACAATTGTCAAGGGGATCACGACATTAGAAGCAACTACACACATCGGAATAAGTCTTCCAAATGTAAACATCTCATAAAGGATGTGTAGGATTATATATATATATATATATATATATATATATATATATATATATATGAATATATATATATATATATATATATATATATATATATATATATATATATATCAGATTCTCAATCTTGCACTAAACTGTTATTTTTTCATGAAATAGTGAAACGTTGGTGAATTTCATCGAGAAAGGTTGGCTTTGACAAGAATTTTCGCGCCAAAGACCGAGAAACGCATTGTATTAACACCATTAAAATACTAATTGCTAAGTTTGCGCAATGGATCGACATAGCATGCAGTGAAGTGAAATATTACCAGTCTTTTAATAACGCATCAAGCACATTGATTTCTCATTTTTCAATATCAAAATATCAATTCAGACATAGTTTATTAATACGCGGTCGACTTAGATGCTTTGACGCCGGCGTAAACATACTACTGAACTGGGGACAACAGTGACGAAACGGAAAATACGTGAAAACGGCGTTCACGGGGATCCCAAGGCCACTTTCAACATGTGAATGGGTCAGCGTAAGCATAAGACCTTTTTGAGATTGCACAAAATCGTACTCCGTTTGCAAACGAAGGAGCAGGATATTTGCTTCCTGTGGTGATTTGCAGAAATGTGAGTACATTGGTGTACATGTATCATGAATATATCAGTATGCCACTCTTTCGTGTGATGCGGTGCCGATGATGCCACCACATACTGGACGAAGTAATTACAAATATATCAAAGAATATCTTAGACATTTAGTGGATCCGCTGATACACAACTGACCATGGTGGGGGAAGTACAGTACACTAGTGTGTTGTCATGAGTATGTGCCGATCTGATATGCTGATTTGAAGTACACATCTTCCCTGAACGCCATTTACGTTCGTCTGACTTTCTTGGCAAACCAATCAATAAAATTGTCATTACAGATCTAATGTTTTCTCAGAGCTCATTAAGAAATGGCAAATGATCGTAAGCACTCCAACATTGTTTGAATGACACCTTTATTTGTTTGTTTTCCTCATATAGTTCTTCTCATTACAACATTTGTTTGTTCTGTCGAAACTGAGCCGACGCGAAAACTATGAAAGCCAATAACATATTTTGCGGTACCCGCCATTGTGTGTATTTTGTGTAGGGATTCTATATAAGTATGATTCATGTAAACAAATAACGTATATCTAAATTTCATTTGGAAAGGTAAAAGTTACATTGTACTTAATTTGTTTATATGATATTGTCATATTACATGCTTTGGCCGGAAATGAAATAAAAATGAAATGAAATGAAATGAAGTAATGACTACTAAGTTTGGAGCACGAAACACGAGCATGGAATAAACGTATTGTTCGCTTCAAAGACGGACATATTTTTGAAGGAGACTTCCTTACAGGGATGACGGGGTGGGATAGGAGGTCGGAATATCAAACTTATGAGGCGAAAAACTTTCAAAAACAACAAGGTGACGAAGGATTGGAATGAAGATGGAAGCTGATTCGACAAGTTGTTCTCCCCAAATACCGCGAAGTCCAGCATCGCACTTATCGCATACCTCGTCGAAGCGGGGGATGCTGTACTAAGAATACTCGGGTTGAATTACCGCCCCTCGCAAAAATAAATGCGCCAGCAGTTGCCGTAGAACATCATCTTTGAACGGTGCAGTCACAAAAACGGAAGTTAGCCGTACAGGTGCGTCGGCTCGGGAGACGGATGGTGTATTTGCGGACGAATTCCTTCGACGAGAAATAACAAAAAAAGGGAGACTGGATTTTTGAATTGACATTACAACACGACCTACGAATAAAAATACAGTAACTTCATACCATTACTGGGATAGGAAAAGCGAAAGAGAGAGAGAGGGAGAATTCGGGAAATTGATTCAGATATTTTTTCGAGGCTGAATAATTTGCCTCGTTGTTGAACATAATTGTCACAGCTGTCACTGTCACCGGATATAGGAGGGGAAATATTTCATGTTCAGTGGCTTATGCTACCTTTACATGCTTTTGCTGGTTAATGACAAGTTCTCAACTTGCCTGGCAGAACAATCGTTGTGAACATGTGGAATGTCCAGCATCCGCCCTTGTTTTTCTGCCAACAGCCCCCGAAAGATGATGGCCCACGATGGTATGGGAACAATCTACATCATTTTTTTACAAGCGACATCTTTGAAACAATATTTAAGGTCAATGAAAGTGATAGATTATTAAAGCAGAAGGGTGAAGATGAGCTATGATTTATGCTTCCCTCTGTACAATTATATTTGTAAAATCGCAACTGCTAATCTCTACATTCCAACAAACATGTCGGAAATAGGAACCAGCGGGAATCAAACCTGTCATCTAGGCCCTACTGCTTTCCGGGCAGCGACACTACCGCCAGGCTGTCCCTGTGGGTGCTGTTCGTTATTCCAAAGGTTCGTTATTCCGAAGGTTCGTTAATCCGAAACACACAAATTCCCTACACATAGAGGTTCGTTCATCCGAAAATGAAAAAAGGTTTCGTTAATCTGAACATTTGTGGCGTTATTCCGAAGGTCCATTATTCCGAAGGCTCGTTTATCCGAAAATGAAATAGAGTTCGTTATTCCGAAGGTTCGTTAATCCGATAATGAAATAGGGTTCGTTATTTCGAAGGTTCGTTGATCCGAAATGAAATAGGGTCTGTAACGAACCTTCGAAATAGCGAGCTTTGTGTCATTTTCGGATTAACGAACCTTCGGAATAACGATTCTTATTTCATTTTCGGATTAATGAACCTTCGGAATAACAAACCTTATCACGTTATCCGATTAACGAACCTTCGGAATAACGTACATTGGACTAAAGAACCTTCGGAATAACGAATTTTCGGAATAACGAACTGTAACCGTCCCTGGTTTCCCGACAGTGACACGATGAACTTGTTAAAATGTAGATCAGCAGTTGTGATTTTACAAATACATCTGCACAGGGGGAGACATTTAAAAAAAATTTTTTTTTTAATGTACACAGCACAATAAAGTTCCTAATAAATAAGAACATGGAAACAAATATATTTTGTAGTTCGCTGTCTCGGATTCTATAAAAATCAATTTGGACCTTTCCGAGAATCCAAAATGCAAAACTTGCTGGAACTTCCTTTAAATGATTTGGTTGATTTTTGCTTTCATCCTTGCCATTCTCTCCCGGCATTTTCTTTTCTAAAAAGGAAATTAATAAGGAGCTGTTTCAACATGAACAAGAAATGCCTCTTTTTGACCTAAAATCCCTGTTCGATAACATGATACATAATTATACCGGTAGTCATTATTATACCAATTATACCAATACCAGAATCATACCAATGTTTGATGAAGACAAAAGAAACAAGGATATAATCATAAACAAACACAAATTTCATCTAAACTCCTTGATCTTCGTAACAGCTTGATGTGAATAGCACACGACGACAAGGCGACTATAGCTAAATTTCGATAATCAGTTGCATTACTGTCTTATGCAGGCTTCTTTTTTCATTGAGGTACAAAGCTTCGATGTCTTGGGCTGGGTTAAGAGTTAATGAGTTTTTGCTCAGCAATATTTATCGAGACACTGCAAAAAGAAACTTTATTTGTGTAATTGCCACCCCCTCCACCTGCTGGAAAGAACAGTGTCCCAAGGTGTGAGAACATCAGTGTGAACACAGTGTGAAATTTTGTCACACTGATAATTCGAGCGTTCTAACAGTGTGAACACAATGTGAGTCGTCAATTCACAGTGTAAAACAAAGCATTACTATGTGAACACTTTGTGAAAACCACATCACAGTGTGAAATCACCTTCACACTGTTAAATTCGAGCGTTTTCACATAGTCGACTATATGAACACACTGTGAACACACTGTGGGATACTGTGTTCTTTCCAATAGGGGCCTCCCCCTTTCTCCGTTCCCGAGAACTGTTTCAACGCCCCCGGGATGATAGCACATCAAAGGTAATTGGAATCAAGGCATATTAAACTATGTCTAGAGAAAGAAACAGAGGTAATTTGAAGGAGCTAACTTCTCTGCAAAATTGCTGTGTTGGTTGGATGAAGTTGTCCCCATAAGGGCCAGGAATAGTCACAAATTTTCTTTAGTATTTTAGGAGAAAGGTTAATCAAGATAGTTGTTAAAGTTTCCCTTTTTTTTTTCAATTGCTAATTGTTGCATTTTTGAATTCTTATAAGTTGTAACCATTGTGCAAATTTGCTTAATTGCCTATACATGTTCTGTGTGTGCATCATGATGATATCAATGATTACATTCTCATTCTTTATATTTTACGCCTTTCTTTAGGCCATTTACATCTTACTTTTTTATTTGTTTTTATTCTTTATTCTATTTGTTCTATTTTGATTTGTTTTGTTTTCGCCGAAAACAGCCGGAGTCAACTTGCCAGGGAAAAGAATGTTAAGACGTCCCACTGAATTGTCTTCTTCATCAGAGTAGGTAAGCGCAAATTCTGTCTCAGTACGTGTCGGCGAGCGGATGGCGCGCGTGCAGGCTGATGACGTATCGCATGCACGCATCCTAGGAAGGGGTTGTCCGTGAGTAAGAAATTCCATTCATGGTCACAGCTATTTTTCTCGTGTCGTCGCGTCGTCAACAGCTTCCAGAATGCTGGTGACGACGACACTTTTCGCCAACCGCGACATCGATCTGATCTAAATACCATCACTTTTTTTTTTTTTAATTCCAGAGTATAGACGAACTCAGTCAACATCAGAAGTTAGTGAATGAGGGTCAAATCTTGAGTTAGGCTTTAACACCTCGGATAGCACATAGAATTGAGTTCCCATGGGTGTGTGACAACGTCACAATCTACACATGGTTAAGATCCCATTTCACTCTCCGCACAGAACAAGGTGCACATCCGGTTAAAATGGTCCGCCAAAAAAAAGAGAAGAAAACAACAAACAAACAAACGAACGAACAAACAAACAAACAAACAAACAAACAAGATCAATAACAACAGAAAACGGCAAATGATGGTAACCTCTTCTGGTTCGCTAAAGGTGACCACCAGCAGTCGACAAACACGATACAAAGAGGAACGTGATTAGTAGAGGTATACGGAAGAAGTATCGCATAGAGGAAAGGAGCACATAGGAGAAAAATTCAAAAATTAAACGACACTAAATGACCCTGATAAGATCTGTTATAAACGTCTCTGTGTTTGTTTTTATCTAAAATCGTAAAGACCATCAAGGAGAATAAAATTCCCTAAAAATAAACTTTCAGAGTAAAGCAAGCAAGCAAGCAAACAAACAAACAAACACGAACAGGGGGTTAAAGAGAAATAAATGCTCTGTGCAGACGTCTCAGATGATGAAAATCCGTCCCCTACGAAGGGCTAAATCGGGCTCCAGGGGCATCAGGCAAACGGTGTTCCCTCTGGAAGACAGGAAATAAGGAAACTTTGTCACGACGATTTATTCCTTCCGAGATTAGGTTCAGACGTCCGAAGACACACGGCCCTTTTTCCGAGAAAAGGGAGAAGTTCAAATGCATGTCACACAGGATACGGCCCGAGATTTTTTCTCATTCATAAAACGTCCAGACAAATATTTTCGAATCTCTGCGGGAATCGACCGTTCGTTCGTTCTTTCGTTCGTATTTATAAAAGAGAAGCCAATGACAAGAGACCGAGGAATAGTGAAACAAACAAATGCTGTCTATAAACTTAATTATGTACTCAAACGCCAGATATAATCTGCGCAAGAGATGATTTCCCCCTATTCTAATAAGGAACAAATCAGAGCAGCAAAATAAATGTTATGAATCAATAGACGAGTACCATAGGTTGTACGTCAAGCGACAGGTTGAACGACGGGAATTCGAAATGCAAAAGGAATGTTTGACCGTAAGTCTGCTGATAACAGAAGATGATTTATAGCTTATTTTGATGATGAAGGGGGTATAACGTGTTCCCTTGATTTATGGTCCAGAGAGCGCTGCACACCAAGAACAAACGACCTCTTAGAAGTTCATGTGTAACTCGGAGTTTGTGTTTGTATACTCCAATGCTCAAGAAACTTTTGAAGAGATAAATGTTGTAACTCGTACTTTCTCTCCCCCCCCCCTCTTTCTCCTTTCTCTTTCTTTCTTTCCTCTACCAATCTTTCTCTACCACCATCTTTCTTTTTCTATTTCTTCTGTGTGAACTGAGCTTTTGTAAGATTAAAGTCTGCATGAAATAAAATCCTTGTGCGAATTTGTTGAATATAGCGGATACGCATAACGCCACTATCATCGTGCTCTGCGCTCAACCTCATGTCCGTATACGCTCTGAGTGCCGATTTCATATAATATTTTTGTTTTCCACTGAAATAATCCTTGGATATGATTAACACATGAAGCCCTCATAAGTAATGGTCCTTATGGAATTCATTCCGAATTCCATCAAATAGATAAAACTCCTGACTCCCTGCTTCAGATGTAAAATATAAATGTCATTAAATCAATATGATTCTTTTTTTAAATTTCCCTTATTGTATATTGAGTAATGCAATCATTTGCTCATAACAATCCACTCCTATAATCACCTAATAAAAACATAACAATATATTCTAAAACATTAAGGTCAATTTATACTTCTCATTGAGTATAAAAGGCCTTATATCATTATACTAATTTTCATCATGAATTCAAAATGTACCCTTAGTTTTAACATACTTTTAACATGGATTTTTCTTGTAAAAAAAAAATATGGTTCACAAATAGCTTCGGAAACCAATGAATGAAAAATGGGCAAAAATAACTAAATTCAATATTCTTAGCATTGTACAAACTGTCCAAATTCCCTGTCACAGAAAGGGTAAAATAAAATACACCAACTCGGACTGCTGGGCAAATGGTCGCGGGTGTGGGCTGAGGCTGAACGAATGTACATTTACTCTTCAGTTTGAAAACAAAAACCAAAATCAGTGGGTCAGATAATGAAGGTCAGACGAAGAAGTTGTCGTATAATCTGGACTGAACCACGTGTCTCATTGAAGATTGATTTAATAGATTGATGGATTGGATATGCTGCTCATCCGAAACGTGCGCAAAACCCCCTGTGGACGGACGACCCGTTCAGTGCTATGTCGACAGGTCATGAAAACCGCCACAATCTATTGTCACATATGACTCGCTCTACACTGCATTGTCGCGACTGATGAAAATATTTCAAAAATGCGGATGGGGATACTACGTCATTTAAGTCAGCTCTGAAACGCAATCAGCTACACCTCGCACGAATATTTTGTAAGAAAATGAAACATATTCAAGTCACACGTCAATGCATGCACTTTTCATATCCCCCTTGGGGAAACTTGTAGACTGGCTGGAACGACAACAGACAAGTAGCTCGCCGTGAGTTCACAGAAAAATGAAAATAAATAGAAGGCGTTCAAATTGTTCGTCTCTTCCCTAAACTTTTCCTGTTTTCATGCGATATAGCCCCAAACTTTCCTCTCAGAAGGGGTAAATAGTTTGAATAGCGGGCTGCTATCTGCACCCGTTTTATTCACCTGACCACTGGGAGGGACTCGCCAGTGGTGAAGACAGATGGTCGACCTAAGAATAGAGATTTCACCTTCAACAACTTCACCAATATCACCATCTTTACAGATTCTGCTTTCTGTTATTTACCTACCATTTTTGTTTTTCTTGAAGTAGAGTATTTTTATCAATCATTCGATGTTTCTATTCAACATGTTTCTCCAGAAAGCCATATCCTTTCTTTCTCTTTTTTTTTTTTTTTTTTTTTTTTTTTTTTTTTTTTGCTGGCTCTATATACGCCCCTCTCCCAAATATTTGCCCTGCGTTCTGTTTTTCTGTTTGTTTTCAGGTAACTAAAGTTGTTTGTCTGATGTCAGTCGTAAGCCTCTAAGACTTTATTGATTGAATATCGTTCCACTTTGTAAGAGGTGAGGACAGGAGTATGACAGGGGCACGCTCCGCCCGCCGCCACAGCGGCAAATCTTTTCCCGTATCTGAACCAAACCCCAAAGCCGCTGAAGATTGCGTATGTAATGCTCTGTTTGTTTGTTTGTTTGTTTGTTTTTCTGTCTTTCACCCTGGTGTCCAGTGTGTCAGAATAAAAACTAATTCTATTCGAAATTATAATGAGAACGTCGCTTCAACTTCTTCATTTGTAAGGTAATGATTACTTGACACTTACCGCTGGTATTGTTCAAACAAGAATGCTCGTTGCTGTTAATAAACTGATATACTATTTTTGCTGGAACATCAATTTTGCTGTTACCGTCGTTTTGTTTGTTTCTTTTACATTCTAAATGACATGATGTCTAAATGTAAACTACTGATACCGCGGATACTATCTTTATCATCATTCAATATATACTATTGTTATTAGAATCGTTGTAGTGAATCATTATTTTCCCAATTTCTTAATACTTGACATTTATGATCGAACCTACATGCAAACTCACGTAAACGACCAAGAAAACCAGAGTCCTGTAGTATCATTAGGGCCTAATTGTTCACACATAACAGTTCAATCTTTATTCTAATGAATGTTATTGTGTCGGTGTTTCTTGCTTCAATAGAACTGTAATAAGATATCAATCAAGTGCATGGTGGCATTTTTCACATGCATTTTCAGTAATACATGGCACGAATCCTATTGGTTATTGATTCCCACTGTTTGTGGCCACTCGTGCAACTTATTTCCCCTTTTTCAACAACCTTACTGACATGACCACCATTCAAAAGTGGAAATTCTACCAAGACCGAGGGGAGGACGGGGAGAAGAAGAAAAGAGAAGAGAGAGAAGAGAGAGTTTTTTTCAAGAGAAAAAGCTGGAGTGTAGCACGGAAGGAGTAAGAATAGGAAGAAGAAGAGGAGGAGGGGGAGGAGGACGAAGGAGGAATGATTAAGAAACAGGAGAATGAGCACGTAGATGATGTCGAAAGTAAAGCCCGAGAGATGAAAAGAGAGAAATGTATAATATATATATATATATATATATATATATATATATATATATATATATATATATATATATATGAAGAGTTTTATAAGCGCTGTTTTTAAACATTTCAAAGTAAGTCCATCATCAGAGAGAGCAAAATTTAACCTTTCCAGTAATACCTCACTTGTGACATAACAAGGCATATCCTAGAAGTTATGATTAAGAATATTTTATTATCATCTTCTTTGCTTTTTGGCACCTTTCATCACAAAATATCTCAACATAACAAGGATGGATTCAGCTCGTTTTGCGATAAAATTCTTCATATTTACATATATATATAATATATATATAATATATATATGTATATAAATATATATTATATTATATTATATATACATATTATATATATATATATATATATATATATATATATATATATATATATATATATATATATATATATATATATATATATATATACATATATATATATATATATATATATACATACATACATACATACATACATAATAGGCCCTATATATACTTTAGAGAGAGGGACCAGAGAACGAGAGAGAGAGACGGAGTGAGATGAACGAGACCTTGTCAAGTCAAGCCAGGATCTCTAGGCGAGAGGCCACTCCCTTATACACTCGCCCATGAACACTTCAGGCCTTAAACTCGTATGTCAACTGGAGATCGGACGCGTAAATCAACGCGAGTGTGCAGCGCTGACGAGTTGTATCTCGGATCAAGTCCACCTAGAATTAAGACATGATTTTTTTTTTCTATTTTATTGCTTCTTGCTTCTTTTATTCCTTTTAGCTACTTCTTCCGATTTTTGGAAAGATTGACGGACTCTTTGCTGACAGACGTGTGTATAATGGGTTTTTTTCTTGAGAAATGCGGAAGAGCAGGAATATCCGATCGTTCATTTTTTGTTTATTTGTTTATTTCGGTATAAATCTATCATAATCGCCACTCTTGGTGCTGAATTGTTTTCATTAGTACTTTAAAATACGTATTTTTTTTTTTTTTTTTACTTAAAACATCCAAACGCTATCAAATACCAACTTACTTCTAGTAGTTCTAACTCACGGTAGCAGGAAATTGGACAATTAGTGTAATTCATGTCGTATTAATTCCGTATTGTCATGGAGATCAAACAATGTTAGGATATTAAATTTTGCCGCCTTAATCATTAGTATTAATCTTAGTTCAGACGCCGTGCCCATCTAAAAGCAAAACCAGGAAATACTCTTGCTTGTTTTGTTTTTTTTTTTTATTTCCGTCTTGACAAAAATCATCATATTGAAGTACAGCTCATGATAAAAGGAAAAAAAATATAACCAGACGAACATAGTGGGATAAGTTTCATCAAAATCTAAAATAAGGTAAGAAAGTTAAGCATTCCAAAGTTTTCGCATGTTTTTTTTTTTTTTCATCTCAGTAAAATTAATGGTTTTGCTCCATTTCTTTTCTCCGCGATGTATCGCGACCTTGTAACGCGCAGTACAAAAGTGCAGCGTGTCCCGATTGGCTGCATGGCCCTGACATTGGCGCGAATTTCTCGTTACTTGTCGAGAAAGGGATTTTCGCCTAGCGTTCGCGGTCAGTTCAACCTCTTCAAAAGAAATCCTCTCCATAGCCCAGTGATTTATAGCCAACTTCTTTGAAAGAAATAAGAAGAGGGGACCTTCAACTAGTCACGCTTATACCCCTGCAGTTTCATTCCCTTGCCTCAGCATTATACGTGAAAGCAATGAAAATTAGCTCATTTTTTTTATTTTCGATGTCGTTTTGCTATTTGTATCTCCTAAGATTGCAGTCAAGTATAATAAGTATATCATAATTTACAAATTACTTTATTTACCAACTGCTTTATTTTCATGTCTACTGCTTTAGAACACTGGTCTAGAAGACTAAATACTTTGTTTATTTGACTAAATGTTCTCTCGTAATTCTTCACGAAGCAGAGGTCGAAAAATGACTCAAATTCACATCTCGTTTTTAGCATCACAAAATTACAGTCAATTTCAATATTTACAGCAATAGTACGTTTGAATCCTTATTTGAAATGATAGTCAAGTTCTTTGAGTACGATAGCAGCAGAGTAGATTATTATGTGTATAATTCATTTGAAAGTGGGTGATAGGGCCTATTTCTAAACTGGTTGTTCGTCACCATTGCAGCGCTGCGTATAAGCCTGCGCACGTAGCTGCGCGTAGCTTTATGTACTCACGTATGCCATGCCAAAGACAGCCATGGCGTCTTTAATACTTTATCACGTTTACGTTGCCTTTAATGAACAGAGTAAAAATCTATAAATCAAAAAGAATGGTGAAGGTGTCATCACAATTGGACCTAAAATGATAAAAAGATATAACAATGACATATAAACCATGTAGAAATTTTGCGTTTTACGTCTTTCACGGAACAGCGATGTTAGAAGCACAAGATATTATGCAAATCGATACAGTCACATCTGTCTAGAAAGACCATTCAAGGGAAACTTCATGTGACCTTTATAGAGAGATGACCGTTCTGTAGAGTCATGGCGGCCATATTGAATACTGTTAATGCACTCGCATACCATTGCAATGTAACACAGAAGTTGTAAATAACACAATATGTAAATGTACTTCACTAAGTGAGCATACTTTTATGAGTGCATGTATTGCGTAATGGTACCATGATCCCATTAAGTCTCTCACTGACATACAAACGAATTCAATTCAATTCAATTCAAACTTTATTTCATTTTTCGAAAAGAACATAAACATTTCACTTTCATTGGTAACAGAGAATAAGGTTACATAATCAAAACAAAGTAAAATTGAAAAGAGAACATAATTGTGGAACCTTGGGGTAACAAATAATGTTGTAATGAAAATTGACTGAAGTGATATAGACGATATACACTCCATTTTCTTTTAGATGACACGTATGAAGAAAAGGGGGAAATATCCTTCGCAGTAAACTCTCGTGTTGAAATAACCCTACTATGATGACCTGCAGGCGAAATGGTCATAGTTGCTAAATTCTCAAATCAAAAGCATGGAGGATGATGTCACACTTTTGTACACTCTATGGAAGATTCACGAGAGGATGACGTCATCACGTCAGCTAAGTTGCATTGTGGTTGCAACCAATATCACACACCTTTGAAAACCTATGAAACTTCAAAAAAATCTAATATCATGTCTGATTTCGGAAAACTCACTACCAGTCTATTTGGGCAACTGCACTTCAAGAAACATCACTTCGAAATACTCTGAAGTTGATATGTAATAGACGCCAGGAAACGAATTTTCTTCATTAAACATGTCTCTGCTTTACTTTGTTTTACTTTACCCTAATTAGCTTTGCTTCTAAGTAAAACCTGTTCATTGATTAGGGTTACATAGGTTTTTGCTGCTCTCTTTCAAATGATGTGTTAGTATCCTATATATGCTGCTATCCTTCAATTAGAGTTCAAAGCTAACAGTCCCATTTTCTTAAAATAATTATGAAAGCATGTAGGCCTACATGGCACGGAAGGTTATCATCTACGGGACGCCAAGGAAACAAGCACAAACAACACCTCTTCTGATGGAAGACAACACTTTATCAACCACTCTGTTAGCAAATAAACACTTCCTCAACATCAAACATAGAATTCCGTTTTCTTCATGATCTTCCTGAAAATGATGGAATGCGACGCGCAGTGATGAAAACATGTAGGACAGTCCAGACACAATTTAAACTGTGAGTGAAGGAATACATTGAACGTGTTTGGTCGGAGTGCCAGGGGTCTCTTCTGAGTGTTCTTTGCATGGTGCATTTCCCAGCTACCGCAGAACTCGGTTGCTTGGACTTAGTCAGCCAGTAGAGGGCATAGTTGTGATACTGCTGACACCGAGTTCGTCAACCTCGGTCCGATACTTAATCATTACAGTGGCACATGTCACCGATAAGATACCATGAACCCCTCTTTTTTCCATTTTTTCTTTCTCCTTCGTGTTTTGGGAGCGAGTTAGAGAAGAGCATGTATCCCTCATTTACTTTGTTTTGGTATGAGACCCCCTTAATACCAATATAACAAGACAAGACACTGGTGTACGTATTCCTCTGTGTTACCATGGAGGTATGTTTGTACCTCCATGGTGTTACTCGATCATGAAAGCATGTACAATTTCGATGCTGCTTGAAGGAAAATCAGGTGGCTCACAACGTTTAACTGCATTCATCTTCGTTATTTCTGAATTCTTGGGACAAAAATAATACGCAAATGACACTTTCATAAAAGATTTGTGTCTTCCAGCTGCTTTTGCTTTGATTTGTTATCATTATTTATCATCGTCTCGGGTCCTTTGATCGCACCTATGGTCAAGTACAGGTACAACGTCTTACTATTCGGGCAACAACAAATCATTGATTAACGACTAATTGAACTAATTTTTTTTTAAGATTATAGGGATTTTCCGCTCTAGAATGGGTTTTTTTTAGAAGATAAGGGGAGTAGTACTTCAATCCTTCTTTCTAACTACAATTTTGTGAATAATTTGGCAGCTATTGGTATTGAGGGGGTCTCATACCAAAACAAAGCTATCATGAAAAAAAACAACAAGAAGTTTCATAATCGAGTTACTCTGTAGAAGAAAGGTTTTCCTTCTTGTTGACTCGTTTTACCTTTTTGTTTTTTTTTCATATCGACTTGATACACACTACTGAGAAGAGAAATGTAAGTGAAAAATGTCGTTAAAGCTGTTAAAGTCCAGGACCATATACCACAATGAGAAAACGGGCTCTCGTCCAATAACCCATATTACGAAGAATCACTTATCTCTCCATTCTGTAGTCGACGAAACGAGTGAACTAAAGTGACATTTTGAACGCGGTGCTGAACATGTGGGGACCATGACGTAGACGCACCCTGAACAACACGAGAATATTGCCCTACCACGGCCACTCCTCGATGGCTGGGGTGGGTAGGTGGGAGCAGAGCATATAGGGCTCCGAGAAAGGCGCACCTGTTTCGCGATTGATAAAAACGCAGAAAAAACCATACATAGGTGCGAGAGCACACAACTTGGTGATTATCATTTTGCACCTGTAGCAGTAACAGACTTTGAGCTCCCTAGAAATGCATCGCCACGCTATGTTCAAACTGTTTCATCGTATATACTCGAAAGTTTCATGTTAGAATTGGAATGTTACGCCGAAACATGGTAGTCACATTGGTCGCAACTTCATATTATGCATGCAAATTAAATGAGGTGACGATATCATCGGCTACAACTCTTCCATTTCAATGTACATAAAACGATAACGGGAATCATGACAACAACAACTACATCCCACCCCTCTTTTGGGTAGTCACTCTGAAGTTATCACAACTCTTCTGCACAGGCTATGGCTTATTCTACGTTGTCGAATTTTTTGTTAAGATTTGTATACAGGGCATCAATAGGATGCTTTTCATTTGTTGAGGTCAAACTGAACGCGAGGAGGTGTTTCACTTTATCTCGACACCTAGAGATATGAGACATTGTTATATTTTAGTAGAAGTAATAAATAAACCAATCCACCCTTTATTTTATATTGACCCAATTTTTTATCTACTGCAACATCTCATAACTGGGCAAGTAACTTACAGTTTGGTTTCTGCATCGTGGCGCTAGTATCAATCCGCAAATTAACAAGGTGACATTATTACAGAAATTGATGGAGATTCTTGAAAGGGTAAATGCTTTCCCATTTTGTGTATGTTTGTCGTCTGTAGTTGCTTTATGGTATTGTTTAGATTTGTTGGCTCTAATGATTACGCCTGCACGACATTATGATATCAGCGAGATCTTCAATGCGTAACGTCAAAATTAACATCATATATATTGAAGTTCATTAATCGATATGCTCACAGCATGTTTTGCCCTGCAAAAAAAAAGTACTTCACCACATTACACGCTTTAGAATCGAGAAGTGCAGGAGTTACAGAGTTAATAATCTCGTACTTACATTCTGGACAATGAGGAGTGTCAATAACCGTCTCGTTGACGTCTGCCGAAGTCATGTTGTCGGGTGTAAGAAAAATAGAAGCGACTTTACTTCCACCTTGACTTCACTCCATGGTACACTTGACTTGATCATTGACCAAATTCTTCACACAAAGTTGAGTGTAAATGACACAATGGAATGCCTCATATCAGTCAAATCAAATGGTGTTACCGTCGTCTTGAACGGAACGGAAAGGAACTGTTCCAAATCATATCACTGCATTTTGAGGAAGAATGACACACGGACGCCGTAAACCAAACATAAACACAGGAGTGTAATCTCGTGCATACGTCAGTTTGACATGAATGAGAGCCTTAAGAGAGATCGCGGTTGTTTTTTATCGCGGAGGGTGACGAAAAATATATATATCTTTAGGCTACACGGAATCGTTGGCTATCGGCGAATTTTTATCTGTTGTTGGATCGTGACGAACACCAGAGAGGGGACAGGTTTGAGGCGGAGTCATGAATGACGTTTCAAAAACGCCCTCTATAGTGAAGGAAATGCTATGACTATTATAACGAGGCAAGCGGGTCGAACCTTGCACCTTTACTTTGCATCTCCGACGTCCGGAACGCATCAATATTTTCTCTGTCTCCTCCCATTTCACAAGAATTTGGCCACACGTCACCTATCCCTTCATCTTTTTCAGAAGAAAGATTGATAGTAACTCCACTCGTTTTAGCCAAGATTTCATCATTTCAATTTCCTGCTCTTTCCTTTCTCTCTCCTGAACCTTGGTTTTCTTTTTGCCTCGTGATTTTTCCTTCCTCAGAACTAGTTATGTCTTAAACTCTTGTGTTCTATTCCTTCTAAGCTATAGTTCATAATAGGTAGAACTGGCTATAATCTCACAGCGTGCCAGAAGTTCATAAATTGTTTTCGTTCCGAAGCCGAGTGCTAAGCACTCAGACAGTTATTGGTCTTTATAATATGTATAGGCATATATGAAGATCGGATTTGTTAACTAAAGACAAGAAATTATTCAAAACATAAGAATGATGATTATACACCTCCATGTGTGACAAGACAATAGTTACAAATCACCAGAATTACTTCCAATGTCACCTATCATACAAGAAATAACCTGCTTTGAAGTATGTCATGTCAACATAATTTCTTATGTACATCAATGAATTATCTTAAAGTACACCGTGTGCCAATTTCGCAAGGCGCGTTTGCTCATCTACGTTTTCTGAGTCGAACTAGCGACAATCTTATTTTCTTTTATACTTTTTGAATGACCAAAATTGAATCAAGTCTTTGCTGTTCTAATTATTCTTCCTATTCCTCTCATTTGGATTTGCTTTCGAGTTCGAATTTTGGAAAGTAGCCTTGAAGTAAAACAATGTGATTTGGTAACACTACATCATCTCATTCAAATACACTGTATTGGATTTTTTATAGGGAGTTGGAAAGAAAGAAAAGACACTGTATATTTTTCTAAATGGTGAAATTCTGTTTGTAAATTTTTGCAATTCTTATGTTGAAAAGAGAAAGAGTTCTTATTTTTGTATAACAACCGACATAAAGCAGTGGTATGTACAGATACATCAATCCATATAATTCATTCATTTACTTGTTTTGCAGACACTTATCATTGTTAGTTTGTCTAGATTGTGTATAGAAGGAAAAAGAACAAATCGCCACATGCCTTGGATAGCACCATAGCAACATACTCTGAACAATGCGACAGGATAGCCACGTCCAGCGAAACTTCAATTACACACTGCTGTTTGCGGATAGCGAAAAAAGATAGAAATCGGCACTTATACCAAGACATATGCATCGAATTCCAGTCAGTTGCAACTGCTTGTAAGTTCTTCAAAAGTACTGTCCCATATCTCCCAGAGTAGGACACGTCAATCCACTACAAAATGACCGATTGCATATTTCCTCGTCCTCTCTTGTGTGTGGAAGAGTAACCCCGATTTTGAATTGCGCGCGACGGGGATGCCACACTTCGAGCTATATTTTTACCACCCCGAATTGTGCGACACGCGCAAAGCTGCTAAATTTAGCCCGAGACCCGAGGTGGATGCTAATTGGCTGTGGCGTGCCGTGTCAACAGCATCACTTAACCAACTCTTCAAAATATTCGCTGGGCGAGCTTCGGGGAACGCCGTCGTACAGCACCCCCATCATCGCACATTACCAGGAATTGCCAGCTCCAGTATTATTTTACTAGACGTGTATGCTTGAACTTTTGGGAAGTCTTCAATATTTCGTTTACCTCCCCGCCCGCGAGGAAAATTCTTCAGACTCTCCGAGGAGCCTCAGATTGTCTTTGGTGAATATGTCGAAATATTTTGGCAGGTGGACATGCAATTATCCAACACAAATTAATACTTCCTGCAATCTAAAAGAATTTTTATTTTTCGACAATAATCTGATATCATTTACGATATTTATAGACTGATTTCAAAGAAAAATTTTAATCCCATATTTCATCTGAAACACGATATTGAAAATTGAAGGTCATTGTATAGGAACAGGCAGATGTATTATGATTTGATATGACTAACAAAGAGATGATTCGACGATTCCGCATGTTATATTTTGGTCAGATGTTGTAAAGTATAGGGCCTAAACTTATTTCATTTTCGGATTATCGAACATCACCCATCTGACCATCACGGAACCAGCTTGAATCATGCTCTTTCGTTATAATTCTTCTCGTTTTGAATTAGGTTTGACCCCAAGCTGTGTTCACAAAATACGTACAAAAAAGCACAGTGTGATATTATTTCGATGATAATGATAGTGATAACAATAACAATAGTGACTACTAATTCTAGAGGCATATTCATAACAGCGAAATATATGAAGCGCATATCCCGCTATTATAAAATGTGCCGTAAGTCATTTTCACTGCTTTCACCACCATTAAGAGGTCTGGTACCCCATTGGTCTGTGTTTGTGTATGTTTGTTGTGTATTTGTGTGTGTGTGTGTGTGTGTGTGTGTGTGTGTGTCCGCGTCCTTTACTTCACAGAGTTACTTTGTGTGACGAATAGTGGGTTTCTAGTCAACGCTACCATGGCGACGCAACGGTATGATACTATAAGCATCATCTAAAAAGTATGTGAATTAGATCAGTTTGCCAACTGAAACAAATGTGAACAGATGAAAAAAATTGATTTGCTAAGGATCATCAGTAGTTGTTGCCGGTGAAAACGTGAGAATGAAATATTCCAGCAGAGTGGGACAGAGTGGGACAAAAAAAAGGCTTTTGCTCACATACCTCGAGAGTATTCTCATACCTATCTACAAACTTTCCAATTGGGAACTGATAAGGTGACGATGCCCATAGCATCGTATAAGATGCGTAATTATGTTGTAGAAATGTCAGTATAACAACTAAGGAGCAGCGTTATATTCAGCGGTTCCCCATATCTGCACGACAATCTTGCCCTTTTCTTAAAAGAACGTTTCCATTGGGAAGTAATTAACGGAATCACCTCAAGGGATGCCTGCAGATATGCAGGCAGATCTGCAAGTGCTCGCAGAAAGTAAAGTCAAAGTTAAAGTTAGTTGATGGGCAGCTGATTAAAGAGGATGCCCGTTAAAAACGTAGCCACGAGCTAGAAAAGCCTACACGTTAGAAAAACAAAATAGAAATTAGAAGATGATTTTTTTTTTTTATCCCAGACATGCAGACTGGAAAATGTGATTCAACCATTGAACAAATACGTACACATACACCCACCCACACACACACACACACAGACATAGAGGCAATAATGATATATATATATATATATATATATATATATATATATATATATATATATATATATATATATATATATATATATATCACTATTGAAGGGGATTCCAGGCCTGTTATAAGTTTATAGTCTGATCAAAATCGAATAAACATTTTATAGGGAAGTTAGGAAATTGTGAAGTTGCCCTAATTTCTGCAGAACAGTTCTCTTACAGTAGATATGAACATATGCGATGAGTGAGCTGGTGATGATGACATCACCTCACAATTTTCCATTGACAGTGTACAAAAAATGACGAAAATTCAACTTTTCTGCTATCAAAGTGTAGAATACAATGTTATTCCTGGTTGAATAACTTTAAAATAATGATCAATCAGATATTTAAGATTTAACACTGCGGCATGATTGATCTTGTTGAATAAACACCGGAAAATGTCAAAATTTTATGTACAAACTATATTGCACGTTGAAGGAATGATATCATCTCTTCATTATTTGCATAGTCATATAGACTGTTGAAGAACTGTTTTGGGAAAGAATAATCGAAACTTCAAAACTTCATTATCTTCCGTTGATTTCAATGAAAGTCTCATTGTTGTGCCAACAAAAAGTTTTACTCACTCTTTTCAGACTAACTGTCAACTGCACTGGAATTCCCCTTTAAAGCAGAGAAAAGGATGTGCTATGATAGATATTTAAATCAGTTTGTTCAAAATATAGATTAGCAGTTGCGATCGTACAACTGCATTTGTACAGAGGGAGACAACTGATCAAAATATTTCATAGCATACGATGCTTACACATAGATAAAAACATCAATTATATCATGATCGATATTGATCGAACGATAGATAACTCACCGAAGCTCTTGTATGGCCAGAAATCGATACGTCTTGAAAAGAAAGAAATAAACGTGAACATGGACAATCAAAAATCGCTGCAGAGAGTGAATGACAAAACGAATGATCGGTTCTCTGACTCGCTCCAGTATCGCGGTGGTATCTTCTCTTCATCCGATCAGTTCTCTCATCCTCAACATTTCATCTGAGATGGGATGAGGTCAGCTTCTTATAAGTGTCTGCTTTTTTTTTTCTAAATGTAAAATTGGACGGAAATTCGGCTGGAATCAGGCACATGGGAACCCCTATAACACCGATCCTCTGCTAAGTGCGAATATTTTAGGAATCGCGACCATTTTCCCCCTTCGTTTTCCCTACTCATGCTTGCTCTCGTATCCGTTTTCCTGCGTATCGCAATACAGGAAAACAAAACCCAACACACAAGAGGAGGACAATGAGCATATAACTTTTTCCCTCTCTTCTTCTTTTTTCCTTCAAATTGATGACGAAATACTCAGAATCAATCAATGGCCAATAGTTAATTATGAGAGAAGTTTCCAGGAAAAATGCGCCATTATGTATTAAAAAAAAAAAGAGACTCCATTCTAGATTGATTCTAGATTAAACGTCTTCTCATTCACAAAGTGGAAAGACGAAGGGGTAATAACAGAAGTTATGTTCAGTTTAGCTTAGTTTGTTATTGTTGTTTTTTAATCGAGGGGGGGGGGGAGATGCAAAACACAACATTACTCAGCCGCCGTGGGCGATTGGATTACTTAAAATGTGAAAATTATTCACAAATTTTAGACATGTGTGTTAGACTTAAAAACGAAAATATATGCACAGAGAGTGTATTATTGGATAGAGCTTGAGGAATCTGCTACTGAAGAGCAGCAGTTAATTTTGTAGAGAGACCATGACGAATATAGATTAGTTTTTAAATACAAAATTTGAACATGGAAATTAATGTGGTTCAAATAGGTTCAAATTCATTGGTGTATTTTTTAAAATACGTACGGAATAGTCCAAAACCTTGCCAATAATAATGATATATATCAATATACATGAAATTATGACCTCGATATAATTACATCCAAGCACGTTCAGGAAAAGGGCAGACCAGTGCTTTTTAGACCAGAATAATCGTTTTTAGACCAGAATAATTTTGAATTTGAATTTGAATTTGAATCGTCAATTATGGATCACAAATACTTTCACCCTGTATTTTTGCCGATTGCTGTATTTGTATGAATTAGGGAATTATATTTTCGGATGTCCGTTTGCTTATTAATGTAATTACATATAATTCTTTGTGTGTGTGTATGTGTGTGTGTGTGTGTGTGTGTGTGTGTGTGTGTGTGTGTGTGTGTGTGTGTGTGTGTGTGTGTGCAATTAAGGCCCATGTGTTCGGCACTATAGAGGTAAACAAGGCCCACGAGTTTGACGCTATAAAGCAAACAAGCCCACGAAACCAACGCATTAAGCCCCGTGATGTAATGTCGCGCTCGTGGGTTGTTTTACCTATATAGTTTCGACCTCGAAAGCCTTTTTTTTTTTTTTTTTTTTTTTTGCTTGGTGTTGAACTCGTGGGTCTTGCATGCCTGGTGTCTAACTCGTGGGCCTTGTTTGCCTATAGAGTTGCACTCACGGGCCTTATTGGCCTTGTGTCGAACTCATGGGCTGTATGACTCGTGGGTTGTATGACTATTGACTAATGGATTTTTAATCAATGTCGAACCCGTGGGCCGCATGACTCGTAGGTATCAGTCTCGTGGGATGACCCTGAAGATTTACAATAATGGTACTTGTTTTCTTTCTCTGTTTCTGTTTGTATGTGTGCGTTCGTAAGCGATTAATTACGTATAGTAATTCTGCGCCTCAGAATAGACCACTAGATGGATGGCGCATTATGAATGCTGTACTTATTAACACTCCCGCCATTTTCTATACTTTTTATTTGGGGGGGGGGGGGTTGTATAGGGGGATCTAGTGTTTTTTGGCTCTAGGAATCCACACTTCACGCCAGGCCAGACATTGGCTTGATTGACAGTTTTGAATCAGCTTTATCTACAGAGTGATAGGCTGTATCATGTCCCCTTGACCTCGACTGACTTTCATTACTTGGAAGACGTAGGAGCTGGGAGGTCAAAGAAAGACACTGATTTGTAGACATTTCGGGTATTCCTCTGGCTCTTGGTATAGTCAGGGAGATCCTATCACAACGGCGTAGCCACGATTTCATCTTGGGGGGGGGGCGGTTAGTCTGCGAGGGAGCGAAGCGACCGAGCCCGAGCGAGCGGAGCGAGCGAGGGGGTGTCCCCCCTCCCACGGTAAGAACTTTTTGCATTTGGATGTTGTAAATGGTGCAATTTGATGCATGTTTTTGCGCGTTTTATCGACGTGAAACAGTCCCACTTGTTTATGGTAGCAGTTTATTTTGATGTAGGTTATCATTGAACAATTTGCCTATAAAATGGTATAATTCAAATACACTTCTTGTATTAATTCTTTTCTCTGAATATTATGAACGCGACTGAACCCGAGCGAGCGGAGCGAGCGAGGGGGTAGGGGAGGGTGTGGGAGGGGGTGTCCCCCTCCCACAGTAAGAACTTTTTGCATTTTGATGTTGCAAATAGTGCACTTTGATGCATGTTTTTGTGCGTTTTATCGACGTGAAACAGTCCCACTTGTTGAAGGTAGCAGTATATTTTAGTATAGATTATTATTGAACAATTTGCCTATAAAATGGTATAATTTAGATACACTTCTTGTATTAATTCTTTTCACTGACTATCATGAACGCGACTGAACCCGAGCGAGCGGTGCGAGCGAGGGGGGAGGGGAGGGGAGGGTGTGGGAGGGGGTGTCCCCCTCCCACGGTAAGAACTTTTTGCATTTTGATGTTGCAAATGGTGCAATTTGATGCATGTTTTTGCGCGTTTTATCGACGTGAAACAGTCCCACTTGTTTATGGTAGCAGTTTATTTTGATGTAGGTTATTATTGAACAATTTGCCTATAAAATGGTATAATTTAGATACACTTCTTGTATTAATTTTTTTCACTGAATATCATGTACGCGACTGAACCCGAGCGAGCTGAGCGAGCGAGGGGGTAGGGGAGGGTGTGGGAGGGGGGTGTCCCCCCTCCCACGTGAGAACTTTTTGCATTTTGAAGTTGCAAATGGTGCAATTTGATGCATGTTTTTGCGTGTTTTAACGAGTTGAAACAGTCCCACTTGTTTAAGGTTGCAGTATATTTTAATGTAGATTATTATTGAACAATTGCCTATAAAAATGGTATGATTTAAATACACTAGTCTTCTTGTATTAATTCTTACACTGAATATCATGAACGCTGTCTGTTCAGCAATCAAACAGAAAAAGCATGCACACGAGGGTGTAGATAGGGGCATATCCCCTCCCACACGAAGGTGATTTTGCGTTTTCAGACCTGAAATTCAGCGATCTGGTGCAAATTTCTGGTGCAATACTTTTTCATCGAAGTGTTAAAATCACGGAATTTAGCTCTTATTCCGAATGTGCACCATCTGTGCGTATGTATAAAGTCTAGTGAGGTAGAGCTTAGGGGAAGGGGGATTCCCCCTCCCGCTCGCGGAGCTTTTGCGTTTTTAGAATTGAAATAAAGCGATCTGGGTATAGCCACAGTCTACTTCTTTGCATGGCGGGGTGGGGGGGGGGGGGGGCGAGCAGGGAGAAAGCGTGGGCGAGTGTTATCTCCACCCTTCCCTTCCGATGGAGCCTTTATCTTTTTAGGGTTGAAATTGAGATATCTCGTATACGCATATTTGATGGAATCAACATTTGCGAAATCACCAAAGAAAAAAAAATGATGGGGGGGGGGGGGGCTGAGGGAGGAAAGGGTCAATTAAAAGGGGAAATTCCCCTTATACATGAGGGAACCTTCAGTTTTCGGAATATAAGTGATAAGTCTTGTGCACTCAGAATTATTCAGAATTTTTTGTAAATCTAAAAAGTGTACTTAGCTAGGGAAAGAAGCACAGAGGGGGAGGGTTTGGGATGGGGATACCCCCTCCCAAGCACGAGAGATTTTGCATATTTTGAATTGAAATTCAACGATCTGGTGCACACTTTGAGTGAAATATTCAAAAAAAAATCTTATTTGATGAAAGGTTGCAAAGGAGACCCGCTTCATGTGCATGCATACAGTATGCACGCATTTTTTTTCCGCCTCCCAAATCCCCGGTCCAAATCTTAGGGGGGGGGGGGGCGACCGCCCCCATCGCCCCCCCCCCCCCCCTGGCTACGCCACCTGCTATAGTCAGGGGTATATACTCATAATACACAGCCCTACCTCCTCAATGAGTTACGCCGAAACGGACAAAGTATCGTGAATCAATGAATGATATTCATTTATGGTAGTAAATCATTGATTTTTATCATTCATTATAAGGTCATGGAGGAATGCAACATGGGCTCTTTGATGCCTTCTCAATAACTCAATGTATCCTCAAGTCGAGTTAACGACCTTCTGGCTTTCAACTGACTATACTCATCATTATGTAAAACCAGAAGTCTACTGAATAATATTATGCTATTACCTTAATGTGACATACAGGCTTTTACGTCGATTCAGAACAATGAATACTATCACATTACTAATACTAACTCATCGCAGGCGAGGCTTTTATAGCCGCCGCCATTATCACGAGTTACTCCAGTCTTGTGTAACCATAAATTTTCATATTCATATACCTTATTATTTTGATGAAACCTCGATTCTCACAATTACTGGATAACAGTCGGGGCAGAATCTAACAATAATTGCCCTGATTGCGATATGACACTCGGACTAGTTCCCCTGATCATAGCATGGAGTCGAGATCTCCCCGGACGGGGTAATGGTATCCTACCCCCAAAAGCAGTCCGTATCATTCTGTGTATTTACGCCTACACCCATGGGCGACATGCAAGTGTGTGAAACAGCATTAAACTGCCCATACGCGTCGGACAGGGAGTTCAACCCGTGGATCATGGTCGGACAGACACCCCGAGAGCGTTTTACACATCGTCCAAAGTCCCTGGTACAGAACGACTTATAATCGTCAAGTTGAATCAGAGTTTCAATAATTAGTCTATCGCCTGATCACATCCACCCCCCTCTTTTTCTGCTTACAAAAGTGCTGCAGACGAGAGTGTCTTGTCTGCGGGTTTTTGAAAAAGGAATTAAAGAAAAGAAAGAAACGCAAGGCAAGTTGTCCGGTGATATACAGACACGTGGGGGGGGGGGGGAGGTGAAGGAAGAACGTGAGGCTTCCCCCTTGTTGTGATTGTTGTTGGTATTATCATTATTATTATGTTTATTTTCGTTCTCATTATTGCTATTATCGAGTTTGACTGAGTGTGGGCATGCTTATTTGTTTACAGGTGCTCTGGTACATTCGTTATGGTTAGACAGAGATAACATCCGCTACTGCTTCCACTCATCGTCTCTGAGGACTGTCGCGTCACAGCACTGCAAGTGACCTGATGAGGTCGCCCTTATGCTTGATTAGGCTCTAATAACAACAGGATAAGATGTAATGATGGTAACCAGGGATGTTCAAGAGATGAACTCTCTTAAATACTTCATTTTCAGACAATCACGTTGTGCTTATGATTGTGCATAATTTGGGATTGGAAATGGAAAATAAATGAAATGAAATGAAAAAGAGTTCAGCATAATGAATCTTCAGCTTGCTCAGAAGGATAGCGGCATTAAACCCCGTTCATCACAGGCACAGATGAACCTGTGGAATTCTTTTGTGCATCCCCAGAAAATTGACAGCTGTTCGAAAAATTATAGCCAGTTGGAACTCCTGCTCTTGAACCTCCTTAATGTAACCAGGATAATCTGTGACGTTCTGCGCTGACGGTTTAGTTTGATGTGTTCCAGAGGCGCCAGCAAAATGAAATAAGTGCAGAGCCTTGGTGTCCTCAAAAAATCAATCATAAACCAAAACCGACGGCAAATGAACTTAAAACGTATCTCTCTCTATAGCTATCAATATCTTTTAAGGCCTACCTGTAAGCGTAAATTATAACATCCTTATACATTTCCTCTTTCTGTTATAATGATTCTCATATCTTTGGCCACTTATCCTAATTATCTGGTTTGCAGTATCCATGTGTGTATTTGTATACCGGTAACCAAGTTTTGTTGTTATTGTGATAAGCTTAGTTATTCCCCAAAATGGCTCTCTGTGTCCTACCACGATCTAAACCCTATACCAACTCCATACATCGGATATAGGACATGAAACGGAGGTCCCGTGTGTGAGAGAATCACAACTCATGCATGTAAAGATCTCGCTTCATTCATTCATCACAAAGAGCTACAGGGTGGTGCATAACCCGGTGAAATGGTCCTGCCTCACATCCACTTGGACCCCATGGAAGACCAGGCAGTGCAGCTGATTGTGGGCTATCCAGCCATCTTTTCAGATGGAAAAGTGGAACAAGCAAACAAATAAATAAATAAATAAACAAACAAACAAACAAACAAACAAACAACTCATTTACGTGTGTGTTTGTTTGGTTTGAAAGGGCTTTACTGTTTGAATTTTAAATTCAAACAAATAGAATTTGGCCAGAACTACATGAATGAATATGAGCACAGAAAATGGGACGCCATCCAGACGGAATCCCATATTCTTTACTCAGCTTCTTTCTGTTTGAAATTTCTGTGTTTATTGATAGTGTATTTGAGGTATGTATATAAATGTGTGTATATGGATACAAAAACCTACTTATAGGAGTACATTTATTTAGCAATATTTACTATTATCAAAATACTAAAATAGTCCCTTATGGAGACTTGATGTTTGCTGTGCAACCGTCAGGTTATCTTGTTTTCAATTGAATTAAATTAGATTCAGTTTCTTCATTTCTATTGAACAAAAGGCGATACTTCGTTAAAATGAATTGAATTAGATCATGGGGAGGAATGCCCTGTTCAGCAGACCTATTTTCCATAGAGGTGTACAAAATATTTACAAGTAAGCAAGAGAGTACATTAGGATCTGAGACTGGGGGATAATTGCGTTTTAACCAACACAAACAAACGAACCATAAATTTCAATATTTTATGAACAAACTATATGGCAAGTTATATGGCAATGACGTCATCTACACATTGACAGACATGCAAAAGCTGAATAACGTTTTAAAGCTACTTAAGTTACACTATGTCTAACTCTAAAAGTTGTAGGTAATAAGTCTGCTGAGTAGACCTATTACTTTTGGCTGATGTACCGTCGATTCCAGGAACTCATTAAGCAAATTGACAGTTTCTTGTTCGTTTGTTTGTTTGTTTTTTTCTTAAAGGCATTATCTATCATTTGCAGATGAAACAAAAACCCAGCTTTGGTGCTTCAAAATAGTTCTAAAATGTGACTTAGGGATAGAAACAACAAATGTAAGAACGTTAATCAGTATAGTCAATGTTAGGTATTGTTAAATACACAATGTGGACAATAGTTATGATAAAACTGTTTCTTGACTAAACCGTCTACAGTTATGATTTAATGAGAAAAATAGTGATATCTTCTTATATTTTAGGATTTATTGCAAAATTTGTATATGGTAGGGTGTTTTATGATCTACACCTGACCCAAGCATATGCATCAAATGTGATAACTCGAACATTTTTTAAATCACTGCTCCCAATGGTAAACAATCCCTTTAACAGCAGTCGATTTATGAAGTGTCGTACAATATTGTAGCACGTATACTTCTTCATGATCTTAACAAATCTGTGTTTTCCTGGTAAGGATGTTCGTTATTTTCTTCTTCATTTCTTTTTATTATTATGTTATATGAGCAGTACCCGGATTACGTCATAGCAATAAGATTACGTCATAGCAATAGTCTACGTCATAGCAATAAGATTACGTCATAGCAACGGATTACGTCATACTTCTCTTTGATCAACCCCATTTCGATTTCGATTTTGACCAGTTATCATTACATGTATATAATTACTATGTTATCACCATGTATATTGTTTGTTTTCTGCACATTGTTCACAAGGTAAAAGAACTTGTCTGGTTTCTGTTGTAATGTTCATAAATGAGAAGTATGAAAATAAAATGAATTGAATTGAATTGAACTGAATTTGAATTGGAAGCATGCAGCATTTGCTATAAGTTCTTTTTATATAAAAATTTACACCTACTTTCAGAACAACACAACAATGAATCATTAATGACCATCTGGTATACCAGTGCTTTAACAGGCCTTTGAGACACATTTAATTGACTCACGTCACATCACTTCCTGCATGCAGACTAAATATAGTTTGGTCTTCGACCAGACTCCTTGGATAGCTCATGCCAGTTTAATAATTGTCGGCAAATCGGGGAAGTGCCAAGAACGCTAGGAAATTAGGCACCAGTCATTTTACGAGGGGCGAGGCGATGGCAAAAAACAGAGACAGCTTTACCGTAATTATGAAGCAATAAGTTTGAACTTTATCACACCCTGCTTGTTGGTCCACAGCAAGAATAAAGACAAAATGGATGCTTTCGTGGCAGTATTTGAGTTTCATTTTTCAATCTTTTCAGTGAGTATAACAGATTATTTTGTAACACTATCCTGAGTAGCTCCCAATCGACGTGTTCTCTCTGTCTTCAATTTGTTAACAGCCCATTGTACGCGTAAATTTCAACTATGTTCAGATGTACGCACTGTATGCCTTATTGTGTCGAAAAAAAGAAGAAGAAATAACTGTATATCATTTGTAATATAATATTCAAAGCAGAAAATTCCTTATAAATTCAATTTATATATATATATATAATATAACATTTTTGAATAGCGAAAACTTTGAGCAAAGAAAATGGGTTTTCATCGGGATTCGAACTCGAGACCTCCGGATTACTAGACCGGTGCTCTACCGACTGAGCTATTGATAGCCCTAGATCGGTGTTCGTCACAAACCCAAACCCAAACAATTGTTTCTGGTCAGTTTTTCATTCCTTGTTTCAAAATATATTACAAAAAGCTGCATCGCTTCGGCGATCCCTCACATTTATTCCAAAGTTGATTTACATCATTTGGGTTTATGTCAGGTTTGAATGTGTGTGTGTGTGTGGCACACATGCACACACTATAGCTTCTGACCACACGAGCAAAGAGAGTTAAGGGTTTGGGACAAACACCGATCTAGGGCTTTCAATAGCTCAGTCGGTAGAGCACCGGTCTAGTAATCCGGAGGTCTCGAGTTCGAATCCCGATGAAAACCCATTTTCTTTGCTCAAAGTTTTCGCTATTTATATATAATATAATATATATAATATATATAATATATATAATATATATAATACATATATATACATATATAGATACATTTATATATATATATATATATATATATATATATATATATATATATATATATATATATATATATATATATATGTATATATATATAATACATATATATATATATTATATATATATATATATATATATATATATATATATACATATATACATATATAATCATGATGATTATAGACATCTAGTCAAATGTGATTCACACGATCAATGCAAGTCGTCTTTAGAGTCATCCTGAAGCTGACAAAACTCTCTCACAGCCCAGCCATAATTATTACGAATTATTTTTGTGAGGTTCTATACGTGACTTTCTGCCGATGATCTGTAGTGAATGGTAGTCATAATATACTCGAAAGAAAGAAATTGATAACGCATATTTATCTGATTTTATCACACTGAATACATGGATACAATTAAAAAAAAAAACAACTTAATAATAGTTCCTGCGAACAATAATGCTAATGTTGGTTATTTTGATACAATGGGATCATTATACGTATAATCAATGCGCTCCATTCTCAATTTCAATTCAATTTCAATTTCAATTTTTATTCCATTCCGAGGGGATCAGTATGTGGTTCTCCAGGATTGGACAACCACTTACTTGAAGGAAAGGCTTTTTTTTTTATCCGATAGGTCACACAAATATTGATTCGAAATACCGATGTGTAAACATAGAAGAGGAAGTGCCTAGGACATTTCTCAACTTATCATTCCACCTCTTGATTTCATCATCATTATGATTTTTATAATTCCGCTCCAACAGTAACCAAAGAAGAGTGTGACTGTGAGATTTCAACAGCAACAAAATCTAAAACGAACAATGAAACATAGAGAACGAGCGATGCCCGCTGCGAGTTTTTTAGAGCCCTTCATTCCGAACACTACATCTGTTTCTTTATACTCATCTGTTCCGTTATCTAAATCCCTGCCTGTTTCATCTTTTGTCAACGCGTTTTGACCGGTCTGGGCATGCTGACAAAAAGTCCTTTTCTTATTATGTGGAACCACAAATGAAAGGGGTGCTTGTTCATCTCGCTGCGCTACGATCATTACTTCAAAAGAAAACAGTTTCAGTTGCTGTCAATGCGATGAATCCGGAGCCGAAAGAAAGGCGCCCTGTGCAGCTCGAGTGGCGTACAACAAGCAAGCTTTATTCGACGTAGACACAATCCTCCTAAAAGCCATTTGCCCAACACCTTTGCGCTTCTAAAGCATCTGATACCTTCCCCCCTTGTTCCTTCACTTATCCCCCCCCCCCCCCTTTCTCTCTTTCTCAATCCCCTGTTCTTAATTGACACTCTTAAAAGGATGAGCGCCTGTTCATCGTCGACGAAAAGAAACGTACTGTAATCTGGTAATGGAATAGTTATAATGAACACAGGCAGTCAATAGCAAACAATATATATAAATACAATGTACCGGAAAGCGGAGAATGCGCATACTGATTATGCGTTATTGAAATGTTACACATTGTCGAGTTGACTGTGTTGGTTACGGTACTTATCTTTTTTAAATCCAAAATCAGAGAGTAAAACAACCAAAATCTCAAACGGGGTAGGAAGTTGATGTTTTAGACAAAGCGCTGTTCATGTTTTTATGTGAAGTAGCCATGAATAGAAGAGCCCCCTATTGGATACAACGTTACAATTGAATACTTCCTTACCTTTTTTTTTCGCCAGTTGACAATGCTTGAATAGTCTAAAAGCTTATTGATGTCGATATGGCCTCGCTATATGTCGACATCAACTTGACTATAAAACATCTTGGTCACTTTGAAATGTTTGGTGGTCAATCCTAAGAATTGATGAAATCAATGAAGAGGATAAGTACAAGCTGTCCAATCAAATCGTCTTTAATCATCTTTATCAAATTAGCATCAGCTCTCAAGGTTTGCTCCATTGTAGACCGAAATGAAATAAGGAGTACTCAGTGCATGTCATTCGCGGGAAGATCTTCAGGTTTCTAACATTTTTGGTGAGATAATGAGAAACCTTTCATGAAATATGAAAGAGCATGTAATTCTATGAGGAATTCAACATTTTATTTGATGAAAATTGTTCTGAAATGGCTGAGACATATATATATGTATATAAAAAAGAGCGATTCTGATAAAGTGTGGGACCCACACTTTATTACAATCGCTTTGTTTTACTTTGTTTTTGGAGGTTTCAGTCATTCCAAACCCGATTTTCATCAAATAAACTTTGAATTCCTCGTAAAATGGTATGCTCTGTACTATATCATAAGTGATTTCTTGGTATCTCGCAAACAGTTAAAAGCCCAATTCTCATCTCCACCAATACTGTACCATCCCTTTAATATGAGCAACCACATACCATTGAAAACTAATCTTGAGCCTTGAGGTGATGTTTGCTAGGCTACCTTGCCTTTGAAAAGTCTCAGGGCATATCAACTCAATAAAACTTTCGATGCATTATTATGTTTGTAAAATTTTCGACACGACATGATTTTATATTTGTGAAACTTTGAAACTCGGGTACATCGCTCAAAGTGACGTGAGTTTTGGTTGGGGGGGGGGCAGATACTTTGTGCATGCATTACTGCATTTATATGCTTCGCGAACACAAACACACTTTTACATTATCCTGTTTAAACCCTTTCTCCAAAGTAACCCATTCATAGTCAAAGAATCACTCGAAATCTTTGTTCACATTCTCAGGGCTTATGTCTTGCACGTCATGACTACAACATGCATGGATGACCACGTCGTATCTGCTTCGCCTATAAAGAAAAGTAATCCTCTGCAATACTAAACATTCTTGACATTATTCTAATCAATTCTAGTTTCAGTATAAAAATCATTCAATTCACATCATTTTTTTTTTTGGCTTATGACAGTTGAGTCGTAAAACAGCTGAATTAAGTATAAAAAATTTAGTGGCTTTCTTATTTCAATTTTTGTTTTTAATCATTTTCGGCATTGGATTTTTGTATGTAGGCATATATGTATGATTGTATGTATACATATATATATATATATATCCATAAGGTAAATAATTACCACCGTGAAAAACAATGGGATACGCAATTACAGAACACAGAATGCAGCAGCTTCCTGTGATTATAAATGGGCAAAGCAAAGCGCTCGATTTTTTTTTTTTTTTGGTCATGATGGGAGATACGAAAGTTTAATTTCTGACAGTAGTCTCGATATAACAGGCATGTCCTAGAAATTAACATTCTTTCATGCCGTAATCGCTGAGATAAAACAATTCTTCCAGATATTATCATGATACATAATTTGCGTTGTAGCTTATCAGCATATTGGCCGACATATAAATGAGGAATTTGAATATGTCGTTATTTGTATTACATACTCTAAACCAGCTCAAACCAGGGGGGGGGGGGTGGTACATGTCACAGTAAATCTTATTCTGCCTCTGATATTGAAGCTGACTCCGTTTTCTTTCACGACAACGGCGATTCCGTCTATCATTATGTGCGGGTTCGTATACATTCGAGACATGTCAAACGTTGCGTAATCGAGGCGGGCGGCTTCCATTCCGCACACGCAAGGTATGACAAGCTTGCTTTGAAGTGGTTCTAATCCACGGATTCACCGGACTCGGTTTTTGTGGCGATAGCCCTGCCCGGTTCAAAGTTACCACGAATAGGAGGTGTCTACGGTCAAAGCATCCTATTAGTGCATTCCATTTCTATTATGTGTTGTCAAAATATTTGCTCTCGGCTAAGCATGCATATTTAACAGTTTCTTCAGTGTAAACAGAATAATTCGCGCGAGGCATGAGCGTTCATATCGCTTCTCGTATTTTCCGTTTGGCTCTTTCTCTCCGCCTGTGTTTTGTTTCTTTCCCTAGAAATTGCACGGATGGAACTGTTTACTTTTACCCGTTACTCAAACAGGTCTCCACAGGTAATTGGACCAAGGAAACCCCGACAGGCTATTTTACAGGCATGGAAGAATTATTTCGAAAGTCTGATGACAACGCAACTCAGTCCAGAATTGGAAAATGTATAGTGCAGCTCCAAAACTATGAAATAACTTATCATTATAGAAATCAGGAAATTCCCAACTGTAGCAGTCTAAAAATTAGGATTCAAAATATCTTTCCTTTTTATTCAATTGTGCATTAAGATATTGTTAAGCGCATCAGGAGCTCTTGCAGTACAGAATATGATTACATGTATAGTTAATGCGCTTTATAGATTGATATTATCATTTATCAATAATGTAGTTCATGGCGTACTTTCTTACCTTTCACAAAGATGGATATCTTTTGTGTTGTATATATATATATATATATACATATATATATATATATATACATATATATATTCAATGACAGCTTAAATACGTAGATGCTCTTGCACTTCGCATACTTTAGAATCAAGCATCTTATTCATTCCCTCCCAAACGTTATGAAAAATACGATGCATCTAAAATCTAAATAGAAAGATGTATATACAAATTTCAATTCTGAGGATTACGACATGACATTATTGCACTTTACCATGTAAAACTAATGACATATACCTTCTCATTAAACAAGTAAATCAGTGATGGCTCATTTTTCATGTCAGATTTGTTTTATCAGGTGATATCATCAATCTTAACCCTTCTTTAACCCTTCTGTGTTTGAGAAACTGTGTAGTATTGCAAATGATAGATTAATAGCATACGTATGCAGTGTCTTAAAAGCACTATTTACCATTTGCAGATGAAATGATAAACCCAGCTTTAGTGCTTTAAAATAGTTCCAATGTGAGTTACGAATAGAAGCAACCAATATAAAAATGCTATTCAGTATAATCAATGTTAAGTATTGGTAACATACAAAATGTGAACAATAGTTTTATCAAAATTCTTTCTAGAATAAACCGTCTGATACGGTTATGGTTTAGTGAGAAAACTAGTGATATCTCCTTATATTTGAGGCTTAATTGCGAAATATTTATATGGTAGGATGTCTTGCAAACGCCATAGCAATATCATTTCCTTTACTGGGCTTAAGCCTTAAAAAGTGCGAAAGAAATGTACTAATAATATAATCAATACTAATATTCTATCGTTTAAAAGGTAATTATATAAAAACACAAACTACCCGTCCATTTTAAGCAATGGCGATTAGATATCTAATTATTATGTCAAGAAGAAGTACATGTAAGAATAGATTCTAAGCAGTGTTACCACTTAATTGCCGGGGAGGGTGAGTATGATATCAGTATGTATGCCCATATGGTGTTCTTTTTAAATCATGGCTTCTACTAAATACTGATCAATTCTGTGCTTATCTACGTCGATTAGGGCAATTTGTCCATCAGTTGCAATGTATGTGCACACAAGATACAAATTGTCGTAAAGATTAATTCTTAGAGAATATTTCTATAAACCTCAATAGTTTTTGGAGGAGCAAGCTCACATAACACATTGTATATGGGTCTACGTGTGTGTGTTTCTGTGTATGCGTGTGCTGAGATAGATCGTAATGACGCATGTACATTCCTAACAGATTTGTTTCTCGGGATCAACAAGATGTGAAGGTGGTATTTCTTCTTTTTTTTTTCTCGATTTCACTTTTTTTTTCTCCTCCGTGAAACCAATAGTGGAATTAGGAACATCAATTTATCACTTTATCATTTTGTCCTTCTCATTTTTCTCATATACATGTATAATTATATGTTATGTGCTTTAGGTATCATTCAGGAATCGTGACGCTTTTCACACTTGCTGTATACCATGTATATCTTAACAGAACGCGGCGTCGGCGAGTAGGTTTTGATTGATGGAAAAAATGGGCCAAAATATGTTCCCGTTAATATGTATTTTCCAATTGTATCCTGATTCCATATCTGACAGATACAGACGGATATTCGGCTTGCTCAGCATGGTTACCATGGCTACCGCCACAAAACTCTACAATGTGAAACACTTCGGAAAAAAAGAAAACAGTAAGAGATTTCGTTATCCGTATACCAGGGTTGGTTCGACGCTCACTTTTTTTCGAGCTATGCAGATATCTTAAAATTTCAGATTCTGGTGGCCCGAATTCAACGGAATCACGTGAATCCATTTCGAATTCTAGTTGCCCGATTGGACCACTGGCCATGAATGGGCCACCGCTTATGTCGATCCCTGGGTATATACGTTGTATTGGTTCAGTTTTGGGTTCTCAATTAGTTTTGCTTTCTTCTGGTTACTTGGGACATTCACAAAATATGTCACGTATGGATATAAACGGTAAACGTTAAAACATTTCTTTTTCTTTCTTTACCTGTCAGCCTGGGAACGGTGAAGTCCGCGATCCTGATGAATATTCATATCTTGTTCTGATTCACACTAAACATACGTTCCTGTTTATCATTTATAGATATCATCAGTATCAATCCTGCAGTCAGTTGTGCTGGATCCTCGCAACTATCGTCGACAGACATAATGTATGGAAAGATCAGCAAGTGACGCCACTTTTCGCCAGAGGAACACAGTCGATTTCACATCGCTGTTTCAAACCATCCAGCTATACAGCCCAAAAGAACACACTCGACGAGATTTAAGCTGTCCAGAAACTTCTGAGTAAATCAGTCCGACAATATTCAAGACACGGATTGCCGAGACTAGGCCTTACTCCAAGTTCCAAGACCCATGTAGGGACAGAATGCGAGAGGACAAAAAAAGGGGGAACTCGTTGGGGTGTAGCGTGCGGGATTCAATACCACAGTAACCGAGTTCATGCCATGGGGCAGCATTGCGTATCGAGAGCAAGGTATATGCGTGTTTGTGAATTAGTATATCTCACGGCCTGAGAGTATAGACAAGACATCTATCATTTCGCCTTTTTCTTCTCCCCCTCCTCCTCTTCTTCATTCTTCCTTTCATTCTTCTCTCTTAGTCGCCAGTCATTCTCAGCCCTACTTCACTCAATCCTTACAGAAGGCCTCCCTTTTCAGATCCTCACGGTCTTGCTTCAAAGCCCAAAGTGGCTCGACCCTGGCGTACCTTGGTTGTATCCACCGTAGTTTTCCTCCATTCTCACTCCACTCCACTCCGCCTTTCTGATGGTGTTTTCAAACAACCAACACAGGTAGGTACTGGAGCAAAGTTCTTTAGTCAAAATCCTTTAAAAAAAAAAAGATCCCTGACGGCGATCGGACAAAAAATGTGTACACACTTTGCAAACACTTGATGTGATTAGGCTCACATGATTTGGGCACCAGCGCTATTTATCTTGACAGGATCTTTTCTTTTTGTCACTTTTTTTCAGTCACAAAGCGAGGCCTGACTTCAAATGAACCCTTCTATTACAAATAAAAAGAACAAAAAATTAAAGCTATTAAAGGTGCTGGGACGTCAATTTCAATGTGATGATCCTAATTCTTGTAATTTGTGAACGTTACGTGGTGAAAGAGGTAGGACGGAATGGTTGCTTTTGTAGTGGAATGCGGTTACTTGGTGTCGTGGAACTTTGGGGACCACCGATGGCTTTCGATTTCTCCTGTATGGTTGCTGAATACCGAGAATTATCAACTCCCAAGACCAAAGAGTAGGATTGCCTTAGCGATCATTTAGAAAAAAAAACCGACTTATTTTTTTTTTCTGAAAAATAACAAACAAAACGAACAATATCGGCGGCCAAGTTCTGGAATGACTGCACCAACAATAACATGGGTCAAATATCAAAATATCACCAAGCATGTATGAGTTTCACACGTAGTTTATGTAATGCTAAATATGAACAAACCAGCAATGATGTTTAGCGCTCGGACGCAGTTACTTCCTACAGAGGTACTGTCAAAGGCAAATGAATAGGTTTGTATACATGTCTGGAATGCATTGCTTTTTTAATACAACTGGTTTTGAAGGAACTAAGGACTTAAAAACAAGATTTCGTGCTGTGCTAGGTTGATAAGTGTCAGGGAATCTTATTTGATCTTGTTGTTGTTTTTTTGTAAGACATATTAAGGTTACATTAACAACTTTTATTTTGTCTGATAAATGATCAATAATTAGACATTTGTCAATTTTAATGCATTTTGGCTCTTCAGTATATATAGTCAGGATTGAGAAGAGATTGTTCCGAAATGTTTTAAGGTTTACTAATCTATTATTGTAGTAGATAGAAAAACAAGAAAACAAACAAACAAACAATCAAACAAACAAACAAACAAACAAACTAAGCAATCAAAATAAATATTGCAGTTGGTGAGTATCCCATGATTGTGTCTGCAAATATTGTTAGTTGTATTAGAGTTGCAAACACTTAGTAGTATACTGAATTTTACAATATGAATATGGCATACTCAAGACTGATTTAAATCCATTCTGTATCATGAAATATTATCCAGAGTTCAGTCTGTGTACACTGAAATTTCAAATATTTGTTACAATCTATTAATCTGTAGATATATATGCTGCAAATGTAATTTGTATGGAAAACTTAATAAACGGAATGGAATGAAATACCCACGATGTAAGTCAATGTTGTAAAGCGGTGCATGGATAAAACAAAGGATGATGTAATGTGCGTGTACAGATACATGACTATCTTACTGAAGAATTATGTCGAATTGCCAGCATCAGATACAGTTTACAACAAAGTCTATTAAACGTTTTATTCATTTGATGGCAAGAACATCCGCTTCAGGATTTCACGAGAAAATGGCTATTATCAAGGTAATATTCTATTGTCTTTATTATAAACGCTCTCGTAAGCAGATGTTTGAGTGTTTATTCGAGATCCATATGAATAAACTGAGTCTGTACTTTAAACTAATCTTTTATGAGTACTATAAATTAAGAAGTTATTAAGTGGTGCGGTGTTAAAATTGTCTATGGTTCTTTTTTCCCATTCAAATTGACAAGCAAAATTTAGGGTATCTCACTTGACAACACCCAGACATATACTGAAGTAGTAATGACGACTATTTTTTTTTGTTCTGCTAAGTTTTGATTTTCTTGTTTTTCTTTTCTTTTCTTTTTTTTTGGCTTAAGTAGACTGAGCTTATGCGTTCTATACCTCTCTTGATTTGATTAATAATAATTGTTTACTTTTCTTTCCATAAATTAAACACGAAAAACCAGGTGGAATTAAAGAAAGAACGTTGTGTGTGTGTGTGTGTGTGTGTGTGTGTGTATGTGTGTGTGTGTGTGTGTGTGTGTGTGTGTGTTTCACTAAACATGACATATTGTAATAATTGTCCAAACAATTTGTTTTCCTAAATAAATGCCAGCCAGTGCACGGAATGGGCGTGCCCCCTTTGCTCAAATCATAAGTTTCACCTCACACACACATATACACGCACATACACACACACACACACACACACACACACACAAGCGGGAGATGGAAGCGGGGAGAGACAGACAGACAGACAAAAAGCGCAGAAAGGAACTGTCGAACCGAGTGTCCCCTCCTATGTTCATTCCGGTTACTATTGCATAAACTGCTAGATCATGCTCCCTTCTATTTTTTTTTTCATCGAATGCTGAGCGAACACACACACACACACTCCATCCTCGCTGTATTAGAGACACAATGTCCTCCGTCGTGAATAGTGCTGTAGCAATAAAGTCTGCATGGATAATGATGTTTCAAAACAAGCTCAGCAGCCGACAATAGCATCCACACAAATCGGAAATCGTGGTACAAGGCAGACCTATCCCCGAACACCCCCTTTTTTCCCTCAACCGAAAAAAAAAAATGCTACCTCTACTATCTTCATTACTTCACTTCTCTAGCGTTCTATTCTTCACTGAATGTATTCCAAAATCTGTGGAGTAGTTTACTGCCAGCCAAACTTAATCCCCTTTGGAATATTGATAGCGATCCGGGTTTTTTTTTTTTCTGAAAGGAGGATGCTGAATAGGAGCAAGGTTGCTGCCCTTACATTTTTTTTTCTTTAGCAATCATTGTCAGGAAAGTATCACTTTTTTTTTCTTTCTCTATGAATGTGGGAAAAAGGAGAAATGCTGAAAGGACGCAGGTAACACAAAAGAAGAAAACACGGGAAATAAGAATCCCCTTATAATGGACCGTTTACACTTTATTGGCTCGGTCGTTAGCTTCGTGTATAATAGCAAATAGAACGTGTGTAGCCATCGACGTTACGGAATAAGTCAGAGAGTATAGTAATAGGTGTGTGCAGTGTTTTCATCTTAGTTATTGTTAGCTCAGATTCAGAAGGGCTGTTTAATCCACTGACTTAACTCAGCTTTAAAGACCCACTTTTACCTTTTCACCAACGAACGTACGCTTAACTTTATTCTTCAATATAGGATATTATTGCAATTTATAAGGCTTATATATTATTCTCTAACAAAATAGTTAAAGATTACCTTTTTGGTCTGTCACGCGTCCTCCTCTCTCTCCCTATGTGCAGTATATCTATATTTCTGTCTATAATATATATATATATATATATATATAGGCCTATATAAGAAGAAGGAATCTCGAATACGCCATATGTAGTTCCAACAAAAAGGTTTTTATTCACAAAAATTTCAACCCGCCTCTGGTCTTCGTCAGTGAAGTGATATAATATAAGTCTTTACATATATATATATATATATATATATATATATATATATATATATGAGAGAGAGAAGGGGGGGGGGGAAGGGAAGCTACATGTAATGAGACATTTTGGATGTTATGATGGTCGTTAGTGTTATGAGCTAGCTGCACTCGGTTCATTTCTGTTTGAAATCTTTTGTATGAGGTTTTGTGTTTTGAGGGTCACTATTACTGTTGCGTTAAAATGAAAGTTATGTCGGCGTTCTTAGCTCGTGCACTCTGTAGTTTTCCGCCCTAACGACCATAATATCGCTCAAGACAAGCAAACAAACAAACAAACTTGATCTGAGTAAACGTTAACGCTTTCTTCCTCTTCATCTCTTACTTTTGCTCTCTTTCTATTCTCTGTCAACGCGGTAGCTTAAAAAGCGGTACTGCATCCTTGTCAGGTGAAAATGAGAGCAAGTGGAAGGATTATCCACGCCAAAGTACAAAGAATGGAAGAGTGGTGGGGGTAACAAAATACTACCAGGCGTTGGCAGGGGCAGGTCTCCAGGTATCGAACCCCTCCCCATGCAACGTCCCCGCCTTCTATCATAGCAGCCTGAAGATCTGTCATTAAATAAATTTCTTGGAGAACTCTTATCGATATTCTATATTATTGTGTGTCGTTACAACTAATGTTGGACTGTTCCTTTTTCTTTCTGCTTATTGCTAACGTTCCTGTTATACTCTCACACGCATAAGGTGTTTACGATTAACGTTTTAACCCGTAGACCTTACGTACGTTTTTTCTCCTCTGTATAATATAGCATTTGCCATTGAAGGTATAGACTTGATTGCTACCTTGCCAGAGCAAATTTTGTTAAGTATAAAGGCACTATCAATTTGCATTGTCAAGCTCCTATGATACATTGGTTTTAAATGCGCGCAAATTCCTGTATTTTATCTGATATAATCACATGTGTGTGAGTGTGTGTTTGTGTGCGTGTGTCTGTGTGCGCGCGCGCGAACGAAAAACAAAGTTCCTTCTGTCCACTTCCCCTCCTCCCCCCCCCCCCTCTCTATTTTGTCCATGTTTGCCTCTCATTCTCTGTCTATTTTTGTCTAAAGTTTGATCTAACAAGAGACTTGTCAAGCTCTCAGCAGCTTACCTTCTACGCACGGATTATCCGGGTTAGCTTATTCCTGAACTATTCTCTTTTGTTGTTGTTATTCTTGCTGTCTTTGATTCCATTGTTTCATCTCACTTGTGATCCCCGAACATGAAGTGTGGGGCTAACTGTGACACTCTTGTGTGAAGTGTTGCTGAATGTATATACAGTATATACCAACATGAATGTTTTCAGCGCAGTCTCATACTTAGGACAGGGGGCGACTTATTTTTAGAAAGTGTGAAGTTTCGGAACAATCCCTTGAGCAGATTCTGTAGAGGAGACTTTTCGTCACTTCACAAGCCAGCGCTCTTGCGGTAAGATCAGAGAAGATTATATCCACCTGGACCTATAAATGAAAGGGGATCGAATCAAAATAGGAACATTGTACACTCGAATGTCATCAGAACTGGAAGGTGAAAACGATTTTAGGGAGGGGCAAAAACCTGAAACCTCGTTCGGATAACTTCAAGGCACTAACGTCTGCGACGACCGACAGAAACCATTTCAATTTATCTTTACAGTCCCGTCCTTCACAGTACCTGAAGAAGTATTTCTCTACCTGTTCGTTGCATATATCTTTGGTTGACTTTTGGAGAGTGGAAGCTGTACAAATTCAATATTGATTTCGCCCAAAAAAGAAGGAGAGATGAGAGAGAGAGAAAAAAAAAAGAGAAAGAGAGGGAGGGGAGGTAGAGAACATTACTCCATGGTTTCTTAAAAATCTCTTCACTTAGATTTTTGTTTTTAATCTCATTTTCCTTAAAACGCTTTGGTGTTTCTTTTTTCCCCTTCTTTTTACAAGCTCTATCCTTCTTTTTGATAGTACACTAACATATTATATACCCACCTGTATAATCGCCGATACTTCTGGTACTCATTATCTCCTGATCATGCCTTCTTTCACCAAAATGATAGCAAAGCAATTGTGTCAACTCTTTTTTTGATTACCATTAAACATGGTGATGATAGTTCCCATACCAATCATCATCTTGATCAACGTTACCATGACAATTATTATTTGACTTTAAATGTGTAAACATTGAACCATATCATGTAAATTTGCATCACATTCTTTGAACGCTGAAAAATTAAACAATACCAACATAACATGACATGGGATTTGAGATCGTTGAATGCGTGGGAGAGAGTTTGGAATCTATTATGATCATAAAAAGCAGGGATTTCTCTGTGTTTTGGATGGGAACATTTTCCTGCCCACTCATGAGCGTTACGATCTACATGAATATGCATCCTCGTTGGTGTTCTAAAGCGATTCCAGTCAACATAGTTCATAGGGATCTCCCCATGTTATAAATCGTGCAAGTTTATCATACTTAGCATTCTCTCTACTAACGTTTTACTTTGCCGATTTATGTGCGCATATATTAAGTGAGTCGTACTAATGTACTATCCTCAAAAATATACCCAATTCTTGTTGCAATAGCATAATGTTCATTGTGATAACGTATATAAAAAAAAATAATAAGACTGATCTTGATCTCATAACTTGGCGGAAGTTCATGTACCTATCTGTGTTTATACAGGTCTATATAAAGAATACCGAGACGAAAGAAGAATCAGCAGCGAAAATCTGGTTGAATAAACACAGATATTCCCCATTTGGCTCATGCGACGAAATCTAATTCAAAATCTAAATCAAAACACACACCACGCAGAATCCCGCATTACAATAAATTGTGCAGTGGGGAAAAAAGATCGCCTTCAAAGATACCAAACGATCGTATAATGGCAGTTTATCTCCTTCCAAATGCAATTTATTTGATGGGCGTATTCAGGTTTGCTGAACTCGAAAGTACACGTTCCCTTTCTCTATACCACGAGTTAAAGTGCAAGCAGATCATATATACTACTCTGTCATATGACTATGTACATACCAGAAATAATTTTGGTTGTATAATTCTGGTTTGTATATGTATATTTTAATTGATTGTCTCTCTGCATGTTTTTCAACTAAATTTGTGGAAATAAACTTGAATTGAATAAGCCAGTTCTGCGTTAGCACATGTGCACAAGCATGACATTGTGTACAAATGACCTTTCTTTTTTTCTCCCATTTGGTTGGGCAATTCACTCGTTTTCAGACCAACATAAGGCATAAACTTGCCCGACGTAACAATTCATGAAATCATCAATCTGTTCAAAATAAAGACAAGTAACACTTGGAAAAGCATCCAATTCATTGTTTTGCATTGAATGTATTACAGGTGGCAACTTTTTTAAAATTGATATCGCCAAATAACGCTTTTGTTGTCAGGTGGATGTACTTGGATTTACTTTTAATCACCATTTATATGGATTACTTGAAAAATTATTACGTCACAGATGCTTGTCTCAGTGAATTATTTTAAAAACCAACATGCCCCGTTGGTACAAATAACCTATTTCCTTTCCTGCGCAAAATGGAACCCCAAACGGGCTTATATTCGCGCTCAAGTTGTCTTTCATTAAAAAGAAAGACAAATCAAACGAATAAAAGAATAAACTGGGAGAAATCATTCATCAAAACAAGACACGATATATGAATATTATGAGATCTCTAATAAAATGACAATTTCGGACCATTTGAAAGTTATTCTGAAAAGAAAGTATAATTTTACAAGCACAATAGTGACAATTTGATCATAATCGATGAAAGATAATATGAAATTTCAAAGTTTCGCTAACTTGAGCAAAACAGTTCCTGAACTGTTAATATGAATATGTTATAATAATTTATGCAAATGAGTGAGTTGATGCCATCGCCTAACAACTTGCCATGTATTTTGTATCGTACATAAAATCTTGAAGTTTCCATTATTTTTTTTTTAACTCAACTATCTCCTAGTCTCAAAACTTAATATAATTTCACCTGACTGATCATTATTTCAATGTAGCTCAGCTAAAGAATAAAATTGTCAAATTATATGTCAGAAATTTACACAAAGTCAATGAGGAGTTGACTAGTCAAAAGGTGTTTGCTATAAATAGTATACTGGTGTTCTGTATTACATTTTTCTACTACTGTATATATCTCCCGCCTCAGTAGCGCATACGTGTAGTTTGTTTCCTGCTCATTTTGTTTTTCCATCGACATAAGCATTTCCACCCAATTTTCTTTTTCGCGCATGCTCAGAAAGCTAGGCTAAATCATCGACGATTGCAATATACATTAATAACGCAGTAAGTGAATCGACTACAACAGACAAGACAAATAAAAACTCGACAACAAGCACCTAATACGCATCCATTTTCAGTATGGGCTGGCATGCTGGAGCTTTCTTTATTTCTTCTTCTTCTCCTCCTTCAGCGTCGCAGCCTTGATTAACTCCAGCAGAGATAGATTTTAATGCGTAAGAAAAAAACAATGAGGAAGAAATAAAGATGCTCTGTTAATTTTCCTTATATAAGAAGCAGTTGTTGAAATCTTTCAAAACTGTAAGTATTAAAACCGCATTGTGTCCCCTACCTATAGATTATAGACTCGTGCGAAACCCTCGTACAAAGTGATAGATTCCCTAGTAAAACGAAAAGATGAAACCTACAGAATTACTGTTCACGAGATGTGGGTTGAGAGTAGTCACATTGAAGCAGCCCGCGTTTTCGCGCTCAAGCACCATTCCAATTCACACACTTGCAACACGATTTTTTTTTTTAATTATTATTATCATTTTATTTTTTTCTTCTTTTCACTTTTTTTGAGCGTCCTGCACGGTCATCCTTTGCTCAATATAATGTGTGAAAAGAAAAAAATACAGTTTCAGTCATGTCTACGGTAACCTAAAATGTCGTGGTGTGCAGAAACTGAGATCAGTGAGGCTGGCGTCAACTTGAAAATGAGTTTCATTCGCAGGCCGTGTTGCAGAACAGTTATCATGCAATGTACATTTGTATCCATAAATTAAGTGAAGACAGCTGTCTCTTTTTAGGGGCCTGTTTTATAGCAGAGATTAGAAATGATATTATTATTATCATTATTATTAATATTAATGTTATTATCATTATTATTATTATTATTATTATTATTATTATTATTGTTATTATTATTATTATTATTATTATTAATATTATTATTATTATTATTATTATTATTATCATTATTATAATTATCATCATTATCATTATTACAGTTCTCATATACACCGCATAATACATGTACCTTTGGCAAGGTCTCTATGCGCTTTAGAGAAAAAAAAAAGATAAACAGGAAAAAATAATTACAGAAACAATAAATGCTGTATAAATCATCATCTAACAACCACTGTTACTTTTTGAAGAGATAAGTTTTTAAAAAACGTTTTGAACTTATCGATGGAACTTGCATATTTATATCATTTGGGATGCTGTTCCAAAGTTATGGGGCGGTATGCCTGAAACTACGTTTACCATAGTAGTTTGTCATATCTATATGAAGCTACAATAATTGCACTTAATATGACAGCAGCTAGGAAAGAACCAATCAAATTAGAGTACTAGTATTTTAAATAGTTGCTGCAGTCCTTCTGTTTTTTAAACAGGACACATGGGCGGGGCCATACACTATAAACCACTGATTTATACATGTTGAAATCTGGAATTCAAAATCATGTTTTTTTTTTTTGTTCTAATATCCTGGAGTATGACGAATTGACTCAGACAAAACAGTATTATTCGAGACCTGTAGATTGAGAATACTGATTTGGAAATGTCTCATTCTCATCCAAGTAAAAATTCTGAAGTTAAAGTCTGTATTCTAATATCAAATTTGTCTGAGATTTTGGCAGGTGCTGGTTAGAAATGCTTATATAATGTATTACAAAGATAACTCCAACATAGGTTTATCGATGTCATTATTAAATCTTGTATTTTGGGAAGTATCATTTTTGTAATCTCAGAGATTAATTTTGATATTTTCTTGCTCCAAAGATGTCATTCTGTCTAACACTCTCTCTTGTTTCTCAAATGCTCATGAACAACATGAACTATGTATCTAGCGTGCAACTGTTATTCTTACTGTGCGTGATTGTCTCTTTAAAATGCAAAATGGCCGTTGGTGAAAAAAAAAAAATCCTCGGGAAGCCACTCTGTGAGACAACTGGTATGTACCTCATGACGTCATGGAAGATACAAATATTTTCTTGATCATTGTGGGACACAGGAAATCCAGCTGACCCCTTTAAAAACCAAAAAACAAACAAACAAACAAACAAACGATAGGCAGCTTTCTTTTGGTACAAAATTGCAATGGATTTACGCTCAGAGTTGGTAAGTACACTGACCTAGGAGTTCACTGAATTCAGCCCCAGAGGGATAATCTCTTATGATTGGACATCAGTTGACCTTAGTATATGAGACCTAATTCAGCTGACCAGAAAGAACACACAAGCAAACAAACAAACAAGTCCACAAGCAATTATGGCAACTCTGGACCATTATAAGAATAATTTCTTCATCAACCTAATCACTCGCTCAGTTCCATATACACTGGATTCTTGCTACAACGAACATGGCTCTAATGAAATTCCGGTTACAACGAAGTAAAAATTAAGGCCGCAACATCATCTTCTCTTTGTTTTTTTTATTGTTTATTTGTTAAGTTATGACAAAATTTCGACATAATGTAAGAAAACTGCCGGTCCTGAGGACTTTGTTGTAACGAGAGTCCACTGTATGAATGTATGTATGATCATACAAACACATACACACATCTACACAGACATCTTAAAATTAATACATATACAGAACTCAAAATGTGAGATTTCATACAAGAACTGAATGTTTACTTCAATGTACTGTATAAATGCAATGTTACAAATGAAAGGCACATGGAGTTTCCAATGCAAATATTAAGACCACGAGGCATACAACATTGCCTGTGTAGTGTTGTGTACATTTACAAATGTTGTATACTTACAAAACTAACAAAAGTGAGAGTAGTTTCAGTCAGCCTTTAGAGTAGAATTTGATTGTAATTACAGTAAACAATCCACATGTTAATCAAAACGTTCATATTTTGATACTACATGTATTTCACCATCTGCACACCTATGCCCTGATCAACAGGGACCTATTACATCCAAAGACAAAAAGGCAGACCTGATAGCAAGTTGGAATATGTTTTTAAAAAATGATAAAATGATGAAATAAATTCAAAAAAAATTCCTGCCTTATCTGCAGACAATGTGTTATAGCAAACTACATGGACACATGGATAATAAATAATCTATAACTCTACTTCATCCACACCTCAGGCTAATGCCCACGAAACTGTCAAACATACACGTCTTCATTTCTTGTATAAGCAAATAGGCTTCGATACAAACAAAGAAAAAATACAATTATATACTGTATATCTCACCTGCCACCTTAATCGAACTAGCTTACGAAGGTCGCGACTATTTTAAAAATTGACAAAGCATCAACTTGATCTTCACTTTACCTTGATGCGCAGTTGTGATTTAAACAACCATGACAATTGCACAACAAAAGTTGAAATACTCACTGGTGACAGTTTCTTGATTCTATAAGCCTGGTAAGTAACATTCCAAAAAGTTGAAGAGACATAACAAATCTGAACTAAATTAAATTGAACTGACTTGAAATGAATTGATTTGTTTTACACAGCCACTAGGGTAGCATTGGCTACTTGTAAGCAAGCAACCATGGGAACGATGGCTTGAAGTCCCTTTTGTAGGATTAGGCAACGAGGATAAAGTGCTTTGCCTAGGGGCACGACGGCTGCAGCCAGGGGACTTGAACCATGGACCTTATGATTGATAGCCTGTGGTCTCACCCACTGAGCCACAATACCTCCTTGAAATTGACCCCATGTAATCATACACAAAAGTGGCTGGTCATGAGTGCATTGGTACAAGATTTTGCACGAGGTGAAAGATAGAGGCGCTTTATTCAACGACGTGAAGCAGAGTTGAATAGTGCGCCTAATCTTTCACTGAGCAGCTAAATCTTGTTCCATTGCATGAGTAAAGACCATACACTACAAGTATTTGTTTTACACAACACCTTGGATGTCAACTGATGTGGTCCACACAGATTCTTGAATTTAGCACAAAAATGGCAACTATTCTCCGTGACAGGCAAATGAGTAGCACAGTCACAGTCAATCTAGTTGTACGTTTATGCACGCCATGCGAAACTCATTGGTCAAAGTAAAGTCGTTTACAGAATGAATAACAACATGAACACGTGCATTAGTGCACGTGTAATTGTTGAGTGCACGTGGCAAATGATTTGTTTATTGTGACATCAGAGCCATGCAATGGAACAATAACTTCAAGTCAACCAAGAGTTTAGCATGGGAGTCAATGGAAATTGGTGACGTCAGCTGTGTGATATCCATTTTTGTTCAAACAAAATTGCACGGCTGACAGCGACAGCATGCAATAGAACTATTAACTTCATGTCACATGACAAGCAATTGACCAATCAGATAGCTACATTCTTTTTACGTGTCGTACATTGTACAAGGTAGAATAAAATCAAAGCATGGTGATACAAATCATAAACTAGCATTTATTGCACATTATTTGCAAGTCCTCTCAATATAATATTAATCAACCTACAATTTTGAGTATGAGTATAAATGATGCTATACTGCTTGGCCTTTCCATTTTTTTAAATGTAGCAAATCAATATTTGTGACCAAATCGTAGGCAATTTGTCCATCTCCCCTGAGAAACGAAATATAAATGACCTGAGTAGACATGTTGAAGCTCCAGAGAATTTTGAACATGCTTCAATTCAGCTTTTCCCTCCTTTGGTCGGGAGGATGAAAAAGAAACCTCTCAACTTTCTGATTGAAAAATAGGGATAATTCGGCTCAAAAGTACAAAGGAGAGAGCAGGTCCCAAAGGAGTGTGTAGTAAATTACCAAGAAAAATAGGAAACATCTATTGAAACAAGAATTGGGAGTGGTCAAAATTCATATTAATTCATCCAAATTCAGAATGGTTGGGAGGTTTGGAAGAGGGTTGAGTGGTGGACTGTGTCATAGATGGGTCAGATCGGAGGGTGTCCCCACAGTCTGGTGTTAGTGGAAATGATGCTCTCCGCCAGAATGCAATAATGCAACACAGCTCGGCATATCCGTCTCAGCTACAGGACCTACACTGCCATCGACCACAAGCAAGGCTGGGCTGAGCTGGGATGGACTGGGCTTGACCCTTCTACCTGCACTGTTTTCACCAAATTGAATGCTGGATCACCAGGGCAGGGTGAGTGTCCATCACTCTGCCAGCACACAAAGAGTTAAACATGCCGCTGTCAGCATCTTCGCCCCTCGATCACGCCTCCACTGGCATTGGGGTCTTTCGTGGAGCAGATGCTCCCCTCTATTGGTCCCGCCCCTCCTGCAGACACTGCTGGATGGCTTGAAGAAGTGCCTGAGGGTTTGGTTTATCAGCCACGCCCGCAACAAGGTACCCCTTTTCCTCCATTGCCGTCTGTGTGGTAGCGCCTATAGCAAGAAACTGGGAGCAAAGGGGTAATAATTCATGTCAAATTTTGGTAAATTATCTCTTCTTCTCCTTCTTCTTCTTTTTTTGCCATTCTCTAGCAATCACCACTACTTTATGGCTGCAGGAATGATGCAAATATCTTTGCATAGGATTTTTGTTTTAAATGAATTGCATAAACTCATTAATTCACTGCTGTTGTTGTTGTGATTGTTATTATCACAACAATGACTATCATACCATTATGAAATATAATTACTATTAAACCATCATCACTTTTGTCAGTGTTTTAACTATCACTGAAACCAGCCTCAATGCAAAGATTATCATACAAACTTTTGCTTTGACCATCAGCAAACTGGCAGTTCATACAAGTATGTTAGCGGAAATATAAAAAAAGGTAGAAATTTGACCCAAAACATATGGCAAGCACGTTTCAACGTAATGCATGCCATGATTCTTACTAGCTGAGAGAAATAAGATATCTTGCACAATAGCAAAATATCCCCTTTTTTTCTTTCATTATTTTTCTAACAACTACCCTTTAAAACAGCAAAACCTGCATACAATGAACAAACAAGGCCCATAAGATGCAGAAGAATATAAGCCCCTTTATGGTTTCCATATCAAACACGAATTTTGGCTGGAAATCTAATAGGATCGTTGATTATGTCATGCAGTACAGTGGATTTCTGCGTATGATATTACCTCTTTAACAACATACATGTACTTTATACCAAAGTATATGTGATCTGACTTGATCTGTTTGTGATGGGGTAGATACTATTGAACTCCGTGTCATGAAGTGGACTGTTAATTGACGTGGGCACAACTTCAGCATTGTTCTTTAAGACCCTGTCCATCACAAACTGCTGACATGGCAGATTGTATGTGGCACAAGTTTTTATATAAATCACTTTGAATTTATTATTTTCTTGTTTAGACAAACTTGCAAATTATTCATTTCTACACCCCTGGTCATCAGGTTAAAGAGAATTGTGCCATAAAGCATTCTATTGGATGTATGTCAACAACAAAAAAGAAAAAAAAAAAGAGAGAAAGGGAGGATTGTTTTTGTTTTCATTACTTTATGATCACTCCCTCTGACCATTCTATATAATTTTGAAAACAAAGGCACGATCATACACTTTGCATGAAATATCACCCTTGCATAACATATTGCATAACACAAGTCATAATGCAGCTATTAATAAGTTCAAAGAAAAAGGGAAAGAAAATTAATGTAACACAAAAGGGATCAAAATTAATGCGTTACATACAATGACAAACTCATGCAACAAACTCTGTGCTGGAATGTGTCGTCCTTGCATAACTACATGCTCATTGTTTGTCATCATAATGACATAATACATTATTTGCATGTGAAGTACAAAAGGTCACTTAGTACATACATGTACTGTAGTTACAAAAGAGCTGAGCTCCTGTACTGGGCAATGTGGTCATATTAATGCTGAAGTTGTGCCCACATCAATTAACAGTCCACTTCATGATGCGAAGCTCAATAGTATCTACCCCATCACAAACAGATCAAGTCAGATCACATAGCAGAAACTATTCAAGCTATGTTAATCATCTCCCGCTCAGGTGCGGCAAAACAACCTCGCGCGATGACGCGAGAATGCAGGAAACCCCGCCGAGTCGGGCCACGCTGCCTCGGGTCTCGAGGGGGGTATACCCTGAGATGGGGCTGAAGACCTACGACTACGTCCATTACGTGCTATCTGACCTTCCCAACCAGCACTCTCCTCTCTGCTTCGGTACACGTGCACCCCTGGCACATAGTGCACGCAGCATTTCTGCTTCTTCTGAAGCAAGAGAAGGTGAGAGAGGGAGATAACGGCGCTGTATCGCACCCTTCGGGGGGCCATCCAACATCAGAATGAGAGCAGGTTATCTCTGTCAACTCTATTCCTTCTTTCTTCTGCCAAGAACCTCTCCATGGAACCACTAAAAATAGGCCAATTGCTATATTTAGCACGGCATACCTTCTCCCAGTGGAGATTACAACAACAAATCATGACCTTTTTTTTAAAGCTGTATCTGCAATATTTCTTGTGTAATATTATATGACTGCAAAAGTGGGATATTATGATCTTAAATTGTTAGGGGCAGAAAAGATTGAGAGAGAGAGAGATAAGGGGAAAAAGGAGAAATAAAATCTGTGTTATTGCCTTTTTTCTGTTCTGATATGCCACCAGAACTTTTTTTTTTTCCAAACTGGGCGAAAAGTTTTGAAAGTTCACAAATGGACAATGATTTCAAAGGCTTGGTGCAGTTATACCGCAGGAAAATGGGTCTCACATGACGAGCGGCTGATGAGCACCACAGAGCTCTCGTTCACACCAGACATTAACTTCCTGATGCGAAGTCAAACAGTGATGTTGATTTGTGCAGCTTTTCTATACACCACTCCCCACTCTAACTCGCAAATTCTGAATATTTTTGGTTATTCAATTGGAACTGAAATCATAAACCATATGATATTTAGGGGACAGGGGACATACATTTACGAATACAACAATACATCAATACAATACATCACACCAGACATTAACTTCCTGATGCGAAGTCAAACAGTGATGTTGATTTGTGCAGCTCTTCTATACACCACTCCCCACTCTCCCTCGCAAATTCTGAATATTTTTGGTTATTCAATTGGAACTGAAATCATAAACCATATGATATTTAGGGGACAGGGGACATACATTTACGAATACAACAATACATCAAATAAACCTCTCTGTCAATATCATTTGAATGTCTGCTTCTGCATATGTATATGCAAAACCAACATGAAGACGAAACTGCAGCCACAAAATACCTGAGAAGCATGTACACAGTTCTACCTGTGAGAAATCAATAATTGCATCATGAAATCAATGCTCTTGCTTTAAAGATATTGTTTATCATTGGGAGCAGTGATTTAAAAAATGTTCCAATTTGATGCACATGTGTAGGCCAGTTGTATCACAAAACATCCTACCATATAAAAATTTTGCAATAAAACCTAAAATATAAGGAGATATCACTATTTTTGTCACTAAAACATAACAGTAGATGGTTTAGTCTAGAAACAATTTTATCATAACACCTATTGTTTACATTTTGCATATTCAACAATACTTAACACTAATTCTAATTTAAATTTTTACATTGATTGTTTCTATCCCTACCTCATATTTTAGAACTATTTTGAAGCATTACAGCTGGATTTTTGTTTCATCAGCAAATGGTAAATAATGCCTTTAATATCTAAGGCATCACAAAGCTGACAGTGTGAAAAGTCTGGGTTTTCGAACTTGTTTTGATATGGTTATTATTATTGTTGGTGGTAGTGGTAGTGGTTGTGTTGTTGTTGTTGTTGTTGTTGTTGAATAAATTTTGCTTCTAAATCAAAGAGCATTAAAACCCTTCTCAAGCTTACTTCATTGTCCTAAAATCTATTTCAACACCTGAGATTACGCATTGGAATAATAAGAGGAAGTGGAATGGGTCACATTTGAAAACATGGCAGTTGTGTCATTTGTGATGAGGGACAAAGGCATAACTCATTATTTAATTTACTATCATTTCAATTCAGGAAAAATTACAGTGCAGATACTTCTCATGATTCTAAAGTTTCACAATGACCATAATTCAATGAGTGTTTAATGAGAATAGTTAATAACTGTTTAACTTAATCTGGCCTAATTACTCCTGTCCCATTATAGTTCTGCATGGATTTGTTTTTGTTTCCTTTGTTTAATTCATCTTGCATGAACTTCATTGATCTGCGAAAGCACGCGTGTGAAAGACGCTCTAGCTAGGTTCATGGGTCCATCTTTTCACTCAAGTTTGACAGCGAATCAAAATACTATCATTTTGAAGGGATTATTTTATGGGATCTGAGGGGTGCAGCCACACCCCCCTTGGAATGGCCACATAGGAAGATTACAGGGACTACAGGGGGTATGCAGGAGGCCACAGGGGGTATGCCGGAGGCCACAGGGGAGTGGACGTTGACATCATAAATTTATTAGTTGCTGCTGTGCTTCCACTTGTACACAAACCAATACACACACAAAAAAAGAAGAAAAAGAAGCAAGTCCCCACTTGAACCTTCTTCATTCACCCCCGACCCCCTTCCTTTGAAACAAGCAGATGTTTCAAAAGGGTGAAATGAATTTGAGATCGCTTCATTTTTTAGAGAGCATTTAACATCTTTTTCTTCTGCATAAATAGAAATTTGTATGTATCGTCACTGGGGGTGACAAGATCTTGTTTCTCAAATTTTTGGTGAAAATGACTTTTTTTGATTAATGGTCAGATAATCAGATAAGTGATGTCCTGTCCAAATCCTAGCTGTCTTACCTCAAAAATGAAACCACCACAGCATGTCAAAGGAAAAGCTATTTAATTTGATATAGTGCTTTTGGCTGCCATGGGTTTTTTTTTGCTCTCCTGAACATTTGACATTCTGTAGATACGAGGTCTCGTCGCTTTAGCGACGAATGTCCTCGAGATGAATCACAGATATTATATTCAGATACATCCTCAACATCAGCAGATGCTGGCTAATTCCTAACTTAAATCCTGGACTAGCCATATCTTAAGTCTCTTTGTGGCTGGAGCTAATGAAGTTTTTACAGTCAGCACAATGTTCATGAAACAGAAAACAGCTTTTCCACTGTCCCTACAGGATACCATGAAATACAGTCAGCATCACTATGCTGAACTTTCTTACACACTTGCCCAATTTCATTCAAATCATTACCAATCTGGTGGAGGGGGGGGGGGGGGGAGGTTATCTCCTTGAATTTATTCAACATTTTTTTCCCCTAAGACATAAATTCCTGTCCAATATGAAACAGATGCATGCAGTCAGCTCAAGAAAGAAGATAAACTGGCTCTAAGCACTTGCATTGCTGCATTTAGATAAAGGCATTAAAATTAGTTTGCATGTGAAATCCACCTTACACTGAAGAAATACACGAATACAAAAATACCCAAAACTTATATTTCCATAGATGCCTATATTACACACATAGACACAAACATACGCATATGCTCAAACAGATAAATGTAAAGAGACGGGTGTTCCACACCATATATATTGTATATATATATATATATACGGCACACACACCAAAATAATTTATGAATGAGACAAAAAACACATTGACTTGCCAGCGACTACCGGTAATAAATTAAGTGAAGAGCAAGCATTATGTAATAGAATAACATGTACGTGCCTGAGCATTAGTGTGTATCTGTGCATTGGTGTGCACACAGACAACAAGGCAGCATCCTCTGCCATACAACTGTTACCTTCGTATTGCTTAATTCGTCCTTGTGCCCTTCCAGAACTTCCTTGGAATATTGCACACCAGATGGACTGAAGAAAACAATACAGTCTGGGGCACCCTGAGAAACAAAGAGAGATAATGCATAATTTATAAATACTTGCTTTCTAATGAAGAAATTAAGTTCTTCCAAGAAAGATTTTCACTCCCTCGAAATAAATCACGATACAGTGTACTAACAAAACATTGTTAACACTTCTCATTAATGAATCCTGAATATATATATAAAAAAAAAAGGATGAAAAAAAAGGACGGACAAATTTTTTTTTCATAACACCAAATTTGTTTACATGATCCATTCAATACTACAGCATTTTTCGATAAACAGGTTTATTTTTTGATAAACAAGTCACCAAATATTAAACTTTTGACATCTTCACGTTTCTCAAAACAAATGGATAAACATACAAGCCAATACAACTGCAGCATGGTAAAAATAAAAATAGCTCAGATTATCAGATTACCAAGAAATGTTTCACTCACTCATTATTAACTGAGAAAGAATCGTAAGTCGTGGATCCCTTTTGAAATGGAACAGAAACAAAAGCTATACACTCAGTGTGTACGGATGTGAAAGCAATCTACATGCATCATTTCACCTTCTCCTTGATGCATCTCATCAGCTGATCACCGAGACCAGGATTTGCAACAGTCTGGTAGACTACATCTGCTGTGAAGTCAATTCCTGCAAACAAGTGTGAAGATGATCATTGTGCAGGGCTCTTTAAAGGAACCACAGAGTACATACCAGTACAGATAATACATTTTGCATTAATCTTGCGCTCCATTAAAGTGGATGCCGTCACTGTCATAAATGTCTTAAAATAGAATTGATCATGAACTTGAAGGGATATGTACACATTGGAAGACAGTGATTTCATATTTTTCTGTGTGTGTGTGTGTGTGTGTGTGTGTGTGTGTGTGTGTGTGTGAGGGGCATTTTATCAAAATAAAGTCCGTGGCAACTTGTACACCCAAAATTAACCCTTTCCCTGCCAGATTATAAAGTCTTCAAGAGACTTTGTACAAAACCCATCAGATTACTGTATGCAGTGGGCATCTGAAGTTATTGCACATCATATTTCCATTGGCGTAGAGAATAGTCTTCAACAGATGTTGACAGTCCTGCGTTTGTACTGCTGCACTACAGATGGCGCTGTTTAACAAACATTCCAAACCATTGTTAAAGCACTGCTAGTACATCAGATTTCCCAGAGAGTTGATTGCGATGACTGCTTCAACCAACCATTCAGAAAAATCAGTACAGGAAATGCCTACATTTATATTACCATGACGGACCACACATATTACCGATTCAATCCATACTGTAGAATATAAAGCTAAGAGAGGATTTTGTTAATTTCCTTAAATTACATGTTTCTTCCTTTTTATTTTTTTTAAGGGAGTGTCACTTTATGTCATTTTTTGGGCAAAACCCAGTGTCTCAATTGTATATGTTTCGCATGAATAAGGTTTTAAAGTACAGTTGTATATTTTGGTTACATCAAAGCTTGCTTAAAGGAAACACAAACACAAACACACAGACACAGACACACTCACACACAGACACAGACAGAGACACAGACACACACACACAATGTTGACAAAAAGTAATCATTACCTGGTAATCAACAGAGTATGACAAGTAAACACATGCATATTGCAAGCGAAGGGCATATCTGATCATGACCTGTAAGTTAGGTACATGTGATCTACATTGCTCTCTGCTTTAAAGTGTAACTTGCCTTTAGATATTAGCGGTGCAACCTTTATCTACAATTTTCTACAGAGTTTTTGACGAAATT